>NW_028270140.1:7649151-7975742 GCF_037043375.1 Chiloscyllium plagiosum | reverse complement strand
ATGCACCTGCAAGTTTTAATGTTCCTGTTCCATTGGCTCCATCCATTCTGTTGAAGTTACACACAGTATGTGGGTAGAGACAAGAGGTTCTACTTTAACTTTCAGAGCGAGCAGATATGTCTATATCAGCTCCCTAATGTCCCAGTAATTATACCTGACCAATTTTACATGTAATTATTGCTTTATTGCAATATTATTATTTAAGAACAATGCCTCTTCTAATGATAGGCATATTACTTTATGGTAATATATCCTCTACCAATAATCACTAGATCGACCCAAGACAAAGGAAAGACAAAAGGGAATCGGTGGCATCAAACAACATCAAACAAGCCTTATCCTGTACTGATAAAGCTGGCAAATACCACAAAGTACCAGGGGTGATCATCTAGGAGAATACCTCACTTTTAGGTTAAGAAGTTCCTTCTTCAGCTTGATCCTAAATCACCTACAAAGATTTTATAGCCACATATTAGGCAGCATAGTCACACCCTTAAATGTAAGATGCATAGCAGTGTTACAAAGAACATTATGCCCAAGTGAATATCAATTTGTAATAAGTACATTTAAAACATTTTATTCAGATCCTTCAGGTACCTTTAATTTGGTCATAACTCATATGCCAGACATTGACGGGAAAATTGAGAAAAAAACTATTGTTAGGTCTTATCCTTCAATATTTCACAAAGAATTAAGGAATGCTTTATGATCTTGCGCATTTTTCTGATTTTTCATGTCATTTTTAGCATTAGAATATTGTCAAAGAGGTTTGTATTATGGAGGACTCCAGGTTCAAGTGCACTAGGAGGTATTAAAGCGGATTTTGCACAGAAAATTGATAAATCAATGCCATTTCACTTCTTTTATCTTCCTTTAAAGACCTTTACAAAGATATAACTTCTCAGCCTATCTATTGTTACCTCTTCTGGCAATGAATGCAGAACCCAAGCCATACCAACTAATCAGAATTCAATATATATTTGGCAGATTGTAATAAGTTAACTTTTAAAAAAATTAAAACTATTTGGGATAATAGGAAAATATGACCATAAATGCTTTTGATTGTTTAACAAGAAAACTTGCCACATCCTAAGGGTTAATGCGGGGGAGTGTGTGACCCAATATGATGTTATGATATGGATACAGGTGGAAGGACAGATCAGGATCAGGGTGGCACAGTGCCTCAGTGGTCAGCACTGCTGCCTCACAGGGCTACAAACCCAGGTTGCATCCCAGCCTCGGGTGACTGTCTGTGTGGAGTTTGCACATTCTCCCCGTATCTGCATGAGTTTCCTCCCACAGTCCGAAGATGTACCGGTCAGATGAATTGGCCATGATAAATTGCCCATAGTGTTAGATGCATCAGTCAGACGGAAATGGGTCTGGCTGGGTTACTCCTCTTCGGAGGGTCGGTGTGGACATGTTGGACTGAAGGGCCTGTTTCCACACTGTAGGGAATCTAATCTAACTGGTCAGTCTTATACGATTCATGTTCAAGGCTTTGCAATTGCCTCAATGGAGTGTGAATGAGTTAGACAATAAAGCTCTCTTTTCAAAGCTGCCTACTTCCAAGAAACAAGTTTAAGCTGTGTCCATCAGTGTCTGTTGTCCTTTTGTTTCCCTGAGAAAATCCTTAAACCATTGTATACATTAAAAAGCATGATATGAAAATGATGAGTTGAGGGGAAGTTTGCTTCACATTTGTGGCATGTCATTCTGATTTGCTTCAACATTTTAACTGCTTCTATGTTTAATTTTCATTCTGCAATCAAGTTTAAACCAGTTATAAGTTGTTAAAGCTACCCCACCCTTGTCTCTTTGAGAAAAATTGATTGCACAGTTTACCTGGGGAGGTGATGGCCTAGTGGTATCATTATTGGACAATTAAACCAGAGACCAAGCAATGTTCTGGGACCATCACAGATGGTGAAATTTGAATTGAATCAAAATCTGGAATTAAGAGTCTAAGGATAACTATGAGACCATTGTCAGGGGTTAAAAAGCCCTGTGGTTCACTAATGTCTCTTAAGGAAGGAAACAGACATCCTTACCTGGCCTACATCTGATTCCAGACCCACAGCAATGTGGTTGACTCTTTACTGCCCTCTGGGATGAGTGGTTAAATAAATACTGGTTTGGCCAGTGATGACCCCATTGCAGGCATGAATTTAAAAAAAACTTGTGTATTTGTAGGGTAATGAAAATGTTTCACATCGCATGAATTACTTTTAAAGTTGATTCACTTTTGGTTTATAGCCACAAAGATGTTGAATTAAAAAACAAAATGATGCTTTGGTAATGTTCATTTAGGGATGAATATTGGCTAGAATGTAAGTAGATCTGTTTGTATTACTTTGACATAATAGGGTAGATGGGCCCTAGTGTTAATGTGTTATCGAAAAGACAGCATCTCAACAATGTAGCAACCTCATGGTGCACTGAAGGATCAACCAAAATCATGGGGAAGTAAACCACTTAGCAACTCAGAAGGAAAGTCAGCTGGAAACTATCTCACTAAAAGCCTAATTGTCTTTAAATTACTTATTTAAGCATAACACACCAGCTGCCAGCTACGGCTCCCGTCTACCTGACATTTCTTGTTAACTCACTCATCAGTGGGAGGCATGGTGAGGGACTTGCCCCTTACAAAAATATACCCACCGGGGTATGTGAAATCCAGAGCAATGTGTGAAATTTCAGAAGAAGAGTCATCAGACTCGAGACAATAACTCCGTTTTCTTCTCATAGACCTGCTGTCAGACCTGCTGAAATTTCTATGTTGAATCTTAGCATACATCTTCAACTTTAGAGATTGAAAAACCACGACTGCCCTTCTATTTGAAGCAATATTCTTCCCTCCGCCATCAATGCTGACTGTAATATATGTTACTTACAGGTCACGCTACAGAAACTCACCAACATTAATTCAGTGATGTCTGTCATCATTACTTTCAATTTGCACTAAAAGTGAAAAGATTTAGATTATCAATATGTATGGTATATACCTTCAAACTATATTAATTTATTTCAAAACATAAAACTATAAGGCCGTAAGAAATAGGAACAGGAGTAAGCCATTGAGCCTGTCGAGATTAGTCTGCAATTCAGTAGGATCATAGCTGTCTTCTTGATTAAAATATGATTTTCCACAAAACAGCTGATTATTGGTGATAATGCATTGTGGGTGAGGAGACATCGATCTGATATTTTATAATGAAACAACGTAAGAAATAAAGTCATATTAAAGTATGATTCAAATTAACATATTTCAAAAATGTGATATTCAAATATATAATTATATATGTAGGGAAAGCTTATATTGATTTGGATTGATTTATTGTTGTCACATGTACCTAAGTACAGTGAAAATTTTTGATTCGTGTACAATACAGATCGTAACATACCGATCATAGGGTCTTTAGACAAAACGAGGCACACAGGATTACAGCTGTACCGGAAGTGTGGAAAACAAGATCAACATTAGATTTGAAACTAGAGAGGTCTATTCAGCAGTCTAATAACAGTGGGGAAGAAGCTGTTCTTGAACCTGCTGGTGTGTATGTTTAAGTTTCCATATCTTCTGCTTGATGGAAGATGTTGGAAGAGAGCATTAGCAGAGTGGGAGGAGTGTTCAATGATGTTGGCAGCCTTTCTGTGACAATAAGAAGTGTAGGTGGCATATGTCGATGGAAGGTTGGCTTGCGTGATTGTGTGGGCTGTACACACAACTCTCAGTAATTTCTTATCATCTTGGGCAGAGCAGTTGCTGTACCAGGCCATTGTGCATCCAGTTAGAATGCTTTCTATGATGCATCTGGAAATGTTGGTGAGGGTCCTTATGAACATGCTGAATTCCCTTAGCCTCCTAAGGCATTATTGTGCCTTCTTGACCATCACATTTACGTGAGAAGTCCAGGACAAATTGTTAATTATCGTCAAAAGTATAGAGTACATTTGACTTTGATTTTTTGCATGCTGTTTTAATTTTGTAGAACCATTAATGTTGGAAACACCCATAATGTGTATCAGACCATTTTAACCACATCTTTAGGGTGAATAGCATTCAATAACATACTAAATTAAGTGGTTCACAGTTCATCATCAAATCTGTTTTTCAGACTTGTGCTTTTAGACTTTCTGTTGTATGACAGGTTAGTAATGAGTGAGTGTAATATGTACTAAACTACAATATAATGGAGTTTGTGATTCTTGCATTGTAAGTGTGCATCTAGAGATCTTCTGCTGTTGAGGGGAATATTTCACAATCAGGTATGTCATCTAGAGGTAGAGTCAAAGCTCTCTACTTAAGGTTCATGATTTGTGTCCATTTTGGACACAATTGCTGGGTGTACAAGATTGCTGTCCCAGGAAGACTGAACGTAGTTTCATCTGAATTTGAAACATCAATTGATCAAACAGCAATATGCAATTTTACTGTTGAAATCATCCAACATCACATCTTCTACATTGGCTCAAAGATGCCCAAATCATCAATTGTTTCATTGTACATGAATGACACTTACAAATGTAGATTTAAAGTTCTTCAAAAACTGTAACATGTTATGGCTGTACCTATATATTTTTCTGTGATTGACAAATGGAGTTTCTCCTTCTGTTTGAAGAAAATAGTTTATTTAAAGCGATAGAAAAAATAACATGGGACTTGCTTTGTGTGAACATTGTATTTCTAAGTAAATTATCACTTTCAGCATTTTCTGAAAGAAAAAATGTGCAAGTTTTGAGCACTGCACAGGTAGATGAACTCAACATTTGTCATTCCTGCTAGTTAAATGCCAATTTATTTGCTTGAGTGTACAAAAGTAATAATGACAGGCTGGTACCTTGAAGCCAGCATGATAAAAATATGCATGCATAGTGTTCTGAGTTCTAACACCCAATGAGATGATACGTTTCTAAATAGAGCTTGCAACCTCTGGTACTTTCTGAGTGACCACCACACATGGCTAGACTCTGTGGAATTAGTCACTTGAAATAATTAAAGTGTTTCCCTTTGCATTTTCCACAAAAGGACTTAGTGTCAACTAAAGAAAGGTATCAAGAACCCCCTCTGGAGTGTAACAACTTTTAATGGGCAAGGCCATCTATCTCCTGAATTCTGGTCACTAGAATGTGATATCATCAGTAGTCCTTCGATTCGCAGATGATATTACAGGTTTGTGCCAATTGTCTTCAGATAACTAAACAGGTTATAGAGTCACAGAGTCATATAGCACGGAAACAGACTCTTCGGTCCAACTGGTCCATGTTGATCATTAGCCCAAACTTAACTAGTCCCACCGGCCTGCCCTGGGCCCATATCCCACCAAACATTTCTTATTCATGGACTTATCTAAATGTCTTTTAAACATTGTAACTGTACCTCAATCCACCACTTCCTCTGGAATTTCAGGTTACACATGAACCACTCTCTGTGTAAAAAAAAAATTGCCCCACATGTCCTTTTAAAGTCTCTCTCCTCTCACCTTAAAAATATGTTTGCTAGGTCTTGAAATCCCCCACCCCAGGGAAAACTGCTATTCAGCATTTTGAAAACCTCTATATGGTCGCCACTCAACCTCTGACGCTCCAGTGAAAAATATCCCAGCTTATGCAGCATTTCCCCATAACTAAAGCCCTCCATTCCATGCAACATCCTGGTAAATCGCTTCTGAACTTTTTCCACCTTAATAATATCCTTCCTATAACAAGGTAACCAGAACTGCACACAGTACTCCAGAAGAGGCCTCTCCAACATCCCATACAACCTCAACATGACGTTGATTCGCAACGCAAAAACATCATAAAGAATGAACCATGAGGTGGTGGGATCTGGAGTGCAGGATTTGACTCCTTTTCCTTCCTTTTCTGTCACTCCTCTGCTTCATCATTAAAACATTGGAACTCAAGGCATGATGCAGCTTGATGGATGAATTGTCACCATTTTGAATAATTGATGGCAAGACCCTTCTGTTCATTAATGTCAACATTGACAGACTTCAAGGAAAGCTTCAGAAGGCCTTTGGACTCCCCTGGAATACTAGCATGATGAGAGTTGAGGGTACAAGATCTGACACAGAGGATGGTTTCTGGTTATCCAGACATAATGCTCAGTTCATCAAAGATAAATTTCCAGGGGTTTTGTTTGACAACTTTTAGAACTGATTTCAAGAACAACAGTTCTCCCTGTTGATTCCAGAGCATATGGTGCAGGTGTTGCTAGTGCATTTTCTTTATTATTATTACATGTCACTGATTCACTTTGTACAGCGGTTCAATATGCTAGTACTGTGAGTTTCTGGAGGTCGTATTGTCAAGCAGTTTTTCTACAATATCCTGTTAAAGATCTGGTCCTGAATCCACACATCACATTAGTCTTTGAAACAGCTGACTGTTTATTTCTTAGATGATCATTTATGCTATCATGTGGTATATTTTACTTCCACCAGTAGGTGGATAAGTATTGCTTGAAATGGAATGAGAAGTCATAGTTTTTGTATAAGGGGTTTGCAGGTTTGAAACAGAGATGAGGAAAAATTGCTTCTCTCAAAGGGTTGTGAATCTGTGGAATGCACTATTCCAGAATGTAGTGGGTGCTGGGACATTGGATAAATTTAAGGAAGTTAGCAGTGGTAAGGATACCCTACAGTGATGTGTCTCCAGAAGAGACATCATTCTTGGATAACAAGACTTATTACATGATAACAATAAGAACAACAATAATTGGTCAGCATTAATTACTGCCCCATCCTAAAGCTAGGGTAGAATTACATAATTTCATCTACAGATTATAGGTAATATCAGGGGAAAGTGAGGACTGCAGATGCTGGAGAGTCAGAGTCTAAAACGTCTTTTTGACTCTATATTTAATATCATTCAAATGTGTGGAGCCAATGTAACATGAATGTTAACCCATTCAGAACCAACATCTAATACAATATCCTTCAGCGTATATCTGAGGTGGAATACTTGGCTGATAAAATAGGTTGATATCTAACTTTTTGATTTAGCAACATTCAAGAACAGGTTGAATTTCTCGTACGCATAATTTAAGAGTTGATTTCAAGAGGCCTTTGACTGTGCAAACCTTTTTTTGAACGAAGTTGTACAAGGAATTGTAACTATTTTGAGGGTTAGTGAAATTCTCCATTTAGAGTCAACATGCACCAGGTCAGGGTGGAGGTGTTCGATATAGCTAATGCAATCTTCAGGATGAAAAGATGATGGGAAAACATACAAACTGAAACCTGTATTGAGAATAAGTAGTAAATTGGATTAACTGAAGGCTATCCAATGAACAGAAAAAAATTGTTATCTTCTGCAGTAAGCATCAGCAATGTTGACTGAATAATAAGACCCTACCGTTTAAATATTCCACCCTATATATTCCACTATTATCAAGGCTGCACCTGCAGTTCTAACGTGACAGCAAAGACAAATACTTCCTTCATTTCACATGATTATTGCAAGCTCTTTCAATCATACACTATTATCCCTTGTCCTTATCCTCTGTAACCTGATAGAGTAAAAACTATTCATCAAGGATTCCCTTGTGTTGCTGTCACATCTGCAACCATAGAAAATACTGTCTGTTACCGTATTGAATGCCCAATCACCAATGTTTTCTAACCTTCCTCCCTCTTCATACTGTTAAACTGCAAAAGCTACCATGGACTTGGCTCTGGCAACATTTCTCAGAGGAACCATCGCTCTCAGCATATTCGGAACTGAATATCAATTAGACTGAGATGCATTCAGTGGAGCCCTTGCCTGTTTGTTGGTCACCCATTCACTCTTTGCCTGCCTCAAGTGTCTACCTTCAGTCGTGTGAGCTTTCTGCATTACAGATGTACTGCAATGATGCCAGTTTCTGCTAAAATTTCATAGTTCAGAGCTCCAGCTACTCCAGTTAATAAATCTTCTTGCATATGCAAGACAAGAGAAGCCTTCTTGAGTTCTCACCTGGCATGGGATCTGCATATTTCAGAATTTCACTCCCCTGCTAAATGTCTATTTATTAGATAAAGTGTTAAACTTCTCAGAGTAATCTTAAGATTTGATGTCTTGATGTAGTTTAAGTTACAGAATTAATTGGTACTGATGAGTATTGCTTCATGTGGGGTTTACTGCTTTCTGCTTTTCTTGCATTAGGACCTTTCTCAGGCCCACAGCCGATCTATGATGACTCTAAATTCAATGTTTGTGTAATCTGAGCCAGCCATTAACAAATAATATGGATTATCAGTGGAGGGAGCAGGTGCTGCACTGTACAGAACATTGATTCCGTGTTAATAGAAACTTAGCTGCTTGTAGTGATCACAATATTGTAATGACAGTTAATAAATGGAGCTATTGCACAGATGATGTTAAAAACTATCTATTCCCTGGAATGTCATGATGTGGCACATTCAGTGGGTCCTTTCGTTTGAAACAACTTAACGTTCTGCACACATTGCCCAAGACGTAGTAGCTTGTCATTCTAAATGCATTTTCCACTCCCTACAAGATACTAAGATTCTTTAAACAGCACCTTCCAAATTCACAACCTCAACACTTAAAAGGACAAGGACAGTGAATAATGGAAACACCAGAAGCTGCAACGTCTTCTCCAAGTCATTATCCTGACATGGAGCTGCACTGCTGTTCAATCATTGCAACTGTGTCAAAATAGACAATAGACAATAGGTGCAGGAGTAGGCCATTCTGCCCTTCGAGCCAGCACCACCATTCATTATGATCATGGTTGATCATCCTCAAATAGTATCCTGTTCCTGCCTTATCCCCATAACCCTTGATTCCACTATCCTTAAGAGCTCTATCCATCTCTTTCTTGAAAGTATTCAGAGACTTGGCCTCCACAGCCTTCTGGGGCAGAGCATTCCATACACCCACCACTCTCTGGGTGAAGAGGTTTCTCCTCAACTCTGTTCTAAGTGGCCTTCCCCTTATTTTTAAACTATGTCCTCTGGTTCGGGACTCACCTATCAGCGGAAACATGCTTCCTGCCTCCAGAGTGTCCAATCCTTTAATAATCTTGTATGTCTCAATCAGATCCTCTCTCAGTCTTCAAAACTCAAGCGTATACAAGCCCAGTCACTCCAATCTTTCAATGTAAGTTAGTCCCACCATTCCGGGAATTGACCTCGTGAATCTACGCTGCATTCCCTCAACAGTCGGAATCTCTTTCTTCAAATTTGGAGACCAAAACTGTGCACAATATTCCAGGTGCGGTCTCACCAGGGCCCTGTACAGCTGCAGAAGGATCTCTGCTTCTATACTCAATCCCTCTTATTATGAAGGCCAGCATGCTATTAGCTTTCTTCACTACCTGCTGTATCTGCATGCTTGCTTTCATTGACTGATGTACAAGAACACCTAGATCTCGTTGGACTGCCCCTTTACCTAAGTTGATTCCATTTAGGTAGTAATCTGCCTTCCTGTTCTTGCCACCAAAGTGGATAACCACACATTTATTAAATTGCATCTGCCATGCATCCGTCCACTCACCTAGCCTGTCCAGGTCACCCTGAATTCTCCTAACATCCTCCTCACATTTCAGCAGCCACCCAGCTTTGTGTCATCAGCAAATTTGCTAATATTACTTTTAATACCTTCATCTATATCATTAATGTACATTGTAAAAAGCTGCGGTCCCAGCACTGATCCCTGCGGTACCCCACTGGTCACCGCCTGCCATTCTGAAAGGGAGCCGTTTATCACCACTCTTTGTTTCCTGTCAGCCAACCAATTTTCAATCCATGTAAGTATTTTGCCCCTAATAGCATGTGCCCTAATTTTGCTCATTAACCTCCTATGTGTGACTTTATCAAAGGCTTTCTGAAGGTCCAGGTATACTACATCCACTGGATCTCCCTTTTCCATCTTCAGAGTTACATCCTCAAAAAATTCCAGAAGATTAGTCAAGCACGATTTCCCCTTCATAAATCCATGCTGACTCTGACCTATCCTGTTACTGCTATCCAGATGTGTCGTAATTTTGCTCTTAATAATTGACTCCAGCATTTTTCCCACCACTGAGGTCAGACTAACTGGTCTATAATTCTCTGTTTTCTCTCTCCCTCCTTTGTGGGACAACATTAGTCACCTTCCAATCTGCAGGAACTGATCCTGAATCTATAGAACATTGGAAAATAATCACCAATGCATCCACGATTTCTAGAGCCACCTCCTTCAGTACCCTGGGATGTAGACCATCAGGTCCCGGGGACTTATCAGCCTTCAGACCTAACAGTCTCTCAAACACCATTTCCTGTCTAATATAAATTCCCTTCAGTTCAGGTCCTTCAGCTACTATTACATCTGGGAGATTGCTCGTGTCTTCCCCAGTGAAGACAGATCTAAAGTACCAATTCAAAATCCTGGAACTCCCTCCCTACTGGTACTGAGGCTATGCCCACACCATATGGATTGATGGATTTCAAGAGAATAGCTCACCACCATTTTCTCAAAAGCACTGAGAGATGGGTGACAATGCTTGTCCACTCGTGATTCCTCTGATCTTAAATCTACATCTATTCATTCCTCGTTCAAAATGTATCCGGTTTCTCCCTAAATGCAAGAACACTATTCACTCAGTGACACCTTGTGGTCTCGAATTCTACATTCTTTTCCCTCTTTGGGTGAATTGATTTCTTTCAGATTCCCTGCTTGATTTCTCAGTGACTATCTGACACTGATAGCCTCTAGTTATGCCCTTTCCACAAAAGGAAACACTTTCTTTGCATTCTGCATTTCAAGATGTTTCAAACATATAGACCTCTATTCGGTCACTCATCAGCCTTACAATCCTTATCAGAAATACCCAAGCATTTATGGTATCATACTTGTAAGTTCTCTCTGGTCCTGTCCAGTGTCTCTACATCATTTTTATAATATAGTGATCAGAACCACGTGCTGTATGCTAGATGTGGCACATCAAGATTTGATACTGATTGAATATAACTTTACTATTTTTCAAGTTTAGAGTGGTGCTGGAAAAACACAGCAGGTCAGGCAGCATCCAAGGAGCAGGAAAATCGACACTTCCTCACCTGCTTTGCTTTTCCAGCACCACTCTAATCTTGACTCTAATCTCCAGCATCTGCAGTCCACACTTTCGCCTTTACTATTTTTCAGTTCAACTTCTCTAGAAATGAAACTTAGACTTGGTTTGCCTTTTTACAGCCATGATAACCTGTGATGCATTTTTTTGTAAGATTAATATACTTGCAGTCCAAGATCCCTTTATTTCTTTTAGCTGCAGCTTCCAAACATTAAGTGATCAAGATTCACACCTTCAAAGGAAGAGATGATAAGGTATATCTGGAGGTTAGTATGGTCAGTGAAATGATGCATTCTAAAGCATGGAAAAGACCCCAACATGGTAAGGCAGTTGGATTATACCCTGAAAGCTGTAAAATATCAGTGTATGGAATCTGATGAAACTTGCAGTCTCCTACTTTTGAATATACATTAGTCAGGAGAATGAGGAACTCAAACTCAAGGCTTTAGAGACAGAATAATACTAAATTCTTGCAAATGATTTTAATGTGCATTGGGTGATTTTATGAGTACATTTATTCAGAATTATAAGATTTTTATGGGTTTGTTGTCTTATAAATGTTATTTATATGATTTTTTTTATTTAGCTGGGCTGGAAATAAAGCAGCAGCTGGAGACACTGAAAAAGTGTCACAATTATATTGGTTTGAATCTTTTTACTGCATTTCTGCTGGCTTTTCTTTGTTTATCAACATTTCAGTGAAGCACTTTTTTGAAATTTTATAAGTAAAATGTTTGCATGTTTACAATTAATGGTATTTATCATGCGTATTGCACATTCATACTTTGCTTATTCAAATACTCTATAACTACTAACATAAAACAAAGAGTTATAAGGCATCCAGATCCTCAGTTGCAGCAGGAACATGAGAGTGCTCAAGGGTATAGGAGTCACGGTAGCTTCCAGGGTAAAAGGTGGAACCAGTGATCACAGATAATGGCCCGCTCAGCACAATGTGCCTACAGTCTATGGTGCTCTGCACATGGGGAGGTCATGTGGCTGATTCTTACTTCCAGGCTGCAGCATTGACCTCATCACAGGAAAACAAAATGACCTGGTGTAATCTTGTGAAAATGGCATTAGTCACAGTCTGGATATATTTTGTGATAAGACAACTGAGAGATCTGTAGGATTGAGCAAAAAGCCCGAGCAGTCAAAAGACTGGACCAAAACCCTGGGCTTCTCAAAACACAGCTATCCCAGAAGAGGGATCCCAAAAGCAATCCCAAAACCTAACGACATAGGCCTGTTCTGTACTGGGGAACCAACAGCAACTGACCATGACCAGCAGACCTGAGCACTGCCGACCTCTGAAAACTACTGAACCGTCCAACAAAACAAGGTCTCAGGCACATCTTGAGGTGTTACCCGGCTTACAAAAACCACCGGAAAGTAAGGAAAACCAAGTACTCACCTGATAAATCCAAAAATGTGTCCTACCACATCAACCGAGTCAACCCAGAGTGAAGGCCTACACCATCTGAAGTCCTCAGTGAGGCACCGGGTACAGCAAGAAGGATCAGCCACCTGTACTTAGCAAAATCACAAATTCTCCCCAGTAGTGATCTTAATTCCAGAGATCACAAAGTTTCCAACCTAGCCAGCGGGGATGGGGAAGTGGGTACTTACAATACAGGGAACCCCAACAGTAGGAAGCCTGAAGGAAATGACTGTGATTAAACCTGCGGGTGTTTAGCTTCTAATAGTGTCTAACTTGTGTTCAATTTAATAGGCTATTTAACTACTGTTCTCCGTAAAATGGTGTCAATTTCATTGTTTTATTGCATTTGTCTTTTACTTCTTGTATTATGCTTACCTTTTTGTAGATAAATAAACCAAGAAGAGATTCTTTTGCCCTGAAACACCTGTCTGCTGCCTTCTTCATTTCATATTCCCTGGTATCAGAACCAAGGATCTGGGGGTGATTCCAACCACCTAAAAATCAGCAAATTTCTGATGGCAAATCAGAAACCTTACAGATCCCACACAGGTCTCCTGTGACTCCCTGGAAGGAGAAAGTGAGGACTGCAGATGCTGGAGATCAGAGTCAAAAAATGTGGCACTGGAAAAGCGCAGCCAGCCAGGCAGCATCCAAGCAACAGGAGGGTCAACGTTTCAAGCATAAACTCTTTACAAAAACATCGACTCTCCTGCTCTTCAGATGCTGCCTGACTGGCTGTGTCGTTCCAGCACCACACTTTTTGACTCCCTGTAAGACCCAGTTACATTGAAGTTTGGAGTTAGATTCAAGGATTGAATGAGCACCCCATTCCTTGCAGGCCCCACTTCAGCAGCTGCCAGTCATAATGTTACCAGATACCGTCAGACTGGGCTGACCCTATAATATGCTCATCTCGAAGGAATGCCATTGAGGACAAAAAACTCATATAGTCTCTGTCTCTGAGGAGCCGTCAGCTGTGAGCTCGTCATGTGGAGACTGTTCGGTTTGCATGCCAAATTGGTGCTGGTCCAGGACATGCCGGAGCACCTGTTCCCTCGTTTGCCTTCAACATGCAGTAGCAACAGCAATGAACATCCTTGCTGGAACTGGGCATGTTGATCACACTGGTAATGAACCTGTGTCGGGGTCAGAAGGGATTCTTAGCAATAAGAACAGCCAACAGTCACATCCCCTACAAATGATGGTTGCCTCATAGAGTAAAACATGGAGTTCAGAGTATCCGAGATTTATAGCTCAGGCTGTAGATGACATTGATTTGCTCACTGAGCTGGTGAGTTCTTTTGCAGACATTTCATCACCATGCTAGGTAACATCATCAGTGAGCCTCCGATGAAGAGTTGGTCTTCTGTCCAACTTGCTAACAGAACCAGACTCAGAAATAGCAAGAGGGACAGAACAGCAATGCTTCATTGGAGACTCACTGATGATGTTGCTTAGCACGGGGACAAAATGTCTGCAAACAAACTCACCAGCTCAGCAAGCAAGTCAACAACCTGAAACACGGAGTATTCCAACGAAAAGGGCCACATCCTCACTCACCTTGACATTTTGATGTAGGACCTTGTTTCAATGAACGCAGGTCATGTCAAAATTGGGCTGCAGTGTAGCCTAATGCTGCATGCAGACCGAAACCTTTCCTTTCCAGCCCCACATTGCCCATGAGATGCATCATTGCATTGTGTGTACAATTCAATTGGAGACAGAAACATGTGCCTGTGTAGCCCAAGATGTCTTGCATTTGTTTGTTTGCATTGTGGCCCCCAGGGTTGCCTGTGACAACTTTTGTTTTATGGAGATGTCTACCTGCAATTTACAAGAACCAAAGACATAGTCAGCATTACCTGTGACCAGCATTTGTAGTCCACACACCGGTCCTTGTTGTTAGCATTGAGGCAGTCACATCTTCTTGATGAAGGAGTGGCACTCCGAAAGCTAGTGCTTCCAAATAAACCTGTTGGACTATAACCTGATATTGTACGATTTTTAACAGCTTCTTAAAGCTGTATTTCACTTTCAATTGTTGAGATTTAACTGGGGGAACTGTGGATATCTCCATCAGATCTTTGAACCAACAATTCCTTGTCAAATGATTCCTGAGGAACAGTCTAACTAATGCAGTACAGCCAGTCCTCAACATGTAAGATAATTCCAGTCTGTTCCCTTGTATCCAGCATTGTGAAGGTGTAGATGGTATAGGCTACAATCAGTTTGATCATTTTGAGTTGACTACCTGATGGTTCAACTCATGTACACACAGCACTCAGTGAGCAACCCTTCCATATTTTTAACAATCATATATCAGACAAATAATTATCAGCAAGTGAGTTGACTGTAAGTAGGAATTACAGTTGAACCCAGTCTGGGTCTCGGTTGATACTAATACTGTAAATGAAATCCCCAAGAGTGGACTAAAAAGCATCAAACAGAAGTCAGACCCTGGCTGATGCTTTTATTGATTGTAGTAGCTTGATGAGCATACTGTCTCATATTTTTGTTCATCCAGCAATGACACAAGGGGATGGCTCTGTAACTTGCCTGACCCACATGACAACATTTTATGGTGAGTATTACATTTAACCATTGAGTCATCAGTTCCACTCAGACTGCCATTTTAAGTGTTTTAACGACGCAGTGCAAAACACTGGGGAAGAGAGGTGCGAAGCAATTATCGTTACTGATTGAGAAGGATTTGGTCTAACATTGGTGTTATTTAATATTTGTTGGAAGGGGTCAAAAGTGTGAGCTACGTCATACAAGTTTAACAATGTTGGATCCAATAGAATTACTTTAGAGGAGTTCAGTCATTTTGACAAGCATGTTTGATTCCTTCTCAGTGGATTTTTTTCATAAGTTTGAAGTGAGTGAATAGCTTGACAGTAAAACACTTTACAACTTTCAATTTGGCACTGGCTAAGCTTCACAAAGAAGTTTTGTTGATTTACTGTATATTGCTGTACAATTTATGTTCAAGAACTGGCAGATCACAGTTATATTAAATTATTAGCCTTCTGTTGTGTTATTCTGCAAGCTTGGATGTCATTGTTCCATTTAGTAATGTCCCCCAGGATAACTATCAATTGAAAGTAGAGGGACAAATCTCCTGCAACAATACAACTGTGACCCACTGATGATCCTTTCGGTAAAGTGTGTGGAGCTGGAAAAAGCACAGCAGATCAAGCAGCACCACAAGAGCAGGGGAGTCGATATATTGAAGAGGATCTTGCAGCCCCACCGCTCTGTGGCCGACCACTTCAACTCCCCCTTCCACTCCGCCAAGGACATGCAAGTCCTGGGCCTCATCCACTGCCAAATCCAAGCCACCCGACACCTGGAGGAAGAACGTCTCATCTTCCACCTTGGGACCTTCCAACCACATGGAATCAATGTTAATTTCAGCAGTTTCCTCATTTCCCTCCCCCCCACCTTACCCTAGATCCAACCTTCCAAGCCGGCACTGCCCTCTTGAACTGTCTTACCTGTCCATCTTCCTTCACACCTATCCACTCCACCCTCCACTCCGAACAATCACCATCGCATCCACCTTCATCTACCTATCGCCTTTCCAGCTTACTTCCCCTCAGCCCCACCCCCCTCTTATTTATGTCTCAGCCCCCTTGGGCCTCCTGCACATTCCTGATGAAGGGCTTATGCCCGAAACTTCGACTCTCCTGCTCTTCGCATGTTCCCTGACCTGCTGTGCTTTTCCAGCACCACACATTTTGACCCCTGTATCATGTGTTCACCTGTGCTACTGGTACCAGATTAAAGTTAATCACTTTGGCCAAACAGGCACTGAGAAAAAAATGGAGGTTCTCATGGTGGATTTGCGGCATCCCTACCCTCTGAGCCTAAGAGACCTTGGTTCAAGTTCCTCCTATTCCAGAGATGTGTAATACCATCTCAGATCAAGTTGATTCACAAATATCCAGAGGACATTTACAAGAATGATCCCAGGTATGAACAGCTCATCATAGGAGGGGGGGTTGAGGACTGTGGGTCTGTATTCAATAGAGTTTAGAAGGAAGTTTAGAAGGGGTGGGGGGAGGCGGGTTCTGATTGAAACTTATAGAATACTGGGAGGCCTGAATAAGGTAAACGTGGAGAAGGTGCTTCAACTCACAGGAGAGATTCAGACCTGAGGATACAGCCTCAGAGAGAAGGGCTGATCCTTCAGAACTGAGATGAGGAGGAATTGTTTTCAGCCAGAGGGTGGCTAACCTGTGGAACTCATTGTCACAGAGGGCTGTGGAAGTCAAGTCATTGAGTGTATTTAAGACAGAGATGGATAAGTTCTTGTTTGGTGAGGGGATCCTCCAGCTTGGAGTGGCCTGTGGAGGTGTCCAATACAGTCCGACACAGTGTGCCTCACCATTCTGGCAGACTGTGGTCCATATAATTATAGCAGGCCCTGAGGTGATGTAGTAACTGGTGAAGAACCAGGCTACTGGAAGCAGTCATCTGAGGAGAAGAATGAGGACAGTGAGAGGGAGAAAGCTCTCATTCTGGATGACTGAGTTCACGGCGGCACGGTGGCACAGTGGTTAGCACTGCTGCCTCACAGCGCCAGAGACCCGGGTTCAATTCCCGACTCAGGTGACTGACTGTGTGGAGTTTGCACATTCTCCCCGTGTCTGCATGGGTTTCCTCCGGGTGCTCCGGTTTCCTCCCACAGTCCAAAGATGTGCGGTCAGGTGAATTGGCCATGCTAAATTGCCCGTAGTGTTGGGGTAAATGTAGGGGTATGGGTGGGTTGCGCTTCGGCGGGTCGGTGTGGACTTGTTGGGCCGAAGGGCCTGTTTCCACACTGTAAGTAATCTAATCTAATCTAATCTGTAAATTCAGTTGCACTGGATGCCACCAGACAGACAGGAGCTGATTGATATCCAGTCCCTGTCAATGAGAGCTAGGTGCAGAAAAGCACCATGGACTGTCAAGTGCAAGGTGTCAGCACTTAGTTCACATTACAGGTGGGAACTGCAGCCTGCATTTGTTTCCTTCATTTCCCTTATCCTGGCTGTCATCAAATGGTTCAGATTTGTCAGAATGCTTCCCTGTTTGTAAGATGCCATTGAACAATGGGCATTGCAAAAAGAGCAGCAGGGACTCAGAGAGTGTCTACAGGTGAGCTGTATGTAAGGGTACGTAAACTGGGTGGCCTGGTGGTTAAACAGTGAACAGGGTGAGAGGGTAGGGTTGGATGTGTGAGTGTGTGCCAGTTCCTCACTTCTTTCTAAAAACTCTTGAAAATAGAAACAACATTCACTGACCTTTCATTCGAATGGCAATGGAACCAATTTAGATGGGTGCATTCAAGATATTAATTGAGTATGATTAAATTTATAAATACAGACTCGAGCAACTGAAAGGCCTATTCCGTTAAACAACTGTTCTAAACAGCTTTAACATTACTGATAAGTGTTTTAAAAAACTTCTTTATTTTTGTCTCTGTGCATATTTATTTCTTTTAGTAAGAACACATTTGACGTTTTAGTTTGAGCTGCATGATTTGTCAATGGGATGTTTTTCATGAATCAGAAAATTTGACATTTTTTTCATACTCTCTCTGCTATTTGTGTACATACCAGCAATAATGGTCTTCCAGCATGCTAACCAATACACTTCACACAGCAGATTAAAGTTGGGTTTGTACCACTTTAGTTGTCATCTCAGTGGGTGGTGACTTTCACAGTGGTATGAGCAAGGAGTATTGGAACAATAACCTGAACCATAACTACCATCTGTGAGAACAGACTGCTGAAAACTGCTAGAAGAAAACACAATGCTCACAGACCATTACACTGTCCACTAAGGTGTGAACACTGGCATTTTACTTTGCTTGACTGATTTAAAAATAAATTGTTGTGTGTCAAAGAGGTTCCGCAGGATAAATATCCCATTCCCAGCAACGAGTCTGTTGTTCAGGCAAGGAGTAGATAGCGTCAGGAAGCCCTTAAAACTCAAATCCATTGCAATTAAAGTCCTGAAGCTTTGGCATCTTTTTTAAAGAATGATTCAGCCGTTAAACTGCCTCATTTCAAGAAAGAATTTCTGAAGAGTCATCTAGACTTGAAATGTTAGCTCTCTCTCTCTCTCTCTCCATGGATGCTGCCTGACCCACTTTGATCTCCAGCATTGGTTGTTTTGGGGATAAACGTATCCATGCTGTAACATGTTTAGAGAGGTAAAATGGATGAAAAATATAGAAGTCCAGAAGTAGGTGGCTTATGCCCAATTTCCCACATGATGATCCATTGAAGATATAAATTAGAATCCCAATGCCTGTTAAATATTCATTTTAACAAATCAGTCACTTTATGCTTGAAACTGGGCCTTCATTGCTCAGGACTCTTCTCCAGATTCTGTGATCATGGGCAGTTTCTGATTCTATTTTACAAAAGCACCTTGTTTTGGATTGCAGCGGTGCAGAAGTCTTGTCCCAAAACTACCGGCTTGTTCCCAGCCTCTCCATCAACCATCACGTAACCCTGACCAAAAACCCACTCCAGGACCTACCTGACAGACGCTGACAGCAAGGGGTCAACAAGGGGCCTGAAGAAGGGTCACTGAGACCAAACCACTAGCCCTACTCGCTCTCCTCAGATGCTGCCAGACCTACTGAGCTTCTCCAGCAATTCCTGTTTGTGTTTCAGATTTCCAGCATCTACAGTTCTTTGTTTTATTATAACAGTATGAGTCAGGATTTCTTTATGTGATTGGAATTTCTTCATGAAGGGGCAACCAGCCTTGGCAGCTCACCCCTGAAGCTGATCTGCAGCTTCTTTCTTCAGCCCTTACATCTGCACACCAATAGGGTTATAATAAACTAGGCAAAAGTGAGGACTGCAAACTCTAGAGATCAGACTCAAGATTAGAGTGGTGCTGGCAAAGCACAGTAGGTTAGGCAGCATCCAAGGAGCAGGAAAATCAACGTTTCGGGCAAAAGCCCTTCATCAAGAAGGAGGTCTCATTCCTGATGAAGGGCTTTTGCCTGGAATGTTGATTTTCCTGCTCTTCGGATGCTGCCTGACCTGCTGTGCTTTGCCAGCACCACTCTCATCTTGAAAGTGCACACCAATGTCTATCCCTTTGTAAACCAATGCTCGTTTAATTGTCAAAATGTTAGATAAATTTTCCCTTTCGGAGTTTGTAAATACCACAGATACACTCTGGAAACAGGCTTTGGGGCCTGACAATGGTCTGACAACAGAACTGAAGACTAGTGCTCTAGTATTAGCCAGTCTCTAGCCAATTTGTTCCAGTACAGCCACAACACTGGCTCTGTGCTACAAAGTAGAAATTGTCCAGTTATGTCCTTTCCACAAGAGCCTCATCTATCCAATTAGTAGTCAATGTTACACTCACAATCATCAGAAAAGTGATGGAAGGTATTATTGGCAATATTATCAAGCTGATCATACTCAGCAAGGTTGGGTTCTACCAGGTCCACTCAGCATCTGATTTCATTACAGCTTTTATCCAACTATAGACCTCAAAAACTTAACGCAAGGAATGAAGTGAGAGTGACTGCCCTTGGCATCCAGACAGTGTTTGACGGATTGTGTCATCACGAGTCCTAACAAAATTGAAGTCAGTGGAAATCAGGGAAAACTCTGCACTGATTGGTCATATTTAGCACTAAGAAAGATGATCGTGATTGTTGGAGGCCAATCATCTTCAACAATGCTTCAAAAGTTCAAAACCATTGATAGCAAAGCAGTCTGCTAAATTGGCACCCTGTTCACCACATACAGAGGAACCTTGATTATCTGGTATTCGATTAACTGAACTTTGGATCATCTGAACAAGATCGCAAAGTCCTGATGCGTGGCTAACTATGTTATCCAACATCGATTATCCGGTATTTGATTAACTGAACTTCGGATCATCTGAACAAGATTTCAAAATCCCGATGTGTGGCTAACTATGTTACCAACATCGATTGTCTGGTATTTGATTAACCAAACAAAATACTCCTCACCTGTGTCCTTCGGATAATTGAGGTTCCTCTGTAAATATTTACTTCTATCTATCGGAACAAAGAGGCGGCAGGCATGTGGGGACATACTGATTATAAGCCACACACCACTTTGACTCGGAACTGAATTGCTTTTGCTGGCCCAAACTTGTGGAGAAATTCTGGCACTGCAAATTTCTCTGCCTGTCACTTGCTCCTGCCCACATGAGGTGTCCTGAACAGATGGTGCCACCCATTCTGACTACATCTGACTCCATTAATGAACACCAGACTGATGTGACAATGCATCCTCTGTGGTCCCTTCTGGTGCCAATGATCTCTGCTGCATGATTGGCTATGCAACAGAGACAACAGCATTGTTAATGATTCTCTTACACCCCCTTCCTCCTGACTGACTATACTCTTGAGCTACATATGAGCTCATGGACCATGCAGGTGCCACAAACCTAACCATAACTGAGAAGGATTTGTGCACATAGCCATCTCTCTTTATCTCTGGGCTCTAAACCCATCTTACCTTTTAAAACTGCCAGGCCCGCTGTCAAATTTCCATCATCTTATCTCCATCTGCATTGGCATTGTTAGTGTTAGAACACTTGTGGATTTTTCATGATGGTGCCCTTGGACTGTGCCCTGAGATGTAGGTACCTGGTATCAACATGAACATCCTTTGAAGTAAGAAGCAAAATGGGATCACATGATTTCCACATCGCGAATTGTCGAAGTCCAGTTTGCTTGCAGCAGATGATAGGATAGAAAGCTGTATATTAATGAGGAAAGATTTGCAGTTAATGAATTCATTAACAAGTAATAGTGCACCTTAAAAGGCAGCTTCATAATGAGAATCTCATCCTGACATCTGCAACTTAGTTAAAAAAGTGAACAAACTGACCTGGACATAAAGAAAGGCTTTGCTGGAAGTCTCTGTGTGATTTTACCAGATTATGTACCATAGCCCACATCATCAGCCTATCCCAGGAGATCATATGCTGTGGTGAAACGGTTAAAAATTATGTCCCAATACATGTGTGAATCTAACCGGAATGGAGGTGTTGCTTAGTCCCGTGTGAATCTTATTACACACCTCCCCGTGTGAATCTTCTTATCTGTATGTAACCAGAATGGAATGTGTTTTTTAGCCTTGCTCTGCTGTTCACATGAATGTTTATATCTGGAAAAGAGTATATCAGCTGGAAAAGTCTCCAGTTCGGTGAGTCTGCTCCGGGGTTACGTTTAACCGCCGAGCGTGGGTTGTTGGCAACCACTCTACGAGAACTGACGGCTCCCAGTTCCGGTAACATGTAGAGTGAGTATAAGCCAGACCCGTTGTAAGTATGAGACCTGGTTGTGGCGACGCTGCGGGGAATAAAATGCTCATATTCTAGCAGACTCGCCTCTTGGTCGTTTGTTCTGTGTCAGACTACTCTCCTACGAACCTGACCTTGAGAATTTTTTAAAACATATGCCCATGCTAATTCCCAGCGAAATGAACAGCCTGGGCAGCTATGCTCCTGTATGTGAGCAGCAACAAGGAGGCAGCTTCAGCCATTGCTGCAGTTGACTATTTCCGCCAATTCACTGGAGCTGCCTTGTTAGAAATTGCCCCAAATCATTGGATTGTCACTCCAAAGGGAAGAGTGAGCATTTAGGATGAAGTCAGGTGGACATGGGGTGGGCCGGAGCCATGAAGGTCTAGTTGGAAGGCACACATCAGTTCTCTGGAAGGTGATCCCAAATGTTTTAGAATAACTTAGGCACTCTAGCCAACACCCATCACATACCATCATCCTGTCTCATTCACCCCTCATGCCCCATGCCAAATCAATATCAACTCAGCATCAACCCACCAGTGGTCTCTCATGCACTCCATGCCAACTCAACACTAACTCACCAGTATCCATCATCATATCTATATACCAGGAGCCTCAGGGAGATGAGCACAAAAGTGAATATCTATAGATTTAAAACAACTCTCACTAAATAGATTTGACAGAAGCTTATGGTTTCATATTCTTCAGGAATAAGCTGGTTTTGATATCATGTATTTTTTTTTCCATATGAGTTTAAGGATTTAATTTTAAGATTGGCTGTATGCATTCACATTTTTGTGGAGGATTTGAATTGCAAAGCTTAGCATCAATTGTGCAACATTTGGGCACATCGTAAAGGTGACAACAATCAATAATAATCCCATAAAATATGTTATTACCCTTATTGTATAACACAATTTACAACAATTCAGCCACTTTACCTGACAGATATAAGTGGAATGTCTCCACAACTCAAGATTTCTATCAAGAGTACAGAGAAAATGATGCATTCACTTATACACAAGCAGATCTTCCACAACATTATGAACATACAAAACTGATGTAGAAAAAGACCTCTTGATTTATTGAGACTGCCCTGTACAACTGAAATGTCTGAAGCTTTGTCGTAAGTTCAATATTGTATATTAAATGTTATTATCTAAGAAGACAAACTATTATATCCTGATGCAATATTCCAATTAGTTAAAAAGTCTTTGTCTGAAAGAAATATGACTACAACTATTGTGCATCCATGTAAAAGCTTGCTTAATCTTTAAGTCACGAATATAGAATGTGCCTCAAATAGGGCTATAACTAAATTCTACAGAATTTTATTATTGCTGCAAAAAAAATGTTTATCCATAGTTTGATTGTTTTGTGTAAATCCTTATCTCTCACTCAGATTTATTTCAGAGCAACTTAAGTTACTGCAGAAAGTTATGATCCATCAGCTGTGATATCATGTTGTTTAAAGCTGCAGTTATACCGAAACATATATCTCAATGTTGGAGCTAGCTGAAGAGTATTGACAAAGATATAAATAATCTTATCATTTATTTGTTGTATTTGTATGAGTTACTGAGGCACCATCGGCTGTGAGCTTTTTTTCTGTATTCCAGCAGTGAGTTCTTTTCAAAGGTGGTTGATTGTTAAGTTCTTCGGGACATCTTGAGGGTCGAGGTGCTGAACAGTATAAATTTTCTTTCGTTTTTCTTTACTCTCTTCCTTTATTCCTGTTCTTTCTTCTTTTTATTCTTTTTTTTAACTCTCTTTGTCTCTTCCATTTCTTCACTCTCTGTTCCTACCTTTCCTTTTCCTTTCCTCACACTCTCGACCAATGCAAAATAGCAATTGATAAGAAGCTGGTGAGAATGTTGAACATAGAACAATACAGCACGGGGACAGGCCCTTCACCCCACAATTTTGTGTCAAACAAGGTGCCAAATTAAACTAATCTCTTCTGCCTGCCCTTGGTCCATATCCTTCCAACTGTTTCCAGCAACTGAATTAATTGACTTGCTCTCCATCTTTGGTGCAGACTGAAATTTCACAAGCAATGGGAAAATCTCTTTTGCTTCTGGCAAACTCTTCATTCTTCAAACATTGTTATTTTATGCGAGTGGTGATAAAGGCCTGCTTTTGGGGTGTCGTCACGCAAATGTCAGAGAAAGTCAAATAATTGCACTCTTTGAGTTTGCGAGTGAACAGTTTTGCATCTTTCCATTATACTGATGGTGATTATTTAGAAACAGCGGTGACTCTAATTCTGTCAGAAAATTCACATCTACAATTTCAGGACAAGCATAAATATGATAATTTTAACATTTTCCACCTTTTTTATCCCCCAGCATAGACCCAAATTTCACAGCATGCCCCCACACCTGACATTTTCACTTTTGAAAAGCTGTGCAGTATTGTATTCAAGAGGCATTATACTATGCTGCTATGACATTAACATTTTCATTATTAATAGCCAAATTATCTGCTGTAAGATCGCTTATTCGTCAGAAAAAAACACATTAAAGTTGTCTCCAGACAACCCTTGAGCAATATGTGTTATCTGTATTACTTTATAAAGTCAAGGAAAAATAACAAGCAAAGAGCAGGGGGAGAAAAAAAAAGATGTGAGATAATTAATACTGAAACTATGAAATGCCAAGCTTACTGGAGCATTTTTATACCTTTTCAGCTCCTAATTGCTTTCAGCCAGATGTTTACTACACAATAGTGCATTTAGGGAGGAAAGGCCCATGAGAGTATGTATTAACCTTTAAAAACACAATATTGGGTGTATTACAATCTGAAATTTTGACATCGTAATAATTTATAAGTAGTGTGTTTAAATTTTTTCTTCAAAAACAGATGACACGGTAAATCTATTACTTCCAAATATAAAATTTCTGCAGAGAAAGTATAATTATTTTAATGGAGCATATTGTGGTTATGCTTTTAGTCAGCTATAAACCATGTTAAAATATTGATCTATGCAAATAGGTAGAAGGAGGAATAGAGTACTAGCTGTTTCAATGAAGTGAATTGGGCAAACTCTCTAACACCATGCAATTTGTCAAATTATGAGGTGTCCATGAGAAAACTGGTGGTCTTCAATGAAATCAAGTGGAGAGCTATTTGTTTAAGGCCACAACATATACAAGCAGTTCTTCCAGAACAAGATAGTTATGTTCCTGTGCAACCCTGCACTATATAAAAATCACGGAATACAAACAAGACTCAAAGTATTGGCAATCTAATTGCATTATGGCCAACATACACTTTAGAAACAATGTTTCCTATTCACCTAATTGCGTTACAGCCAATTCATGTCAATGAAAGAGGTGTTATAACAGAACTGCCTGTATCAAGACCTTTAATTTCTGATTGTATTCATACCAGAGAGCTGGAAATGTGTTGCTGGAAAAGCGCAGCAGGTCAGGCAGCATCCAGGGAACAGGAGAATCGACGTTTCGGGCATAAGCCCTTCTTCAGGAACATTCCTGAAGAAGGGCTTATGCCCGAAACGTCGATTCTCCTGTTTCCTGGATGCTGCCTGACCTGCTGCGCTTTTCCAGCAACACATTTCCAGCTCTGATCTCCAGCATCTGCAGACCTCACTTTCTCCTTCATACCAGAGAGGCCAATGGTACTCATTGATGAATTTCTGCCTCTTTCTGACTAGTACATCTGGCACTTTCCTTTATGACATTGCTCCTTGGCTCCTCTCCTAATCCCCCAGCTCACCAATTTTAATCAAGGATTTGACCAGTGATGTTTCAGTATAGTGTTATACCCTGTCCCTCTTTTAAACTTATTTGGACTTTGAATAAATTCACCATGGTCTTTGGAAGGTGGAAACCTCTTCTGAGCTTAGTTGAATGAAGACTCCAGGAAGGTAAGTCTCAGATTCTCAAGACAAGAGGTTGCATCTACAGTTAAATTAAGACTCACAGAGGTAATAGAGAAGGGACTGAGTACAGTAATGGGATTCTTTTGGGAATCATGTGTTTCAATATTTTTAAACCAGGAGGTGCTGATGTGTAGCTATGTCATTGCACAAGCAATCCAGAACGGCCACACAATGTTCATAGGTTCAAATTCCACGATGACAGCTGGTGAAATTTCAATTAAATAAAATCTGAAATAAACAGCTGGCCAAATGGTGATCACCACTAAAACCTAGACAGTTCACTAATATCCTTTAGGAAGGAAATGTGCCATCCTCACCTGGTCTAGCCTACACGTGACTCCAGACTTACAGCAATCTGTCTACTCTTAACTGTTCTCCGAGCAATTAGGGATGAGCAATAAATGTCAGTTCTGCTCACATCCCGTGAAATGAAAAAATAGAGCGGCATTTTATTTCAATAGCTTGGTTTTGATTTATCTTCCTTTCTTTAATGTAATAAATTTCTGTTTTATTGGTAAAACCAAATCTGCAACACTACTTTCTTGTTTCGGAGATAGACAACCTTGTTAAAACCCAAAAAGAAACATGCGAGCCAGATTTCAGTCTGGGATCAGACCTACCCAGTAATAACATCAATTGGGATCAAAACATTTCAAAGAATTTGATAAGAGTTCTGGAACGTATTGCATGCAAGCTGGATTTCATCTTCCCCTGTCAGCCCCGGCAGGTTCAGCTCGTACAGTTAAGTTCAATTTGTTGCCAGTACCTATGAACGGAGGCTCATTTAAATATTGTAATCATGGACCATCTCCTTTAGCGTGGGTTTATGGACCCTCAAAAGCCTTTAAAATGAAAACTTGTGCATTCTTTATAGATGCTAGTCACTCCTCTGTTGACTGTAACTGAGGATTCCACTGTTGATGCCACTGGGATTGCTCCATATCGAATGTCGATTGCACTGCAGTTAACTTCAATTCCAGAACATCACACAAGAAGGAGCATCCTATTTATTTGTTAAAACTCCCTACAGTCTCCAGACCACCCTCTCTGCTTGGGACCAGGTATCTCTTTAATACAGTTTGGGTACAATGGCAATATTTTACTGGAACATAGGTCCAAGAATAAAGCTTCCCCCTTTGTCAGACTCAAGCATACCAAGTGTGAGCGATAATATTGAATTGAAATACAATTAGAAAATATTGCAACAGTTAATCAGTAATAGCATTTAGGAAGGCTCGGGCGAGCAGCATTTAAAGTTTTCAAATACTCTTTCTCTCGAGTGACTGTCTGTGTGGATTTTGCAAGTTCTCCCCATGTTGTGTGGGTTTCCCCTGGGTGCTCCTCATTCCTCCCAAAGTCCAAAGATGTGCAGGTTAGGTGGATTGGCCATGGGAAATTGTCTCATGGTATTAAGGGATGGTAGGTGAGCCATGGGGAATGCAGGGTTATGGAGATTGGATGGGTCTGGGTGGCGTGCACTTCATGGTGTTGCTGTGGGGCAGAATGGTCTGTTTCCACATGTGGAGCTTCTATGATTTCATGATTCTTTTTCAGAGAGCTTGAACTTTCCGAGCTGTGCTGAGCATGGCAGAAAAATTAATTCATGCTTTATGACAGCACCATGTTATTTTACTTTCTTGTGCTTTCTTACTATAAACAATCAGATATCCAGAAAATACCACCCAAGATTGATCACAAAAGCAGCATCATCTTATTGTATGCTAAAATAACGGTAGTGAATATTATAGTTAATTCTATGAAGTGAATGAAACAGGCATGGTAGAGGATAGAGTTGCCTCTTGAGGTGTAATTGGTGAAGAAAAGGCCCTTGGAGTGCCCCTTCTGTTAAGTTTTCTCCCCTATTTCCACTTAAACTTATCTGCATGTCAGTAACATTTGCTAGAAACCAGAACAATTAGATATGGATTGGGCTGTGGATGTAATCCTGTAGAAGCATTTTAAAATGGAATCTAAAAATCCTGAAAATATTGCTTTAAAAATTGATCCATTTATAGCCCAACTATGCCTCCGTGTCTGTAGTTGTCTTGTGAATTCTTCGTGAAATTAAGGACTCAGTGACTATGTTCCTCCTGACTCCTTCTGTTCAAGTCAGAAGATTTTTCAGAAGACTTTAAAAAAGCACATTCGCTGCTGGGAGCTATTTGATCCATACAATTAACTGAGCCCAAAATGTAAGGCAGATTTTATGAAACTGGAATGCTTGCTCAGAGCTTGGGGTGGTGCATGGCTCAATGATTAGCACTGCTGCCTCAGAGTGCCAGGGACCTGGGTTCAATTCCAGCCTTGGGTGACTGGGTAGAATTTGCATGTTCTCCATGTTTCTGTGTGGGTTTCCTCCTGCAGCCCAAGAAATGTGAATGGTTAGGTGACTGACCATATTAAATTGCCTCATAGTGTACAGGCTAGGTGGACATAGAGTAGGACGGGTGAGTCCAGATTGTATGTTCTTCAGAGCGTCAGTGTGGACTCAATGGGTTGATTGTGTGAAAAAGCACAGCAGGTCAGGCAGCATCTGACGAGCAGGAGAATTGACGTTTCGGGCAAAAACCCTTCATCAGGAATTGGACTTACGCCCAAAACATCGATTCTCCTGTTCATCGGATACTGCCTGACCCACTGCGTTTTTCCAGCACCTCATCTCAACACTAATCTCCAGCCTCTGCGGTCCTCACTTTCACCGCACTCAATGGGCTGAATGGCCTGCTCCCACAGTGTAGGGATTCTATGAACCTTCTTTTCTATGGAATTGCTGTGTTAGAAATTGTTTATTCTGTTCAAGGGCAAAAATAACTTTCATCATTAGGGGAAGAAAGAGAAGGGAAATAGCTGGAATGCGGTTTGCTATTTTGTTGCTGGATTAGTGAACAATGTGGTAGTTTACCTTACTATGTATGACATCATGTTATTTGGTGCATTTTTAATTCATTGTTTGGTGATATTCATCTCTGTGGGTGACACAGGGTCTGACATTTTCTCAGCGACTTTACGGTGAAAAATAATCATCTGTAAATAATCACTGAGATGAATCAAATAACCTTGAGTAGGAAAATTAATCTGTAGTGAAAAGCAAGTGCCTTCAACTAGTGTGATGCGTAGAAAATATTAGGCTTAAGTCGGCTCATAGAAAAGATCATAGAGATCAACCAACATTTTCCTTGCTGCCATCAGTTCTGAAGAGTGGTCACTGGACCCAAAACATTAACTCTGCTTTCTCTCCACAGATGCTGCCAGACCTGCTGCACTTTTCCAGCAGTTTCTGATTTTCAGTAGTTCTTTCAGTTTTTGTTTTAACGTCTTACTTTAGTTGATAACAAGGTTTTAGTAGAGCCTTAAAAGAACCTTTGTTAGACCATATGTAGACCTATTTTTCTCAATGTGGTCAGCCCTGTTATTACCTCAGGACAAGTTTAGACAGTGTTCCTCACACAGGAGTAGGGTCTTTGGCCTGCTATTTTGGTAAGTATGGCAGACAGAACCACTTGCAGCTTTGTCCATTTTGGAAAGACAAATAAGAATGCGGAATACAGGGTTAACGGTAGGGTTCTTAGTGAGGTGGAGGAACAGAGGGATCTTGGGGTCTATGTTCATAGGTCTTTGAAAGTTGCCACTCAGGTGGATAGAGCTTGTAAGAAGGCCTATGGTGTATCAGCGTTTATTAGCAGAGGGATTGAATTCAAGAGTCGTGAAGTGATGTTGCAACTGTACAGGACTTTGGATAGGCCACATTTGGAGTACTGTGTGCAGTTCTGGTCGCCTCACTTTAGGAAAGATGTGGAAGCTTTGGAGAGGGTGCAGAGAAGATTTACCAGGATGTTGCCTGGAATGGAGAATAGGTCGTACGAGGATAGGTTGAGAGTGCTAGGCCTTTTCTCGTTGGAACGGCGAAGGATGAGGGGTGACTTGATAGAGGTTTATAAGATGATCAGAGGAATAGATAGAGTAGACAGTCAGAAACTTTTTCCCCAGGTACAACAGAGTGTTACAAGGGGACATAAATTTAAGGCGAAGGGTGGAAGGTATAGGGGAGATGTCAGGGGTGGGTTCTTTACCCAGAGAGTGGTGGGGGCATGGAATGCGCTGCCTGTGGGAGTGGTAGAGTCAGAATCTTTGGTGACCTTTAAGCGGCAATTGGATAGGTACATGGATGGGTGCTTAAGCTAGGACAAATGTTCGGCACAACATCGTGGGCCGAAGGGCCTGTTCTGTGCTGTATTGTTCTATGTTCTATGTTCTATGTTCTATAATGAACTTCCAGTCTGACACACAGAAAGTTAAAATGCTTGTTTGGTCTCCCAATCCCATCGAATTTCCTGATATTCCGATATTTCGGAGATTGTGATACTAGGACTCACACAAATGGTATTTCACCCAAAACAGAACTGTAAATATAAAATTAGCAGCAATGGGAGTCTGTAATTGCCAAGTTTGCCATATATTTGTTTTTGAGACTATTTTTCATTTTAATTCCAGAAGCAACTATTTCACTTGTATTCCTGTGCTTAAAGTGACATCTATCTTACAACGATAGCTTCTAATCCTATCGTCAAGAAGAATTAATTCCATAAGATGGATGTCATTTCTGAACTCAACTATCTGAATCGAGAAAGAAAAGTGTTTTTATTTTAAGAAATAAATCAGAATGCATGTATATGTTTTTTTTGACAGGTCATCTGTTTCAGTTGTGAACTTGAAAATAAAGAATGCTGTTTATGCTGCAATGGAACTTTAAGAGTGTTGTATTATATGTGAAACAAATTAGGCTTTTTGCAGTTCTGTGTCAAGGTTCAATGACGATCTATTTGTGTAGATATTCTGACATCCCATTCACAGCTTTCACTTTGAATTATCATTCAAATTCAGTCAAATAAAAACACTTGCAGCCTTACCTCTGTTTCTTGGTCCAGAAATGTTGGTCAACACTTCAACATTTCTGTAAAGCAGTGTATACTAAAAGGAGATTGATTCATACAGTGTTTGGGGATGAAGAAAGTTCAGGAGCTGCAAGCTCCAGTGTAATGAGGTGTCTGAGATCTTACTGTACTCTGGCGTGTTCACACTCAGCAAATTGACAAGTAGCATAAAATATTAAGCACTTAGTTTACAGGTTGTATTTGTATCAATTGCATTAATCAATATCAAACACAACATTGGTCGTCTTGAAGGAAAACTTTGATCTTTGTGAGACTGCAAAACAGAAGTATCCTTTTTCATATTCTGTAAGCATTTTGAATGCATAGAGTGACGTACTTTTGTGCAGTGAATGACGAACACAGGCAGTGATGAGCATCGGCTCAGATATTGCCAACTGTCATGTCTGTTCAGGAGTAGCAGTTCTTCACTTGTGCAGGTGTAGCAGTGTGAATCATCGATTAAACAAAAAAAGAGCAATGGCAACACTTGACGTTTCCTCAATTCAATATTCACTTATAAACAAAAAATACAAAAATATCCTAACTGCAGCTGTAGAACATTCTGAGTTTTACCTTGTATATCACCTCTAAGATATAGAAGTAAACTTTTCCCCTTCTTAGGGAATCCCTCAAAACTGTAGATGACTTTCTCTCAGTCTGCGGTTGCAAATCTTGATTGACTGTACAGTCCAATGTGGTGTAGTTGGTATTTGAAGAGAAGAGTGTCTTAGGTACTCATGTGCTCCTTCAGCTGTTTGTGGTCCACATGGTCCTGTTGGAGATGATTGAGAGAGTTGACACTTTCATGGCAGTTTCGGTGGCCTGGGGCAAGAGATTCCCATGAGTTGGTGAAGGTATTGCAATTCTACAGGAAGGTTTTGCGGCCACCCTGGAAGCATTTTCTCTGTCCCCTTGATAATACTTGACCAGTTGGAGCTCAGAGGAGTAGGAAGCTTGCTTTGGGAGTCTTGTGTCAGGCATACAGACAATGTGGCCTGGCCAATGCAGCTGTTTGACAGGAAATAGTGCCTCAATGCTAGGGATGTTGGCCTGAGATAGGACACTGACATTAGTATGCCTGCCCTGTCAGTGAAGGGCAGGAATATTATTCCTGCCTCATAATGTTATATTTTAACATTAAATCCAGATGTAGCTGTGCAAAGTAATTACAAATGTGGAACTAATTTTTCAAGTCTCACATGATTAGTCAAGACTTAAATATGGAGTGTAAGAGCTGTCACAGTCCATATATTTAGACTTAAACAATTTTAGCTGCTCCAACGTCCACAGCCAAATTCAAGAAAAGGAAAGAAAGTAAAATGGACATTGGCCCCCATTATCATCAAGATCCAAGAGTAACATGTCAGTCACTTCCATATCTGGCACAAATCATTTCAGGAAGTTTTATGCACCTTCAGCAGTCCCTTTAAGGACTAATGCTTATCTGAGTCAAAATTGAAAATGCCAGGCTAATCATGATAAATTAAAACTCCAAGTCAAAATGGATTTAGGCACCTGGGTTTGAAATGTGCTCTGGAGCTCAGCCTGTCTAAGAGAAAGCTCCCACTAATTTTGCAGTGTCACTTGACTTGAGCTCATAGCTTCTGACTCAATGACATGAATGCTACCAAACAATTCTGAGCTGACAGAAGCTGAAAGAATGAATTGCCTTCTGTTGTCCCACTGTGGATCTGGGCAGGGCCTTGCAAATGGCTAACTGTACTTTCAGGTCATCATTTCAGACATGTCTTCACCTTGAGCTTAAACTCTGTCAGATGTTGTTGTTCCTTCACATTCAGATGGTTTAATGTTGGGACGATTCGTTCTAATCAACCCTTTTCCAACATGGGGTTACATCGGTAAGCATCAGAAACTGAACATCAGTTTGAGAGGAAAAGGATAAGTTATCCTAGAGGCGAAAGTGAGGACTGCAGATGCTGGCGATTAGAGTCCAGAGTATGGTGCTAAAAAGCACAGCAGGTCAGGCAGCATCTGAGGAGCAGAAAGATCAACATTTCGAGCAAAAGCCCTTCATCAGGAATGTCAAATAAGTTATTCTATGTTGCATAAAAAAGGGAGAAAGAAACATATTCTGTCCACTTTTACTATTTAACCAGTTTTGCAGCTCCTGCATTGTTAATGAAATAAACAAACAAAAAATGCTGTTATAAAACAAAGAACTGCAGGTTACGGAAATTTGAAAGAATGGCTTAAATTGCTGAAGGAAGTTGGCAGGTCAGTCACCATCTGGAGAGAGAAACAGAGTTAGTATTTTGAGGTCACTGACCCCTCTTCAGAACAGATAGCTTTAGAAACAGTGGTCTTTAACTTGATGACAGGAGTTGGTGGAATGGGAAGGGGTGAAGGGAGTGAGATAGTAGGCAGAAATTGAGGCAAGGTGGGGAGGAAATGTTAGGCAGACAGGGCAATTGTAAATAGTAAGCCAGGGAAGAGGAGGAGCTAGGTAGGTGATAATGGGGAGTATGTGTCGGTGAAAATGAGTTTTTTTGTGCTGAAAGCAGCCCATGTCATGATAGGCCCTTGGAGGTCGGTGTGGGCAAAGGATATGGGAGAAGGTGTTCACGTTCTAAAATCATTGAACTCAGTACTGAATCCTGAAGTTAGCAGGGTCCTCAAGTGAAAAGTAAAATGGTGTTCTTCCAGCTTGCTCTGAGTTTCACTGGAGACACAGAGAATGGGTTGAGTGTAGAATGAACATCCCGAGGAAGTGGTGGATGTGGGTAGAACTACAACATTTAAAAGACATTTAAATGCATACATGGATAGGAACAGTTTGGAGGGATATGGGCCAGGAGCAGGCAGGTGGGACTAGTTTAGTTTGGGATCATGTTCAGCATGTACTGGTTGAACCGAAGGGTCTGTTTCTGTGCTGTTTGACTCTATGGCAATGACTAAGACGGAGAGGTTGGTCGGGTGACACGCTGCTGTGTTGAAGTGGCAGGCAACTGGAAGTTCAGAAACAAAACAGTTCTGATGAAAGGGCACTGGACTCAAACAGTGCCTCTGTTTCTCTCTCCAGAGTTGCTGTCAGATCTGCTGTGTTTCTCCAGCAATTTCTGTTTTTGTTTGATTTCCAGCATTTGCAGTTAAGTTCACTGTGTTTTGTTTTAACTGGAATTTGAGTTCATTTTTACAGATGGAACAAAATATGTTACTGACTTTGATGAAGTGGGAACATTGAGCCATGTATTAGAAATATTATGATGATAATTATGGACAATAATGTTCTTCCAGGGCTCATGATTGAGAATGAAAAGGGAATTACAGTAAAACAGAATAATAAACATAATGAGATGAAGTGACTGAGGTTATGGGATAGAAATGCAAATTACACAACCAAATGAGAATATTTCCAAAGTCAATTTATTTGATGATAATAGGTGAATCAATCCAAGGGGTCAAGGGAAAGATATGTGAGTGCAACCACAAGTAATGGAATTTACCATCTACCATCAATGTACAATTTACTGAAAGTCAAAAAGTCTAGTTAAGAAGAGGTAACTGATAGCTTGCTCCTGTATTCATGCCTATACTGAACAATAACTCTGGTATTTGACAATGCTTTGAAGGCATGGCCATCACCTGAGTTATTAAGGCCATGGTGAACAGAGAAGCAAAGTCATCCAGGGAGTATTCTCTGATTTTTTGATAAGTGAATCTGTCTAGGGGGCACATTTGTAAGGTGAGAGGAGAGAGATTTAAAAAAAAGATATGAGGGGCAAATGTTTTACATGGATCGCATGTGGAATGAACTTCCTGAGGAAGTGAGGGATGTGGTTACAATTACAATGTTTAAATGACATTTGGACAGGTACATGAATAGGAAAGAGTTGGAGGGATATGGGCCAGGAGCAGGCAGCTGGGACTAGTTTAGTTTGGGGTTATGTTCAGCATGGACTGGTTGGACCAAAGGATCTGTTTCTGTCCTGTATGACTCTATGGTCCTATGATTTGCATCTGGTGTTGTGTATGGCAGAGTGTTGGGATAGTGCAGTAGATGAAAATATGAAACCGTCATGTGAGGCAGCTGGCATTTGAAGATATATGGTGATGAAATATTTTGATTACATTGGGTTCTACCAACCTTAGGGTGTGGGCAGGAGAGGCAGGCGGTGGATGGGAGTGGGAGGAGCTGGCATTTCACATTGAAGCAGTGTGTATGAAGGAGCTGGAGTAGGGTCTCTCTGACTGTCAAAGAGGGCTCTCTACTTGGCTTTGAACCTGTCAACAGTCCCCGGAACACCAGTATTAAATTGCAGTCGATGTACTTGCAGAAGAGGTTGTTCAATCTAACCTGAGATACAACGTGTGAGATCTTGGAGGACATGTCCATAAATCCCTGAAGATGAGATAATAAAGAACGTGTATGGAATGATTTCCTTCCTTCTTTGTGTGGTACTGAATACAAAAGCAGGGATGCAGTGTGGGAACTTTATAAGACACCGGGTAGGCACAACTGAAACTCTGTATACAGTTCTGGTCATCACAAAACAGGAAAGATATATAATTTCTTCAGACAGACTACAGAGGAATTTTGCAAGAATATGGTTAGTGCTTGCAGCAAAGAAAATCAGAGATGCTCAGGTGATTTCCTTGGGACAGAACAAGGTGATGATGGCTTCATTGAAGTTTACAATTAATGACGGTCTCGGGTAGAGTGGACAGGTAAGACCTGTTCCCTAAGTAGAGAGGTCAATTAACATGGGGTGCAGATTGAAGCAGATTGGTAGAAGGAGCAGACGCAATGTAGCAAATCACTTTTTCAGATCCCACTGTGAGCAGATCTGAGAACGATATGTTGACTTTTGAGGGAGTACAACGTCAGTTTGCAAGAATGATACCTGGACTTTGGGAGGTTAAGTTATGTGGAGAAATTATACAAATTAGGCCCGTCTTCTCTAAAGTTCGGAAGGTTAATTGGTGATCTGATCGAAATCTTCAACATATAAAAGTGTAAGACAGGGTAGATAAAGATAAACTATTTTCACTGGTAGGGAATTCTAGAGTAGGGGGCATGGTCTGAGAATTGGAGCCCAATCATTCAGGAGAGATGTTAGGAAGCACTTCCACGCACAAAAGATTGTAGAGATTTGCAACTCTCTCCCACAGAAGCAGTGGATGCTGGATCAGTTGTTAATGTTAAATCTGAGATAGATGTATTTTTGTTAAGAAAAGGTATGAAGGGACATGGGCCAAAGGCAGTTATATAGAGTGACACTCCAGATCAGCCATGATCCTTTTAACTGGCAGAACAGGCTTAAATGGATGAATGCCTACTCCGGTTCATTTATTCCTATGTGTCAAGCATTTGAGTGCTGTTAGAACTATACTCATCCAGGGAAGTGGGGAGAATCAAGAGGTGAGTTATTCGCTGCAATATTCCTAGCCTCTGACCTCATCCTGGTGTCACAGTGTTCATATGGCTAGTTCATTGCAGTTTCTGGTCAACTGTTGATGGTGGGGGACTAAGTGATAGTAATTCTATTGAATGTCAAAGGGCAAAATTTAAATTCTTCTTCTTGGCAATGATCATTGCTTGTTGTTTGTGTGGCATGTATGTTGCATGCCACCTGGTAGTCCAAGCCTGGATAACATCCAGACCTTATTCCATTTGAGGCATCTGAGGAGTCGAAAATGATCCTGAGCATTGTGCAACCATCAGCGAACATTCAGATGTTACAATGCAAGGAAGGTCATTGCTGAAGCCACAATTCAACTATCCTCCCATGTGCCAGATATGACTCCAACCAATGGAGAGCTTTCCCCCGGCTCCCATTAACACATTTTGTTAGGCCTCCTCAAGGCTGCACTCAGTCAAATGCTACCTCGATGTCAAGGGCTGTCACTCTCACCTCACTTCTTATGCCCATGTGTGACCCAAGGCTGTATTGAGTGGCCCTGGTGGAATCCAGGCATTAGTCAGCAGGTTATTGCTGAGCGGGTGCTACTTGATAGCATTGTAAATGACTCACCCCATCACTTTAGTGATGATTGAGAGTAGGTATTTTCCAATCAACATATTCAGAGATGTTATTGCACAGGTGGAGCAGGTGGGACTCGAACCCAGGAGTGATGGATTTGTGTACAGAATGTACTTTAGCAACTTTCAACATTGTTGGGTAGATGCCAATGTTTCTCCTGCTGTGCTGGAATGGCTTGGCTAAGGGAATGGCAAGTTCTGGAGCACAAGTTTTTAGTTGGGGAGAATGTGCAAACTCCACACAGGCAGTCGCCCGAGAGAGGAATTGAACCCGGGTCTCTGGCGCTGTGAGGCAGCAGTGCTAACCACTGTGTCACCATGCCGCCCAAATATGTTCCCAATTTTAAGAATACAGCAGACGCTGGTAATCTGAAATGAACAAACCAGGAAGTGTTGGGTAGATTCATCAAATCTGGTAGCAGAGTGGGCGGCACAGTGGGCGGCACGGTGGCACAGTGGTTAGCACTGCTGCCTCGCAGCGCCAGAGACCCGGGTTCAATTCCTGCCTCAGGCGACTGACTGTGTGGAGTTTGCACATTCTCCCCGTGTCTGCGTGGGTTTCCTCCGGGTGCTCCGGTTTCCTCCCACAGTCCAAAGATGTGCAGGTCAGGTGAATTGGCCATGCTAAATTGCCTGTAGTGTTAGGTAAGGGGTAGATGTGTAGGAGTATGGGTGGGTTGCGCTTCGGCGGGTCGGTGTGGACTTGTTGGGCCGAAGGGCCTGTTTCCACACTGTAAAGTAATCTAAGTAATCTAAGTAATCTAATCTAAATCTAATCTAAGAGTTAATAATTTGAGTCTAGTGTGGTTGTCATTCAGAACTGCCAGACACACAAATCATAGCCAATGCATTTTCCCATTGAGTTGATTTGATTGTTATTGTCACATGTACCTAAGTGCAGTGAAAAGTTTTGTTTTGCATGCAGTCTAGGCAGATCATAACTTACAAAGATCATAGTGATTGAATAGAGGTGCAGTACGATTATAAGAAATGTGAGAATAAGATGTACTGTCAACAGCTCACAAAGAATCACCCCGTGTCAACACCATTTTGAAGTGATTTGTTTTACTTCAGAAAATCTAATTACCCCTAAAATATAGTATTATGTTATTGAAGAATTTCAAAGTTACTATGGTCATATCAAAATCACAAATGCCACTGATACTCTCAAGGACCATCTTGAGTTTCTGCTTATCATCTCTATCTTCAACAGGAAACCTGATGTTAAGGAAATCACTTACAGAGTTGTACTGATCATTGATAGAAAGTATCTGTGGTCAACCTTGATGCACATTCAGATATAATCAAATATTGTAAGAAGCTGTCGCCTGCTACTCCTCTCCCCATGGTACAAATGGAAAAATATTAAAGGTAACAAACATATTTTTTCTGTATCGCTTCATTGAATTAATTTGATGATGTTTCTTTCAAGAAATTTATTTCAAGTTAGAAATTTCTGAATCTAAGTCTCAATCCCAGGAAAATGATCCAGACTGTCATTCCATGCATTGCTGAAGTGTTACATTTCTGTATATGTCTGCTAGGATGTTTTAGCCAGTATCTTAATTTAGAGCTCAGCTGGACAAAAATTATTCAAAGAGCATTTTAGTCAGCAGTTCTTCCTAATCTGACTGTTTAACTGCCCATTCTTCTTTTTTTGTGGAGTTTGCAGGAGATCACTTCAAAAAAGGCTGTTGTTTACCCCACAATAAAATAATTCATTGTACTTAAAGCACAGCACAAAGGCTAAGGGAAAATGTAAATAATCATGAAGTTCAGGCCCATGTTACAGATTGAAGAGTAATAATGCAGCGTGCTATTCATGGTAATACATTTCTCTGTTCTTTCTGGTGGTAATTCTAAAAATACAGTTTTACAGAATGTTGGGAATGGTTTGCAGTTGCATTCACTTGCAAAAAAAAAGCTCAGTTTGGTCAATTCTTATCCAGCGATCAGAGGTCCATGTTTACCGAAGATCTGCCCAACCCTTTCACAATATTGGCATAAATGCAATAATTGGTGTGCCCTATACATGTACAGTTAAGTGATTTGTGCCTCACTTGAAAATGCTATATAACGTATGTATAGATATATATGTCTGAGTTGTGCAAGGATCAACTGCAGACAAATATTCATAGCCTAACAATCTATAATAATCTGACTGGAGGATTTATTTGAATGTAACTTTAAACCAGGATAGGACAGACACTAATAAATAATGAAGCATAAGGTCAGGGTAATGCCTCCTGTCTTTGATTTATGTTCACATAATGAAGTAAATGGGGTTTTAAACTCTAACATTACTGAAGATCAGATTAGAAAGCCATTAGTGGCAATATGAGTGGTAAAGCAAGAGCTCCTGATGGTCTATATGGAGGAAGGTTCAAACAAGATGAAAGTGTATTGATTGCACCCTTATCTTATTATGCAGTAAAACCTTTTTGATGCATTCTGGTTAGAACTTGAGTAGATTCAATGATTATTCCCATACTCACAGGGAAGGCTATCCTAAAGTAATTTTTTTATAAGAAATTTGGCTTACAAAATCCACGTGAGAAGGCCATGAGCTCGTTTTGAACTTTGAAGTATGTGTGAGGCAGGGCGTGGAGCAAATCTGGCTCTTGATATTTTGGAAAATGTGCAATCTCTTAATCATGCAAACTAGTGCTTCAGATATGGGTGTACATTTGAATGGAAATTCGCTGGGCTTCACCTTGTTCACTTGCTTTGCGTGAATGTAGCTAATGTGTAAACGAGCAAAACGGGTAGATTATAACGTCATTCATTGTAAAATATTAATTTGAAAGCTGTTCTATCATTTTTTAATACTACATTTCAACCCGCGCCCTGCAAAACCATGCATAGAAGAATATAATATTGAACAGAATGAAGGATCACTTCCCCATGCCCAATCAAAATTATTTAAAGGGATTAAGCTACTTACAAGTTAGCTGCTGGATTGTTTCTTCTGTTGCTTGTACAATTGTACATGATTTTGGAGTTTCCCCATGCTTGCCAAATGTGTGGATATTCCACAGGGTTGGTTGGTGCTGAAGTGGTCTGATTTGAAAACCTGTGGTCAAGCAACAAGCATAGTTGAATTGACTTCCTCTTGGAAATGCAAATAACTGAGAGAGTGAAGATGTGGCGGTGCCGGTGTTGGACTGGGGTGGACAAATTTAAAAATCTCCTGAAGAAGAAGCAGCGCTCCGGTAGCTAGTACTTCCAGTTAAACTTGTTGGACTATAATCTAGTGTTGTATAAGTTTTAACTTTGAGAGAGTGAAGGAAGGTCACACAGAAGAGGGCAAATTTCTAGAAGACAGAGGAAGAGAAGATCCAACAAGAATTGGAGGAAAGGATAAAGTAAGGGACGTTACAGGGTAGACAACACATTTCTGCCTGTGCTTGTCATGATGACATCATTGGTAAGCAGTTTGAATAATCACAGCCATGACTCCATCGCCAATCACAACTGGTCTCTATCAATATTTCACTTTTTCTTATCTTTTCTCGATTACTAAACCTCACTCTGTCTTGTTCTAGAAACACGAATATAAGAAATACCCAAAAAGATCATTTCATAGAAAAATTGTGAAATTAATTGTTACATAATGTTTCCAAAACAAACTATTCTCTTGTGTCACAAGCAAATACAGAAGTTGTTGGAGAAGCTCGGCAGGCCTGGCAACATCTATGGAGAGAAATCAGAGTTAATGTTTCAGATCCCAGTGACCCTTCCTCGGAACTCTTGTGCATGCCCTTCGTGCTGGTCTTACATTTATCAAATTTGCCTATCATCATGCTCCCATGACATAGCTGCAACTTTGGTGATGGATGTTTTCTAACCTTCAATCAAGGAGATTGCACATTGCCTTGCAGAGTGAGCTCATGCAACTCAATCTCGAAGACTTGGATCTAAAGCAGAACTACTTTAACCTCTGTAGCATGCAGAGTTGATTGGTTCGTAAGCAACAGCAAGCTTATTTTGATTATTTCCAGGATGTGAGCGAGTGTCACAGGTTAAGCTAACATTTGGTTCCCTTCCTTAATATCCCCTTGAGAACGTGCTGCCTTCTTGAACCACTAGCATCCATTTGGTGCAGGTACTCCTACAGTTCTGTTTGGAAAGGAGCTTCAAGCTTTTGATCCAGCAACAGTGAAGGAACAGCGGTGATATGGTTCCAAGTCAAGATGGTCAGTGGCTTGGAGGGGAAATTTCAGGTGGTGGTCCTCCTGTGTTTATGCTGTCCATGTCCTTTTAGATAACAGAGGCGACAGGTCCAGAAGGTGCTGCTGAAGTAGCCTTGATGTGTTACAGAAATGAATCTTCTAAATGACATCCACTGCTAATACTGGGAGAGCTATGGAGGATTGTATGTTTAAGGTTGCACATAGGATGCTGATCACACGGACTGCTTTTGTCCCAGCTTTTGTTTTTATTCATTAATGGGATGTGGATGTTGCTGAATGGGCCAGCATTTATTGCCAAGTCACACTCACCCTTCCAGATGGTAGTAGTTGTGTGTTTGAGCTTCTTAAGTGCTGCTGCAGTTGCAAACAGCTAGGCAAATGGAGTGCATGTCATCACAATTCGAAATCAGATCTTGTAGATGGTGGACAGGCTCTGGGATACCAGGGGGTCATTTTCCCATTGAAGAATTCCCAGTCTCTTAACTGGCCTTATTATACAGTATTTATATGGCTGGTCCAGTTCAATTTCAGATCAGTGATAATGCCCAAGAAGTTGATATCATGGTAATGCATTGATGATAGTGAGAGTTATCCTTGTTGATGATAGTCATTATCTGGTACTTGTGTAACACGAATGTATTAGTCTACTAAATCATGGGTGGCACAGTAGTTAGCACTGCTGCCTCACAGTGCCAGAGACCCAGGTTCAATTCCCGCCTCAGGCGACTGTCTGTGTGGAGTTTGCACATTCTCCCTCTGTCTGCGTGGGGGTGCTCCAGTTTCCGCCCACAATCCAAAAATGTACAGGTGAGGTGAATTGGCCATGCTACATTGCCTGTGGTGGTCGGGTAAATGTAGAGGTGGGTTGTGGGTCAGTGTGGACTTGTTGGGCCGAAGGGCCTGTTTCCACACTGTAAGTAATCTAATTTAATCTTCTCTGAACTGCTTCCAATGCATTAACAACCTTCCTTAAGTACAGTACTGTACACAAAACTCCAGATACAGTCTCACCAATGACCTGTATAACTGAAGCATTACCTCCTTGATCTTGCATTCAATTCCCTTCACAATAAGTCATAGCATTCTATTAGCTTAGCTGATTACTTGTAAGACCTGCACAGTAACCTTTTGTGACTCATGCACTCAGACACCCAGATCTCTCTGCATTTCAGACCTCTGCTAATTCTCACCATTTAGATAATAAACCTCTTTTGTATTCTTTCTGCCCAAATAGTCAATTTCACACTTTCCCATATTGTATTCTATTTACTACACTTTCCCTTTGTAGCTCATTGCGTCTGTTTCACAGCTCACTTTCCTAGCTACCATTGTGTCATCAGCAAAAATAACTACCATACCTTCAATTCCTTCATCTAAATCGTTTATATAGATTGTAAAGAGTTGACACCCCCGCACACAAGTCATGATATCTTGCCGGCTTGAAAAAGACTCACTTTTCCTATTCATTGCTTCCTATTAGCAAGCAAACCTTCCACTCATGCTAATGTGATAACCGCTGCATCCCAAGCTTTTATTTTCCCTAGTGTCTGGAGCATTGCCTGTAGGGTATGATTTGGTGTGAATATTCATGTTAAACTCTGGGACTCTGAGAGAAGAAAGTAAAGTCATGTTGCAGTAGGTATTGGGTGATACCTTATTTCCATACCATCCCTGCCATCCCCCCTTCCTTTTGTAATCTCCTCGACTAAGTGTGAAAGTGAGGATCCTTGTGTTTTTATTTAAGCAGGAGAAAGTGAGGTCTGCAGATGCTGGAGATCAAAGTTGAAACTTTATTGCTGGAACAGCACAGCAGGTCAGGCAGCATCCAGGGAACAGGAGATTCGACGTTTCGGGCACAGGCCCTTCTTCAGGAAGCTTTTCAGAATGTGGCTGAAGAGCTTCTGTGCAGAGGAGATGACCTAGGGTGTGCAGTGAGAGAGGGACTCACTGAAATCTTTGTAGAGAGAGGCAGAGAGCTTCTTCAAGGAAGGCATCCTTGTAAGAGGATTCGCAGTAGGTTGAAATCTTCGAGGAGAAAGTGAGGTCTGCAGATGCTGGAGATCAAAGTTGAAACTTTATTGCTGGAACAGCACAGCAGGTCAGGCAGGATTCCTGAAGAAGGGCCTGTGCCCGAAACGTCGAATCTCCTGTTCCCTGGATGCTGCCTGACCTGCTGTGCTGTTCCAGCAATAAAGTTTCAATTTTTATTTAAGCAGCCTTCTCAACTTGCCTGCTACCTTCAAAGATTTTTTGCTTACATATTGCCAAATGGCTTTGTTCCTTTATATTGTACAATTTAAATTGTATTGTGTTTCTTCACTCCTCTTATCAATATGTTTCATTTTACTCTTCCTCTCTTTTTTTATAATTTGGAGTTTTTATGACTTTTTTTATGACTTGCCTTTAAACAACCACCAAACCTCATACAGATCGTTGTTCGTAGCAAACTGCCCGGCTCTCAGGACAACTCCATACAACCCTGTCACGGTAGGCGCTGCAAGACGTGTCAGATTGTGGACATAGATACCACCATTACGCATGGGAACACCTCCCACCTTGTACATGGCAGGTACTCATGTGACCCAGCCAACGTTGTCTATCTTATACATTGCAGGCAAGGATGCCCTGAGGCATGGTACATTGGGGAAACTGAGCAAAGGCTACGACAACGGATGAATGGGCACCCCACAACAATCAACAGACAGGAGGGTTCCCTCCCAGTTGGGGAACACTTCAGTGGTCCAGGATATTCAGCCTCGGACCTTTGGGTGACCATCCTCCAAGGTGGACTTCGGGACAGGCAGCAGAGAAAAGTGGCTGAGCAGAGGCTGATAGCTAAGGTCGGTATCCATAGGGAGGGCCTCAACCGGGACCTTGGGTTCATGTCGCATTACAGGTGACCACCATTGCACTATACACACACACAGATACTCCTACACACACACAAACTCTCACACACACACAGGCACTCCTGTACACACATACACACGGACACACATACACACAGACGCACACACAGACACCCACACACACCCTTATAGACACATACACTTCCACACTCACACATGCACCCCTTCACAGACTTAAGACACTCTGCACTCACTACGCACACACACATACACTTTCTCACACTCACAATCTCCAACCCAGACACACACACACACACACACAGACAAAGACCCACATGCACTCGTATATTTTGTGGGGTGAATGTATACTTGCAGGGTTACATTGTACTTTGCTGAAAAACTGCATGCATTCATGTTATCTCACTTTTTAGATTAGAATCAATCTAAACCTCATGGTATAGACAGAGAACACAGGGGGCTAACACATTCAACATATTGTCTAGCTATCACCATTGTTAACAGCTAACCCGAGAACGCAACTTTTTTAAAAAAAGGTTTCGTGATTTACACATGAAAGAAGTGAAACTATCACTGTATTCTAACAGATGAAAGGCTTAACAGACAATCAATTTTTCAGTGTATAATTTCAGTTACATCACACTGTAAATTTTTGCTATAAATTCTGTGTGTTAGGATTGAGCCCTCCACTACCACCTGATGAAGGAGCATCGCTCCGCAAGCTAGTGCTTCCAATTAAACCAATTAAGAAGAGAATCGCTACAGTGTGGAAACAGCCCCTTGGCCCAACAAGTCCACACTGACCCTCCGAAGATTAGCCCACCCAAATCCACTCCCCTACCCTATATTTATTTCTGACTAATGCTCCTAACCTATGCTCCCTATCAACTGTGGGCAATTTAGCATGGCCAGTTCACCTGACCTGCACATCTTTGGATTGTAGGAGGAAACCAGAGCACCTGGAGGAAACCCACCCAGACACAGTGCAATCTCTACACAGACAGCTGCCCAAGGCTGGAATCAAACCTGGGTCCCTGGCTCTATGAAGCAGCAGTGTTAACCACTGACCCACCATACCACCTTAAACTTTAAACTTCATGTACCATTTCACCAGCTCGCATATGTCCTCCTGAAATGTGATACCATCTTCTTTACTATTTATTCTATTTCTGAGTTTTGCATCATCTGCAAACTTTGAAATCAAACCTCGAATACCTAATTGTAGGTCATTGACGTGCGTCAAAAATAACAGTGGCATTAATCCCAATGACAGGGAATCACCACCACTTTGAAAAACAAATTGTTCATCACATCTCCTCAGTTTTTGTCTCTTAGATAGCTTCAGATCCACAATAATACTATGCTGCTAACCCTATGCATTTCATTTTTGCGGATAAGCCTATTTTGCAGTACCTTATAAAACACCTTTTAAAAGTTCATACACACAACACAACCCTCCCCATGACTTCATCAAATGGCTCAAACCAATTAGTCATATACAGTGTAATCCTAACAAATCTGTATTGATAGCCATTAATTAACATAAAGTTTCCATGAGAAAATTAATTTTGCTCCAGATTTGTACCATTAAAAATTAGCTTTCATTGATGTTGGACTGACTGGTCAATATTTGATGGGTCTATTTTTCACACCTTCTGTCAGAACTATCTAAAGGGCAACGTAACAGCTCCCCCTAGTATTTCTGAAAAAGTATTAGTGAGCAGTTGGTGAGCTGAAATTTCTCTGACTTCACTTGCTGGTTGCAGTATCTTTTTAAAAGAACACCCCTTTATTATTTTCAGCAGCCGTATTTCATTCTGCTGTGGTCTTTTCTTCCCTTCCCAGAAAAGAAAATTGTCAATATTGTTTCTTTTAATGCTCAGTTGAACTTGGTTTTCCAGATGGGCATACCGCACCTTCCTACCAGGAGGGAAAAGGGGATGTTCAGTGACACACAAAAGTCAGGAGAATCAAGCAACATGATAAAGGAGGGCGAAAGTGAGTATTGTAGACGCTGGAGATCAGAGTCCAGATCAGAGTGGTGCTGGAAAAGCACAGCAGGTCAGGCAGCATCCGAGGAGTAGGAAAGTCAACATTTCTGGCAAAAGCCCTTCATTCCTAATGATTTTCCTGCTCCTCAGATGCTGCCTGACCTGCTGTGCTTTTTCAGCACCACTCTAATCTGAACATGATAAAGGGCACCAGCCCAACAGGTGTAATGATTCTTGACATGTGTGCAGGTTAGACTAAGTATCTAATGCTTTATCTCTTAAAAAGAAGCATTATGAAGATTACTGGACTCACCCCATTTGTACAGCTGCCCAGTCTGGCGTAATGGAAGTGATAAAGGGTGAAATGTGTGATCAATGATAAGTTTTATTATTGATGCAGCTCTGACATGGGAAGGGTGTCGGAGCACAAGGAGGACTCGATTTTTGATGTCAGGTCTGGGCAGAGTGTGCTGCATCAGCATGCTATATTCTGCAGAGTCGAGAATGTGATGCTGGTAAAGCACAGCGAGTGAGGCAGCATCCGAAGAGCAGGAGAGTCGACATTTTGGGCATAAGCCCTTCATCTGCTGTGTTCTGTACAACTGGACCAGACAGCAAGGCAATGTGCTAGATGGTGAGGAGTGAAGGAAACACAGCAGTCTGCCAAGTTAGGAGCACAAGGACATATAGAGAGGAGAAAGTCCCCCTTGTGCCTGACAGTGCTCAACTGCATGGGGTGTTACAAGCCAGACAGGAGCTGGCTGACAGCCCGTCCCAGTGGGTACAGAAGAGCATCAGGGATTGTAAAGCAGTTATTGATCACAATGTACTTGGCTTACATTGTGAAGGGGAGTTGCAGTCTCCATGGATTTTACTTGTATTGGTTTTTGCTGTCTGTAAATAAAAGCTGGCATTCGGAATTATCTGATTGTTTCACTGTATGTGATGTTCCTCACCAGGACAATGACCAACATTGGGTCTCCAGTAGACATATGGGGACAGAGTAACAACAACTTAGAGTGAGTATTTAGGTGGGATGTAGGTAAGCATAGGTAAACTGTGTGGCCTGGAGATTACACAGTGACTGAGATGAGAGAACGCTGTTATGTGTGTGAGAGAGTGTTAGTCACACCAGCTACATGCTGTGGGCAATCTGTCTTTATGACTGTTCTGCCATTACATGATGGTGATGGGAAATATTGGATTGTCAGTGCTTACCTGGGTGTGAAGCAGGCTTCAACAGGTGACATGGCCACCAGAGATGCCAGTCGTTTGGCTGATATCCTGAGTGGTGAATGACGTGGGAAGATGCGGCTAGAAGTAGATAAAATCCCTACAGCATGGAGATAGACCATTAGGCCCAACAGGTCTGCACCGACCCTCTGAAAAGTAAATCACCCAGACCCATACCTCTACCCTATAATTCTATGTTTCCTGTGACTGATGCACCTAACCTATGAATCCCCAAACAACATGGCCAATTCGCCTAAGCTGCACATCTTTGAACTGTGGGAGGAAGCCGGAGCACTCGGAGGAAACCCACCCAGATACAGGGAGAATGTGCAGTCTCCACACAGACACCTGAAGCTGGAATTGAACTTGGGTTCCTGGCAGTGTGAGGCAGCGGTGCTAACCACCGAGCCACTGTGCCACCCTGCAATAGGTGGGAAATTATGTAATTTGGGTGTCTAACCAAGAAGGAGGTGCCATAGAGGAGGAAGGTTGGGTAAGGTTCACTTGTCATCGAAAAACCCTCAACAAACTATGCCACTGCATAAATTATGCAGGATGCTTACTTTGACTGCAACTCCTTGTTTTACAACCCCTGGCCAGATGTTAGCTGATCTGTGTAGTCCAGGCGCATCTGGTTTACAATCCTTATCTGTGTAAAGCTGACTCCTCCCTCTGTAGCTTGTTGCAATGCTTATAAATAACAGGCCACAAGCTATCTATCTGGCACATCTCATATTTATTTGCTTTGAAGATAAGGGGTGCATGTTTGACTGTGAGGCTGTGACAGTACGTTTTCAGTATGAATTTGGGCTTCTGATGTTTTGAGGAAATATTATCAGGGACAGAAATTGAAATGTTTCACTTCCTGATCATTGCCAGAACTTTCCATCTTTATTTTAGATTTCTAACATTGTCAACCCTTTGCTCAGACATTCAAGGTATTTTGGGATTGCTCAAGGCAGACCTTGTGAGGTGTTAGGTAGGTGATTCCAAGATCCCCAACATATGATGTAGAGGGATAGCTGTTTGAATGGTGGCGTTGGGGGCGAATTAAATGTGGAGTTCATTGCTCTTTGCTAAAGCTAGACTGCATCATTAGTGAAGTGAGATCATGAGCAATTGAAACTTGAGTGCAGAACGTTCCAATGAAATGCTGCTGGACCATGCTTCTCAAGGAGAAAGTGAGGACTGCAGATGCTAGAGATCAGAGTCAAAAGTGTGGCGCTGGAAAAGCATAGTCGGTCAGGCAGCATCCGAGGAGCAGAAGAGTTAACATTTCAGGCATAAGCATTTCATCAGGCACATGTCTGCGCTCTCCACCATTGGTGTGTGTGTGTGCGTGTATAAGAAGTGGGCATCACTGGGGTGGCATGGTAGCTCAGTGATTAGCACTGCAGCCTCAAAGTGTCAGGGACCTGGGTTCGATTCCCGCCTTAAGTGACTGTCTGTGTGGAGTTTGCACATTCTCCCAGCATCTGCCTGGATTTCTTCTGGGTGTTCTGGTTTCCTGCCACAGTCCAAAGATGTGCAGGTCAGGTGAATTGGCCAAGCCAAATTGCCCATAGTTTTAGGTGCATTAGTCAGGGGTAAATATAGGGGAGGGGAACACGTCTGGATGGGTTAATCACTGGAGTGCTGGTGTGAAATTGTTGGGTTGAAGGGCCTGTTTCCATACTCTAGGGAATCTAATCTAAATTATCCCATAGTGTCCAGGGATGTGTAAGTTAGGGGCATTAGTCAGGAGAAGTGTAGAGTAATAGGGGAGGGGAATGGTGTGGACTTGAAGGGCCTGTTCTATGATTCACTATGAAGAGATTCTATGATTCACTGTCTGTGTCAGCTTCCTGCAAGCTGTAGATTGACCGTGGTGCCTAGCCCTACCTTATAGTTCTTGAAGGAAGGCTCTATCAGAGAGATGCTTGGACTTTATTTCACTGTTGTCCTGGTGTTGTGTGTACTGCCACATACATAGGCACCATGCTATCAATTTGACCTGTTGCTGCGGATCAGAGATACTGTCAAGTGTAATGGATGGAAGTTGCCAAAATTTTCACTTTTCAGCCTCTTACCTTACTGGTGTCCCTGGGTATGAATAATGTGCTCTGAAAGTAGTTACACCAAGTTTTCCTGTCAGGAAGGGACTAGGGAAGAAGTGGGTGCCAGTTTTTTAGACCTTGGATAAGGTCCAAACTTACTTAAGTTAATCACACCTAATAAACATTGGTACAGCTGCTTTCGGAGAAAGGTGTACCTTTCGAATACAATGAGAAAGTAACAACAGTGTAAGGGATATTGGGGAGCTTTGGGACTCTGAATGGATAGGAGTCACAAATCATGTAGTATCTCTGTGAACTGAGCCTAGAGTGTGGTAGTGAATCCAGGTCAAGTGCTTCTGGGTTCTGGATAACTTCTCAAAGAACCATGAGAGTATTAGAAACATAAAGGTGCTTAATCACTGAACATCTCAGCGATTTTGATCCTACTTCAAATAATGTATACGTCAATGGGTACAGAAAGTGGGAGGAGAATGGTTTGTGTCACTGACTGTGCTGTTTTCGAAATTACGCAAATACTCGTTCTTTCCTTGGATCCACAGGAATATGTTTTAAAGAGGAAAAAATCAAGAAATAGATGTTTGCTGTCACTGCAGACAACAGAAGACCACTGGGCGTGGTAGGTTCGTTACTGGCCTCCATTCATCACTGACTCATTTCTGAATGAAATGTCCAAGCGGTATTGATTGGGTGCTGGCAGTACACTACCCAGCTGGCTATGTGTTGTGACTGTTTAATGCCTGTAAAACAGATTCAGCACCTAAGTTTTATTCATCAACTTGTCTCAGCAGAGGTTGTTGAAGATGTTTGGTGGGTTCATTTGAATGTGAAAGCAGGAGGAGTTGTCTGCTGCAGTTTGAGATGCAAGAGAGTTGCGTTGCTAAATATTTCATGAGAACACAGGGAGAAGACTGTACTGAGAATGTGGACCTTTTTCTGTTTCTGATGGACCTACTCTGCACATTCATATTTTCTTTTCCACACATTCTTTTCCAAATGTTTTCTAATATTTTAAATTCACCTTTAATTGGAAATTTCTTTTGATGCACCTATCTCAATCCTTTCCCTCATCTTGGTAATGGCTGATACTCTTTTAACATCTTTGTGTTGTCTTAATAGGATGATTTCTTTATGTACGACGATCCTGTTTTGGCTCCTTCCAGCTTCTCAAGACTATTTGGTTGACCGATCTGCAATGGGAGTCGAAAAGTATGGTGCTGGAAAAGCACAGCAGGTTAGGCAGGATGCGAGGAGCAGGAGGGTCGATGTTACAGGTGGAAGCCCTTCATCAGGTGACTCTCCTGCTCCTTGGATGATGCCTAGCTGGCTGTGCTTTTCCAGCGCCACACTTCTCAACTCTGACTCTCCAGCATATGCAGTCCTCACTGTCTCCTCGCTCTAATAGGAATTGACTCAGGCTGCTGTTTTCTTGTGCTGTACTCTTCCTCTCCCATTTATTTTGCCCTGTGCACTGCGTGTTATTACAAGGCTTGCATAGTATTTAATTTGCAGCTGTGAAGCAGAGCCCATACCCACAGTGCTCATCTGTCTTTAGTACCTTCACAGTGGACTGAGTTTGTAGTGGGGTGGCTCAGTGGTTAGCACTGCTACCTCACAGTGCCAGGACCAGGGTTTGATTCCACTCTCAGGTGACTGTCTGTGTGGAGTTTGCACATTCTCCTCATGTCTGCGTGGGTTTCCTCCGGGTGCTCCAGATTCCTCCCGATGTGCAGGCTCAGGTGGATTAGCCATGGGAAATGTGGGATAGGATGGGTCTTGGTGAGATGCTGTTTGGAGGGTCAGTGTGGATTTGATGGGCCAAATGGTCTGCTCCCATGCTGTAGGGATTCTATTTAATGGCACTGAACCTTATAATCAGGAGGCCCAGGCGTTCCATTAAGGTGGAAATGGGTACTGCAGATGCTGGAGGTTAGAATCAAGATTAGAGTGGCGCTGGAAAAGCACAGCAGGTCAGGCAGCATCTGAGGAGCAGGAAAATCAACGTTTCGGGCAAAAGCCCTTCATCAGGAATCAGCTAGCTAGAATGTTTTCTTCCATGAGCACATATAGACAAAGGCTGAACTGGATTTTAACCTCGTACATTCGAGAAAGGGAAAGCACAAGCATGCCTCTTAACCAGACTATTGTTTTTCCTCCCATTGTATTCACAATCTAAGGTAATCCCCATATGTGCACAATGCATTTTCTCCCTTTTAATTCCATTGATTAGATACCTTATCAGTTGTGACATTCCAATGTTACTCTCCCCAGAGAGTCTCTGAATTTTAAAATATCTGTCGTCATTTTTTTGGCTGTGGCAATTGTCATTTGAAAACCACGTGTTGGAATTAAAAGTTTGATATGTCTGCTGGTGATCAGAGGTCATAATAACTCGAAAAATAATGAAAAAAGCAGAAGGAGGCACCAACATAGACTTTTTGAGATCCTTATTTATCCAAAACCAATATTTTGCAACAATATAAAAATATGCTTAGTACCATTTCACTTGCCCATGCTATGCAAGACATTCTACAAATGTGCAACATTTAACGTTAAATCTCTGAATACTACCAAGGCTTCATTTTGCTATTTCTTTGACCATACTGACACATCCATTCTAAGTATGCAGTAGAAGCTGTGCAAAGTCAGTTGAAGGATAATGAAGTTGATTGTGACAATCAACTTAAAGACATAGATCAAGATATCTGTAACACACTGTACTATTTTCCCAGCAGTAGGTTAATAATACAACCCTGGAAATTGCTTCAAGTGATGTTATTCTGTGGATGCTAAGGACATTTGTATCTGTTTTCTTTTCTGTGCTATCTTAGGAGCGATGGATGATGTTTGTGGAAAACACCACTCCAGGTAGTTTCAGGGTTGCAGCTAATACATGTTAGACAATTTATTTTCCTTCTCATTGGTGTTAAGGCCACATGGGTATATCACAGAGAGAAAACATAAGCAATTAAAAATTAGACAGTTCTGTTTGTGAGGGAGCAATACTCCCTGCCTGGTTTTGCTGACCTCTTTTGCATTTTTCTGGCATTTATAAAATGCCACAGCTAGAGAGATTTTGGAAGGTGAGTCTACTGCCTTAGAAGGAGAGACAGAAATAAAAAACTGAAGAGGAGACCTATTTATTCCTTGTAGGCAACTCCTAATATGCTTGAGTAGTTGCAATTTCTGATCATTAATCTGGACAGCATAATGTAGAGCCTCTGTAAAGGATAAACCTATGATTCTGCATAAACTAATGTAGCCCACTAATCTCCACTTCTGCTGATTACCCTTGTTGCTCCTGCTGACGGGTGATTCACATGATGCTCCCTTGGTTCCCAATCCAATTCCCCAAAAGTGGGTACTTGGCAGGTTTCTAGTTCCATGTGCCTATGGCTTGGGAGAATTTGACCAGAGCTGATGTGATGGGTCACCACCACACCGGTGCGTTTCGATGATATTCTTTGGAGACCTCCATACATAACAACAGGAACAGACATTAGCCATAGTTCAGTGCTAACATTCTGAATAAGAAGATTACTGTCTCAAGTTCCACTCTAGGGACAGAGCACATAATCTATTTTTGCAGCACAGATACATTTCGATGATGGCTTTTAGATGAAACATTAAACCAAGGTCCCGCCTGATGTCTAAGGTCAATGTAAATTATCCCCATGCACTGTTTACTAAAGAGCGTGGACACTGTGTAATGTCATGGACAATAATTACTCTTCACCCAGTATCACAAGAATAGTTTATTTAATGATCTACTTCATTGCTAGTCATGGGACCAGGCTATGTGAACATTGACTGTCACATTTCTGTACATTACAATGATGACTACACTTTGAAAGTGAAAGATTTTGTGACATCCTGAGGTTGTGAAAGGTGTTGCGTCTTGTCATTTATAAGGGATACCTGCAATGACTGTGAACACAGGAGCAAGTCTGACTGTGTCTTGTAGTCCAATGTATCTTGTGGTCTTGAAATTATAGCAATGTTCAGACCTCTAGAAATCAAGAAGAAGATGTTAAAAGGAACATGTGCCGCCTGGGCTGGTACGAATTCCAGAAGCTCTTCCACATTGTATCTCTGAATAGTTTGCTTGCCAGTTATTTAGAGGACTTGCTTTACAGTTGAGGCAATAGGCTTTAAGTCTTCCCCCGAGTCAACTCTTCTTCTGAAAATTGTTGGCACCTTTCTCCTTCCGTTTGAATATATGAGAAGACATAGCTTTATGACAAGGCCTCCATCAAGAAACTCAGTGGCGCAAATTCCTGACATGTAAATCATAGCTAGTTACCAGGCAGCCGAAGCTCATCGGCTGCTTGTCCTCACCACCAGACAAGTGCTTCTTCATCCCTGCATGTTTCATAATCAATATTGTCCTCAAAGTCTTCACCCACACTTGACAGCAAACCTCCAGCCTCACCAGTTCACTGTGGCTGCTCTCAGACCAACTCACTTCCCACTTTAACACTTTACTACGGGGCTGAAGAACATCTTGGATTGGCCAATTGCTGCAAGTTGCTTTGCACACACAGCATCCCATACAGCCACACAGCATACATCCTATGGCTTCTAGCCTCCTTTCTGAGTGCTCACTCACCGTACCCCTTACTGGGCGGTTGCCAGTCTGTGTTTACTGCACAATGCTCTCACAGTGCTCTCAAACTGACTTCTGTCTAGATTAGAGTGGCGCTGGAAAAGCACAGCAGGTCAGGCAGCATCCGAGGGGCAGGAAAATCGATGTTTCGGGCAAAAGCCTTTCATCAGGAGGTCTCTATTCCTGATGAAGGGCTTTAGTCCGAAATGTCGATCATAGTTTGATTATAGCTAACAGATACTGTCTTAGGCAAAAAGCATTCAAGTTAAAAAAAAGAGGAATAGCCAGTTCTCCCAGATCAGTTTTACTGTATCAGTTGTATGTGATAGAAATGACAAATAAAAGCTACTGTACTCTACTCTTCTTTAGTTTGATTAGCAAGCAATAGCTTTGGAACTGCTGAACCCACAAAAGCAGGTCCAGGCTGGTCCTCTCTCTCTGACTTCTCTCCTGTAAGACCTTGGGTTTGATTTTACCGTTTGTGCCAAGGGGTGTTTATGGAGGCTGTTGTAAGTATTTGGAACAGCATCATTAAGTTGGGATAATCTGTTGGGGTTAAGTTATTTCGGAGAGGTTAAGTTATTTTATATTCTGTTCTCTTTTATTCGTGTTTCATTTGGTAATCTTATAAATAAATTTTGTTTTGTATAAAACTAAGTGGTTTGACCAGCTGCATCTCTCCTGGAATATCCACTGTACACCTGCTTCAAACAGCTTGTAAAGTTAAGGTCTGGGCTACCTTCTTGAAATGTTTTGAGGGGATCTGGCCTGGTCCATAACAAGGTGCGAAGACAGCCTGGCAAACTGTGACCTTGCAGTCTAGGGGTTGAGTCACTGGCAGCCCCACAGCTCAAGTGGTAGGAGACCAGGGAGTATAAGGTGGTCAGCCAAGTTGCCATTGGGACATCAGCCTGGGATTGGGTCAATTTCCCCTGTACTGAGACAAAAATGGAGGATTAAGTACAATCAAAGTGGATGGAAATGGAGCTGCTGGTGATGCGTGGATAAAATGGATGATGAGGCATTGAGGCTTCTTAGAGACCACTGCTCAGAGCATTCACTTCCTGCAGCATTTGTTCCACTGCCCTAATGTGTAAGGTGCAGTGAAGTTCATGGCGCCTGGTCTGCCATGGCTCAGAGTGATATTTCTAACACCATCTTCCAATATTCAATTCATTAATTGTACAGCTAAGCTTTGACCAGCTTTCTTGGGGAGTCGCATGGCTCTTGAGGCCAATGTCCTTGCCACTACTGATTTCTTCCAGCCTCATGCCCCTAGCATCATGTTTAAAGCCAAGCTGCTCAGATACTGGAAGTCATGGGGACTGGCCCTCACACTGTGGTGCTGAAGCCCTAACATTCAACACATGACCCAGAGGGAAGGAAAGCTAATTCCCCATGTTGTGGATGAGGTGGGGCCTGGATGTTTTGACGAATGGCATAGTGGAGAGGAGGGCAGTCCTTCTTCAACAGGAGGCCATGGCACCACATTCAACCAACCTGAGAAGCATTGCAGCCTGGGTCAATGCTGTGTCCTGAGTGAAATGGACAATCAGCAGTACAGAATGAAGGTGAATGATCATCTATGTACTGCAACAGTTAAGAGCCATCATCTCTGTCTACCATCTCACACAAACAGAGGCACCACTCACTCTAACTCTGCTACTGTAAATATTTCTCACCAAGTCTCAAGGACTACATCAGTCCTGCTCAATGGCTTTTACTGATTTTATCCCCAAAGACCACTAACTCTTCTGCTCTCTGTACAAAAAGTAACACCTTGCATTTATCAGAGTTAATTCCATCTCCCATTCCTCAGCCCACTCTCCCAGTTGATCAAGATCCTGTTGCACTCTTAAATAACCTTATTCACTATCCACTAAACCACCAATTTTGGCGACATCCACAAACTTACTAACCGTAACTCCTATATTTTTCTCCTCTATTCTCATCCAAATCATTTATATAATTGATGAATAACAGAGGGCCCAGCACCAATCCTTGCATCACACTGCTGGTCACAGGCCTCCAGTCTGAAAATCAACCCTCTACCACCACCCTCTGTCTCTTACCGTCAAACCAATTTTGTATCTACTTGGCTAGCTCTTCCGAGATCCCATTTGATCTAACCTTGCTAAGTAGTCTTCCATGCAGAACCTTGATAAAGGGTTTGCTAATGTCCATGTAGACAATATCTACCACACTGCCCTGATCTATATTCTTGATCATCTCTTCAAAAAACTCAACCAAATTTGTGAGACATGATTTCCCATGTACAAAGCCGTGCTGACTATCCTAATCACTCCTTGCCTTTCCAAGTACATGTGAATTCTGTCAGTCAGAAGGCATTCCAATAACTTACCCACCATTGTTATAAGGCTGACTGGTCTGTAGTTCTGGCTTTTCCTTGCAGCCATTCTTAAATAATGGCAAAACACTAGCCACCCTCCAGTCTTCAAGGATGTCACTCGTGGCTATTAGAGTCATCGAGTCATAGAGGTCTACAGCACTGAAACAGAGCCTTCAGTCCAACTCGTCTGTGCCAACCAGATATCCCAACCTAATCTTGTCCAACTTGCCAGCACCCGACCCATATCCCTCCAGACCCTTCCTATTCATATACTCATCCAGATGCCTTTTAAATGTTGTAATTGTACTAGCCTCTGGCAGTTCAGTCCATACACATACCAGCCTCTGCGTGAAAAAGCTGCCCCTTAGGTCTCTTTTATATCTTTCCCCGCCCACCCTAAACCTATGCCCTTGAGTTCTGGACTCCCCCACCCCAGTGAAAAGAGTTTGTATTTTATTAATGATACAAATATCTCCACTAGAGTCCCCACAATTTTTTCCCTAGCTCCCTATGTGCTGGATCCACAGCTGTTCATCATTTATATAAACAATTTGAATGTGAATTTAGTAAGCTTGTGGATGACACCAAAGTTGGTGGTATAGTCGACATTTAAGAAGATTATCTAAGAGCACAATAGGATCTTGATCAACTGGGTCAGTGGGCCAAGGAAGGGCAGATGGTGTTTAATTCAGATAAATGCGGTACATTACATTTTGTAAGACAAACCAGGGTAGGATTTACACAATTAGTCGTTGGGCCCTGGGGAATGTTGCAGAAACAGATAGACCGAGTAGTGCAGGTACATAGTTCCTTGGAAGTGCGGTCACATGTAGGCAGAATGCTGAAGAAGGCGTACAATTCTGGCCATCCAGAGGAGGAACTTGTTAAACTTGAGGAATTGCTGAAAAGATTTACCAGGATGTAACTGGGACTGGAGAGTTTGAGTCTATGGAAGGTCTGGGGCTGTTTTCCTTGGACCGCTGGATGCTGAAGGGTGAGCATGTAGAGATTTAGGGGCTTGGATCAGATGAATAGCTAAGGTTTTTTTTCCGCAGAGTGGGGGACTCCAAAACTATAGGATATTGGTTTAAGGTGAGAGGGGAGAGATTTAAAAAGGACCCGAGGGGTAACTTTTTCATGCAGAGGGTGGTGCGTGTCTGGAACGAGCTACCAGAAGAGGTGGTGGAGGCTGGTACAATTACAACATTTAAGAGGCATCTGGATGGTTACATGAATAGGAAAAGTTTAAAGGGATGTGGGCCAATTGCTAGCAAATGGAACAAGGAGAAAGTGAGGACTGTAGATGCTGGGGATCAGAGCTGAAGAATGTGTTGCTGGAAAAGCACAGTAGGTCAGGCAGCATCCAAGGAGCAGGAGAATTGACGTTTTGGGCATAAGTCCTTCTTCAGGAATCCTGAAGTCCTGAAGAAGGGCTTATGCCCAAAACGTCAATTCTCCTGCTCCTTGGATGCTGCCTGACCTGCTGCGCTTTTTCAGCAACACATTTTTCAGCAAATGGAACAAGGCCAAGTTAGGATATCTGGTCAGCATGGATGAGTGGACCAAAGTGTCTGTTCCATGCTGTATGACTCTATGACTCTATGTCCTTGGATACACTTGATTAGGTCCCGGGAATTTATCTACCTTTACTTGTTTTAGGACTTCCAGCACTTTCTCTTCTGTAATGTGTCTCCTTTCAAAACATCACTATTTACTTCCCTGAGTTCTGCAGCTTCCATGTCTTTCTCCATGGTAAATTCTAACGAGAAGTATCGATTTAAGATCTCACCCATCTCCTGTGACTCCACACATAGATGACCTTGTTGATCTTTACGGCCCTATTCTCTCCCTAATTCCTCTTTTGCCCTTAAATATACTTGTAGAATTCTTTGGATTCTCCTTTGCCTTATCTGCTAATGTTATTCCATGTCCCCTTTCTGCCCTCCTGACTTCCCTCTTAAGGGTACTTCTGCACCCCCTATACTCCTTAAGGGATTCACTTGATCCCAGCTGTCAAAACGTGACATATGCCTTCTTCTTTCTTTTGACCAAAGCCTCAATATCTCTCATCATCCAGTGTTCCCTACTCCTGTCAGACTTGCCTTTCTCACTAACAGGAATATGCTTGCCCTGAACTCTCACTATTTTACTTTTGAAAGCCTCCCACTTGCTAGACATCTCTTTACCTGCAAATAGCCGCCTCCAGTCAACTTTTGAAAGTTCCTAGGGCCACTAAAATTGAAATTAAAAACAAAAATTGTTGAAAAAGCTCAGCAGGTCTGACAATGTTTACGGAGAGAAATCAGAATAAACGATTTGGGTCGAGTGACCCTTCCTCAGAACTGATAGTAGCCAGGCAAAAAGAGCCCACACACCAGGCCTTGTCATCACACAGTCTGCTATTACGCACAACTCATTGTTAGCCACTAACAGATTGCATTAACAGCTATTCACCCTCCTAGCCAGACTGTTATTCATTCCTTTGTCAGTCTAACTGTTCTTCCCTCTCTTTATGCTGTATCCCCACTTATCATTTACTCCTTACCCCCTCCCCCCACACTATCACCTGCATATTTTTATGAAGGTGTAGAGGTGTACTGTACCTTTAAGAGAGGTGAAAAGATAGCAAGGACTGACAAAGCACAGAGTCCTGAACAAGGTAACAATGTAACATGAGGTCGAAACAAATAGCAGCAGCTGGATTGCCATGAAGCAAAAACAAATTCAAATTTGGCCAATCGGTTTAAATTATGCCCCAAGATACCAAAATCCAATCAACTTTGAATTTAGTATTTTGATAATATTAAAAACAATGAAACAATCCGATATTTTGGGGTTTAAAACCAGACATTTTGAACAGTTAGGGGGAGAACTGCCAAAGACCAACAAATGTAGACTGCTAGCTGAAGAGCTCTCTGAAAGGTACCTGTCTGTGGGGGGTCTGGGCAGCAGAACATCGAGGCTGCCCTGGAGAGGACAGACAGAGGAAAATCTACAAAGGAGAATCAGCAAAGCTGACTGGTTTTGAACGTATTTTTGTAAATCTTAATTGGGATTTTTTTTATTGGACTAGTGGAAGGTAACAAGTAGGTTTAAATGAAAGGAGTTATAAATTGTTGCTGGTTTTAATAGTCTCTGTTGGACTTCAAGAATGAAGTTATTAATTTTTACATTAAATTGTGACCTCTGGGATAGTTCATTTCCTCTCGAATTTTAACAGATTACAGCATGGGGTGAATCTTTTCTGAGTGGCTAGTTTAAATTAGCAGAAGGGTTTATCCCATGTTATCACAATATAAACCAACATTTTCTTAGCTACCATCAGTTCTGAGGAAGGGTAACCCAACCCAAAAAGTTAACTCTGATTTCTCTCCACAGATGCTGCTATTCCTGCTGAGCTTTTCCAGCAATTTCTGTTTTTGCTTCTGATTTACAGCATCTGCAATTCTTTCGGTTTCCATTAAAATCGACCTTGCCCAATTTAGAACATGCACTTGTGGACCACACTTATTCTTTTCCATAACTATTTTAAAACTAATGGAACTATGGCCACTTGTCCTACCATCACTTCAGTCACTTGCCCTGCCTTATTTCTCAAGAGAATGTTGAGTTATGCCCCTTCTCCAGTACAGCCTTTGAGAAATTTATTCTACATACACTTAACAAATTCCTCCCCATCCAAGCCCTTATAACACTATGGCAGCTCGAGTCTTTTTCTGGAAAGTTGAAATCCCCTACTATTAGAACCTTATTATTCTTACAGCTATCTGCCATCTCCCTACATAATCGCTCCTCAATTTCTTGTTGACTATTGGGGAGCCTATTGAATAATCTTCCAGCTTGCACTGAGTTTTGTTGGAGCACCTCAGCAAGTCTGAGATAGTGATGTTAGTTGCAGTTTTCCACCTTTTAAAAACTATTCCCCATTTCCAATATTCTGCCATAGTGAATAAACATATGTACCCACTTGAAATTCCATTTGCCAACTCATTGCTCATTTACTTAACCCTTGGCATCACCTTTGTTATCTCTCACAAATTACTGTCCTGCCTAACTTTAAATTATTAGCAAGCTTATATAAATTACTCTTGATATCTTCACCTGTCATTAAAATATATTACAGACATAGAAATGAGAGCACTTATGCTCTCTCCCTCCAATATAATATGTTTTCCTATGAATATAAACTATAGGAGAGGTGGGGATTCCTGTGATCATTCCTCCTTCTCTCTGATCTCTTTGAAACAGAATTGTTTTCTCTTCTTTATGATGCTGGCTGCTCCACTTCTTAAACCAACAGAAGAACTGCTAGAGGATTCCAAATTTAGGGAAATAGCTCTTCAAAGTTCAAAGCATTGTGCAACTGTTGCAAACATTTAAAAGTTCTTTTATTTGGGGGTAGAGGAAGCAAACATGTCCTCTATATTAATTAAGAGAAGCTCCTGTGGTCTTAGGTCTTTTTAAAATTGCTGTTTATTCAACATTCAAATAAATATTTACAGTCACTGATCTAACATGTGGTCCACTGTACATCTCTCTTCATAATCACTCCGTCAAGTGATATCTAACATTCCTGCAGATCTTGCTTGTTATTAAGAGTCATAGAATCATACAGCATGGAAACAGACCCTTTGGCCCAACCTGTCCATGCTGACCAGCTTTCCTATACTGAACAAGTCCCATTTGCCTGTGTTTGGTCCATATCTCTGTAAACCTTCCATGTCCATGTATCTGTCTCTTAAATGTTGTGATTATGACTGCATCCACCATTCCCTCTGGAAACTTGTTCCATATGTGCACCACCGTCTGTGTACAATTCAAAACTCGAGCAGCATCTGTGGATTGAGAAGCAGAGTTAACATTTTAAATCCAATTACCCTTCTTTGGAACCACCTTTTACCCATGACCTGTTTGAAAGGCATTCACACCCGCTTTACCCAGCACATTGTGATGCAAGCTCTATACCAGCCTCCGTGAGGTGTATGGTGGCTTAAATTGGGATTGCAAGGCCATAAGATGTTGGATCAGCAATAGGCCATTCAGCCCCCTGAGTCTGCTCCACCGTTCAGTGAGATCATGGCTGATTTCTTAATCCTTAATTGCACTTTCCTGCTTGTATCACACAACGCTTGTAACCTTTACAGATTAAAAATCTCAGCTTCGAATATACTGAATGGACTAACCTCAAGAACTCTCTGTGGTAAAGCAATCACAATGCATTGAGAAAATAAATTCCTCCTCATCTCTGTCTTCAATGGGTTCTGAGATTAAGACCTCTGCCCCTAGACTCTCCCTGGGCAAGGGGAAACAATCTTTCCTCATTTACTCTGTCAGGTCCTCTTGTAAGATCAAAAAGATCCCCTCTCATTCTTCCACATTCCACATAATAATCCACATTCCAAGGAGTATGCATCTAGCCGACTCAACTTCACCTCATAAGACAGTCCCTCCACACTCAGAATCAGAGGAGTGAACCTTAGCTGGACTGCCTCCTGTGCCAGTCTTTCCTTAGATAAGAGGTCCAAAACATTTCATAGCATCCCAGCTGTGGTCTGATCAATCAGTCGTCCAAACCTCCCTATTTTATACTCCATTCCCTTTGGGATAAAGGCCAACAGTCCATCTGTCTTCCCCATTACCTGCTGAACTCGAGTAACAGTGCTTGTTCATCAGTGCTTGTCATCTCTCTTCCTCAGTGAGCTGTGTGTCTGGCCAGGCAGTGATTCATGATTATCCTTAAGTATGGAACTCAGAAAATGAAAGCTAGTGTGATGGAGGGAACGTGGGGTGGAATTACTTAGTAACCTAATTGTGCCCATCCATTGATCAAATAGTAATCATAATCTGATCAATTCAAGGCAGTATTTGAGAGCAAATAGCACAAATCAGCCATGAGATTTTTAGATTTGAGTAAGGCCAACTTTTCAGTGGGATGGCACAAAACAATCTACAGTAAACTGGGAAAATTTATTGCTGAAAATGTGTTGCTGGAACAGCGCAGCAGGTCAGGCAGCATCCAGGGAACAGGAGAATCGACGTTTCGGGCATAAGCCCTTCTTCAGGAAATCCTGAAGAAGGGCTTATGCCCGAAACGTCGATTCTCCTGCTCCTTGGATGCTGCCTGACCTGCTGCGCTGCTCCAGCAACACATTTTCAGCTCTGATCTCCAGCATCTGCAGACCTCACTTTCTCCTGGGAAAATTTATTAGTGGGTAAAACAACTGAAGAACAGTTGAGGATGTTTAAGGAAACATTGAACACAATATACAACCAATTTATATCCCTGAGAGGGAAATGCTCCAATTCACAGAAATAAACAACCATGGACACCTGAAAATGTAAGGGACAGCATAATATTTAAAGAAAAGACATTCAAAAATGCCAGTAAAACAGCACAATGTAACGTTTTTTTCCATTTTTTGTAACTAAGATGGTGTCGCGCATTGGCAACGTTATACACTTTTCACTGTACTCGTCTTTTTTTGTAAATTGAGTACATATGACAATAATTCCTGATGAAAAGTGTTATGAAGGTGTCGGGGTGTACTGTACCTTTAAGTGAGAGAGGAAGCTGGCAAGGACTGACTGAAAGCACAGAGTGCCCTGAACAAGGTAAAAATGTAGCACTTATTCAAAATAAATAGCTGGAGTTTTATTGCCATGGAACAAAAATCAAATTGAAATTCAGCCAATCAGTTTACATTATGCTCAAACTCCAATTGAATTTGAATTTTACTGCTTGAGATGATATCAAACCAATGAAATGATCCAATGTTTTGGCGTATAAAGCCAGACATTTTGAACAGTTAGGGGGAGAACTACAAAGAGCTGTCAAGAAGCAACAGACTGCTCGTAGAATAACTCTCTGAAAGGTACCTGTCCATATCGAATTTGTGCAGCAGAACACCAAAGTCAACCTCGAGGAATCTACAGCGAAAGTTCGACATCTGAAGACACCTGGGTTTGAAATTAATTTTGCTGTAAATTATCAGACCAGTATTGTAAAGTGGAAGGTAAAAGATAGGTTTAAGGGAAAAGAGTTGCAAATAGTTGTTGGTTTTAGTATGCTCAGTTGGACTTAAAGAATAAAACAGTTAATTTTTTTTTAAATGGTGACCTGTGGGATAATTCTTTGCCTCTTGAAATTTAACAGGTTACGCTGCGAGGTGAGCTTCTCTGTGTGTCAGGTTTAAAATTAACAGAGGGGTTTACCCTGTGTAATAACAAGAACCTATGCTTGTATTGTCGATTCTCCTGCTCCTCAGATGCTGCCTGATCTGCTGTGCTTTTCCAGCGCTACACTTTATTGACTCTGATCTCCAGCATCTCACTTTCTCCTACACGTGACAATAAACCTAATTTTAATTCTAAATTCAGAGCCTGCCAAATGGGAAAGACACAAAGACCTGAAATGGGCTGCAAAGCAGCTGTTAAGATCTACTGAATGGGATCATAAAAGGAAGCACACGAAGTTCATCAAAATCAATATGCAGAAATTTCAGAGCCAACATAAAGGGAAAACCAAAACAAAAAAAGTGGATGCTGTAAATCAGAAACAAAAACAGAAGTTACTGTAAAAGCTCAGCAGGTCTGGCAGCATCTGTGGAGAGCAGCAGTTCTGAGGAAGGGTCACTTGACCAGAAACATTAACTCTGATTTCTTTCCACAGATGCTCTGACATATTCATTTGCAGACTTTTATCTTTTATATTTTACAATTGGTTGACACAAAAGTTCACCACTGAACCTTATTGTCATGGAGTGTCACATTTATAGATAATCTTTAGTGTCATAGTGAAGGACTCGATTAAGGGGGATATTTAGGATATCGCACAGAATGTACAGAGATACAGATTCTGTCTTATTGTTTGGGGGTTTCCCAACAACAATAGCAATTTGCTTTGATATAACACCTCTCATAGAGACAAATATCTGTCATACTTTTAGAGTTAGATTTTATTGTCATGTGTACTCAAATATAGGAATACCCAAGTATAGTGAAAAGTGTAGAAAATTACCATTCACTGGCACCATCTTGGTTATAAAAAAACAATCTCAAAAAGAATGTAGCAGATATAAAAGAAAACCTTCCAGGTTTTTGGAATTACCAATGCAGGGCCTAACCATGGCCTAAAATCTTGTTAGGGGAGAAAGTGAGGTCTGCAGATGCTGGAGATCAGAGCTGAAAATGTGTTGCTGGAAAAGCGCAGCAGGTCAGGCAACATCCAGGGAACAGGAGAATCGACGTTTCGGGCATAAGCCCTTCTTCAGGAATGAGGAAAGTTTGTCCCGCAGGCTAAGATAAAAGGTAGGGAGGAGGGACTTGGGGGAGGGGCATCGGAAATGTGATAGGTGGAAAGAGGTCAAGGTGAGGGTGATAGGTCAGACTGGGGTGGGGGCGGAGAGGTCAGGAACAAGATTGCAGGTTAGGAAGGCGGTGCTGAATTCGATGGATTTGACTGAGACAAGGTGGGGGGAGGGGAAATGAGGAAACTGGTGAAATCCGAGTTCATCCCTTATGGTTGGAGGGTTCCTAGGTGGAAGATGAGGCGCTCTTCCTCCAAACGTCATGTTGTTGTGGTCTGGCGATGGAGGAGTCCAAAGACCTGCATATCCTTGGTGGAGTGGGAGGGGGAGTTGAAGTGTTGAGCCACAGGGTGGTTGGGTTGGTTGGTCCGGGTGTCCCAGAGGTGTTCTCTGAAACGCTCCGCAAGTAGGCGGCCTGTCTCCCCAATATAGAGGAGGCCACATTGGGTGCAGAGGATGCAACAGATGATGTGTGTGGAGGTGCAGGTGAATCTGTGGCGGATATGGAAGTTTCCTTTGGGGCCTTGGAGGGAGGTGAGGGGGGAGGTGTGGGCGCAAATCTTGCACCTCCTGCGGTTGCAGGGGAAGGTGCCGGGAGTGGAGGTTGGGTTGGTGGGGGGTGTGGATCTGACGAGGGTGTCACGTAGGGAGTGGTATTTACGGAATGCTGATAGGGGAGGGGAGGGAAATATATCCTTGGTGGTGGGGTCCGTTTGGAGGTGGCGGAAATGACGGCAGATGATGCGCTGTACATGGAGATTGGTGGGGTGGTAGGTGAGGACCAGTGAGGTTCTGTCCTGGTGGCGATTGGAGGGGCGGGGCTCAAGGGCAGAGGAGCGGGAAGTGGAAGAGATGCGGTGGAGGGTATCGTCTACCACGTCGGGGGGGAAATTGCGGTCCTTGAAGAAGGAGGCCATCTGGGTTGTACGTTTTTGGAACTGGTCCTCCTGGGAGCAGATGCGGCGGAGACGAAGGAATTGGGAGAATGGGATGGCAGGGTGGGAGGTGGTGTAGTCCAGGTAGCTGTGGGAGTCGGTCGGTTTGTAGTAGAAATCTTGTTAGGCCTGCAAGGCCTGCAAGTCTCGCATCGATTGCTAGGAGGAGCTGTTGACACCTCTGATCGTTGGTGGGGCTTTCTCACCACTGCTGCCAGTCGCAAACTCCCAGACAATGCCCTAACCACTGCCTCCAATCGCGGGAGGAGCTGCGCCTGCCAGGAGGCCACTGCCATTCCCTGCAAGGCTCACTCTCACTGCTGTGCTGGTGCCGCCGATCAACACACAGCAAAAAGCTCTGAAGAAAAGAAAAATGAGGAAAAGATGAAAGAGAAAGAAAGAAATGGAGCTGAAGTTCAATAAAGAAGATAGGAAGCAGAAGGAGTGGACAAGCCCTGGACTCAGGAGGCCATTCGCAGACCTGCTACTCTGCCACCATCTTGTTCAAAAGCTGCATTTTAACATGTGTTCATGTTAAAAGAAATGTCCATTATACCTTGACTGTGCCTTGTGATTAGGGTACCCATTGGCTAACAATATTTCTCCTTCATAACATCAGAGTCACAAATGGATTTTTTAAAAATAGTGATGCTACATGTCTATATATTATTATGTATATACAGTGACTGTTTCAAAAGCACATTAGAAAGTCCAACAAAGATAGCTGCTTTAGTTATGTGACTCAACTGCGTAGTAATCTTCTAAAAGGTTGTGAGAAGCCAAAATTAACCAGACCATGAGCGTACTGTGTGCCCCCTGATGGAAAAAAATGTTGCTGGAGAAACTCAGATTCTTGAAGAATGATCACTGGACTCATAATGGAATTCTGCTTTCTCTCCACAGAACACTGCCAGACCTGCTGAGTTCCTCCAACAATTTCTGCTTCTATTTTCAGATCTCCAGTATCGGCAGGTTTTTGTTTTCTTTTCATACCTCCTGATGGGTCTGAAATGTTAATTGCTGTTGTCAGAATTAAAAATCACATAACACCAGGTTATAGCCCAACATGTTTATTTGGAAGCACTAGCTTTCAGAGTGCTGCTCCTTTATCAGATAGCTGTGGAGCAAGATGATAAGACAGAATTTATAGCAAAAGATTATACTGTCATGCAACTGAAATGATATATTGAACAAACCTAGATTGCTGTTATGTCTTTCATCATTCAGAATGGTTTGCAGGTTTTAGTTCATTAATATGTAAATCCCAGAACTTCTTTTAAGTCACATTCTCAAGATAACTTAAGGTTTTATTTTAAAAAGGGTGACATCTCAGCTCAGACAATGTATTAAAGGCGAGAGTTTAGACTCTCTGTATCCCAATCTTGAGTCAGACTGGTTCTATTTCAAAGTAGTAATTTTTAAAATGTTACATGGATTGACTGCCTGCAAATTGTATGTTTTTTGAGCAAAATTGAATGTGTCTGCAGATACAAGATGGGCTTCAGAATACGCAACAACACAGAGTGACTGAGCAACCCATGAGGATGGCCTCAACCTTGGGTTCATGTCACACTACAGGTAACCCTCAATCCTGATAAAGGGCTTATGCCCGAAATGTCGATTCTCCTGCTCCTCAGATGCTACCTGACCAGCTATACTTTTCCGGTGCCACACTCTTCAACTTTGATCTTCACCATCTGCAGTCCTCGCTTTCTCCAAAGTTATCTAAGTGACAAGGAAAAGAGCAAATGAGTGTGTATATATGTCTTAATTTTTAAATATTTTTATTTTTATCTACACTCTGTAATGGAATGAATTTAAATAATATTTCATTAATTAATTTTTATGAACTTTGAATTGAAAGATTGTGGAAAAAAAATCAAATTCTGTGAATTTGTTTTTTTTTTTAACGAGTCAGTGAAACTTTCAATGGAACTTTATTGCAGCATTCTTGAAGGTCACATGTCTTGTGATAACTGCTTGCTTACTGCCAACTCTTGCCTGGCTTCAGGTCAGTAAGGTTGCAGCTTCTGCTTTAAGGATTGTTTAGATTTTTCAGCTTCAGGACTAAAAGAACTTCCCAACCCAGCTCTCGATTTTTGGAAAAAAATCTCTTCTTGGGGATGCAATGTGTACTTGGAAACCTGGTCCTGTATGAACCCTCATTGTCCTCTTGACTGAAAGATTTCTTGCTACTGGGTTTGCTGAGCAATTTGCATCTATTCAGATCAGAGGAACACCTGTCTATTTTGGTGTAACTTGTCTGCACATGTCAGAATACTAGATCGACAGTCATGTGAACAGTCTATAATGTTTCTCTGACCTTCAAGAACTAAAACTTCTTGACTAAAAGTGTCTTGTTCAAAGCGAACTTCTGCAGAGAGATATCATACTTTTTATATTTTTTTCCTGTTGTGAATGGGTGTGTGTTTGTGTCTGAGTGTATTTGTGTCTGAGTGTATTGGTTATTTAGAGAGGTAAGCAGTTATATTTTCATATTACAACTGGTGTTAACCATTTTGCAACTTTTTGGAATAAGTTTTATTTGATAATAACTTAATTGTTTTGTGCTTATTTAAAGAAAATAGATTCTTGGATCTTTTTTATTCAAAATCTACTACAGAGAAAGCACTTAGTTGGTGAAACAATTGCACTTGTAGCTCATGGTGTAGAGGGACTAGAGAGAGAGACAGTATTCCCACCTCAACCATAACACTGATTTGGCAATGACCAATATAATCGACTGGCACCAGATATTTGAAATGATATCCTTATCAGCTGAACCACTCCTTTCCCTGTTATCCAATCAATGTTCTTCAGGAATTCTGAGTAAATCCTAATGAATCCTGCTGTTTGGCTGACCAGGTTGCCATTAAGGCATTACCCAATTCCTCTTGAGTGTAATGACTTGAGAGGTCTGTCTAATCCCGAACAGTCTTGAGACAGCGCATCAAGGGCTGTTTTTACTGTTCATTTATTTTCCCTGCTGGCTGTGCCTTTTGAGCTTGTTAGGAGCTGTAGTGCACTCCTTCACCCGATCCTCCTATTAAAATAAGTTTTCCAACCTAAAAGAATCTGCAAAAAATGTGGTGCCAAGAAACTAATCAATCCTTAGCCAGTAAACTCCAGGTGCAAGCAATAAACATTCACTGGAAAATAACAAGGGATGAAGATTAATTATATAGTTTAGGGAATCAATATCATAATTGCCATTAGTTTACTTGTCACAGAATAAGCAGAGTTGGGAAATTCAATCAGCGAAACATCAATAAAAATCCCATGAATCCACTTTAGTAAAACTAGATTGTGACCTACTTAGGTTGCAGTGTCGGTGGTTCAGATGGGATTACCCACGTGCCATAAGAATCTTTGTCGTTGTAGTAAATTGCTTTGACTAATTGTAACCAACTCCATATCAGATCCACTCATCTGAACTACTAGTACTCATTCTAGGAATGTTCATTCTGATTCACCTGCAATGTGTTCCATAATTGTAGTTTTTGTTTTCATTCTTTGATGAGCCCTAACGAGTTTTCTCATAATGTACGGGTGCCAATGTTGGACTAAGGTGGACAAAACCAGAAGTCATTCGATACCAGGTTACAGTTCAACAGGTTTATTTGAAATCACAAGCTTTCAGAGTGCTGACTTCACCTGGTGAAACAGCAAAGCTCCAAAGGCTTGTGATTTCAAGTAAACCCTTTGGACTATAATCTGATGAAATGAGTTTTCTCATGCTAACATTCCACACTTGCCTCATTACTTATGGCACCCCACTTGTTCTATTCTTCCACTTATGTAAGGAGGAAGCATTGCCATTGCCATTGCCAGGATCTCTCAGGATTCCTTTTTGGTGGAATCATCTTTAAATCAGGCTGTGGACTGGGCCAGAGCTGGCAATTTTGCAGCCACCCTGCACAGTTCCTGTCAATTGCCCCAGACATGTTGGACAGAGGGAAATTGAGAACTCACTTTGCTATCAGAACTTGGGGCCCCTTAGGCCATAAGGTTGTACGAAACAGGTACAGGAGTAGGCCATTCATTTTTTCAAGTCTACTCTACCATTCAACAAGATCATCGCTGATCTGACATTCCTCGCGATGATCCTGCATTTTCCTCACTATCCTTGATTCCCTGAAGGATCATGAATCCATCTCCTGACCTAGAGGCTAGGAGTGCATGTGGTCTCTGCCTGTGGAGCGCTGGTGTATGGTGAAAGGCTGAAGGACCAAAGACCAAACTGGTGTTGCTAGATTATCCCTCTGACTTTCATGTTGGGAATTGTCACCACCTAATTTCTGAGTCAGAAATTTGGAAAATGCATATCATTGCTGTAATAACAAGCATGGCATTAGGCCTCTCTCCCCTCATAGGATCACAGAACCCCTACAATGTAGAAGCAAACCATTCGGCCCATTGAGTGGACACGACCGTACCGCAGAGCTTCACACCCAGTCTCACTCCCATACTCTACTCCTATTACCTTGCATATCTCATGGCTAACCTACCTAGCCTGCACATCCCTGGATACTGTGGGCTATTCGGCATGGCCAAACCACCTAGCCTGCACATCTTTGGACCGTGGGAGGAAACCGGAGCACCCGAAGGAAACCCACACATACGTGGGGAGAATATGCAAACTCCGCACAGATAGTCAACCGAGGCTGGACTTGAACCTGGTTCCCTGGCGCTATGAGGCCTCATTAACAGTGAGAATCTTGTATTGCTGTTCCACACTTGGTTAGAAAATGGGATTTTTTTACTCTCAATGTCAGAAATCTCTGTACTGCCAACCTCACGCAATTATCTCAATTTTCTTGGCAATTCTCTTGTCATTCAGCAATCATGCCTCACTACCTTAATTATGTTAGGCAGTAATAATAGGACAAAGCAACTTTAAATTTATGTGGATAATCTTGAACTATACCATAACTACCAAATGCCAGAGCAGGTTGCTACAAAACCTTCTGGGGACAACAAATCAGGGGTGGATCCACATTTCAACTCACCACATTGTATAATAAACTGCTGTGTTAGTGAAATAAAAATATGCTTTTGGTATTGGGAAATAAACAACCAAATAAATAAATTTAAATGACCGTAAATACAGCTAATAAGATAGTCATAAAAATCATATATTATGAACAACAAATAATTAGACTCAATCAAAATCAGCTCTTTAACAGTTTAACTATAAGTTTGTGTGTGTTTTCATGCCTTTGGCAAATAAATGTCCTGACTGATTTAATTTTGCAGCAAAATAATACACAAAAGTTTGTTGCAAAAAAATCATTTAATCCATGTAAAATTATGTTTGCCTAAGAACCTAAAACTTGAAAAGGAAATTTCAGTTCGAAAATGCAATCTTCAAGAACTTTCAGATTATACATTTTCTGCTCTGTTTCTACAGATTTCACCTAAATGTTTAATGCTTTGTAACCGTAATTATTCTTTTGTGCCATCATTAAACTTTAAAAAGTTTCATTTGGAGACTCCTCACAGAAACCCATCTTTTTTACAGCCTCATAAATAGTTATTTGATAAAATGAAGGTGAAAAAAAATCAATGGCTGTCTCTAATGCATATAAAATTCTCTGCCTTTAGTGATACCAGTTCCTATAATGAAAATTAAAATAAGGGATTTCTAATGAAGTGCCTTGTTGCCCAGGACTCATGACTGTAATTTTTAATTTAATTTATCATTTCATAGCAGCCAGTGCCTGCCAATGTATGACGAATACTGCTGTCCTGTAGCAACATTGCCTTTTCATACAAACACATTATCGGAAAATGCAGTCTTGGGTGCACACTTGCAATGAGACCGTTTTCTCACTATTAAAAATAATTGTTCTCATCATCAGAAGCTGGTTAGCATTTTAATGAGGTACAACAAAAAAAATTGTAAAAGCCTGCTCCTTGATTGTACCATCTGCTTCTTTTCCTGTCAAGAACCAAATATTGCAATGATTATTAGGAACCAACAAGATGTCTAAAATCAAGCAAAGAAGTACGCATGCTGGAGATCCGAAATAGCAACAGAACTTGCTGGAGAAATGCAGTAGGTCTGGCAGCATCTATGGGAGAAAACAGAGTTTGCATTTTGAGTCTGGTGACTTTTCATCAGGATTGGCTAATGTCGATACTTTGAGGCAACATATTCTGAACATGACACTGAATTAGTCAAAAACATTGCGTCAAGTTATATTTATTTGTCAGAATTTAGTACTACGCTACAGAAAGTATTCTGTTTAATGCCAGCCTAAGTGCATCTTCTTTTAGGATACTCTGAGTTGAAAGATAGAGTCTCAGTAGTTTATGCTGAACCATCATAATTACATTATCTCTGGCCTCAGCTATGTTCTCAATGTCAGATATTTATAATTAGAGGTGACACTCAGTTTGTTCTTGGCAAAGTAAAGTGCAGTTTAATGTGAAAAATGGATATATAATGATAGGCACAGCATGGCCTTGTGATTTATATTAATTTTAAAAGCAAAGGTGATGTTGGCCTTTGTTGAAATGTTTGCTGTTTTTACTGGCATGGATTTTCCAGCTCGTCTTTACTTTAATTCCTATTAATTCTATTTGTAATTGAGCATGTAACTCCATCATTCACAAATTGAGGTCACTGAGCTGATACCATTCAAGTTCCAGGGTGTTTGTTAATTGGATCTGAATGGGAAAGTTGATCTAATTCATCAGGTTTTGGCTGCATCATTAAATAAATGGGCCAGCAAATGGAAGCAGGGAAAAAGATACTTGTTCATGAATTTATTGTGTCGTGTACTTACTTGGTAGCCAGAAGTACAGGACCATGTAGATTTCCCTGTAAATATTGCTAACATCCCAGTGCAATGGAATAAAGAAAGAGTTGCATTTATATAGCATCCTTCACAACCACAAGTTGTTCCAAAAGGTCCCCACAGCAAATTATGTAATTTTGAAAAGTAGTCATCTTGTAGAGTAGGAAATGCAACTGCCAATTTACACATACATCAATGAGAAAATGACCAAACAGGGCCATGGCATAATATTAGTTGTTACCGATCTAGTAATTCAGAATGTGAAGATGCTGGTGTTGGACTGTGGTAGACAAAGTCAGAATTCTTCATCTGATGAAGGAGCAGCGCTTCGAAAGTTTGTGATTTCAGATAAACCTGCTGGACTATAACTTGGTGTCATGTGATTTCTGATGGCGTTGTGAGACTTCTGACTTAAATTCTGAGTCTTATACTAATGATTTAGAAACTAGGTTCAAATCCCACAAGGATTGTTGGAAAATTGCAACAGTTTTTGGAAGTGAAAAGCTTGTCTCTTTAATAGTGACCATGAAATTATTGGATTGTCATTAAAAACCCAGTTGGCTCATCCATGTCTTCTTCATTGTGGCCTGTTGATCTGCGCTTCGAATCAGTAAAGCAACAGACTAACATGATCACACTCACAGAATTGTATAATTCAGATGAAGCTAGCCAAGAGTAGATCACTAACATTACTAAAAATTGAGCTAATTGATTCCTAAAGGGCTTAACTTAAAGAAGTTGGTGAAAGGATATGGGTATAATTACAGTGTTGAAAACATTTGGATAAGTATATGAATAGGAAAGGTTTGGAGGGTTATGGGTCAAGTGCAGGCTAGTGTAGTTTAGGATTATGTTCAGCATGGACTGTTTGGATCAAAAGGTTTGTTTCCATTCTGTATGACTATGACTATGACTCTGTGCGGGGTAAAAACTACTTGACTTCCTTGTCACAAATCTACCTGTTACATATGCATTTGTCGATAGCAGTAATCACACAAACTACCATCTTCACACTGAATACATCCTCCATCATGTTGTGTAATACTACCACCATACAAATGGAATTGATTTGAAGTAGGTCTAGTAGCACAGTAAGAGCTTTGGTAATATAATGGTAGTGTCCTTAACTCTGAGCCAGGAGGCTTGCATTCATGTCCTACCTATTCCAGAGCTTAAGAACATCACTAAACAGGTTGTTTAAAAATATCTAGCATCCATAAGGTGCTGTGAGCAGGAGAATTGTATTTCACTGCAATCTTCATTTCATCTACAATGAACAAGTCAGGAATGTGGTAGTACTTTCCTATTGTCTAGAAGATGACTACTTCCACAACACTCAAGGAAGTTAACAACACCCAAAATGAAGCAGCTTACTTTGTCACTGCCCAATTCTTTGCTCTGTACATCACCAATACACAGTAGCAGCAGAGTGTACCATCTACAAGATCCACTCCGCCACATGCCAAGTCTTCATTAACAGCACTGTCCTAACTAGTGACCTCTATTGTCAGAGAGCAGCAGGCACATGAAATTGCAACAATCTGCACATTCCCTTTTCAGCCATGCATCATGCCATCTTGGAAATAAATGCTCAATCCTGGAACATTGCTGGAATTTCCTCCTGAACAGCACTGTGGGATTACTTCACATGGACTGCAAGCATTACCTCCACTTTCTCAAATTGGCAACATAGGATGGGCAAAAAAAATTGGCTTTGTTAGTGACTCCCGCATCCTATGAGTGTATTAAAAAAAGGATTGTGAAATTGAATTTTCCAGTCTAATCTATTTGAATTATGGCATGTTGGCTATGTAATCTCTTAAATACGCCTCTGTTATCCTCTCAGCCAAACAACAATCAGGAAAATGGCACTAAAGGAAAAGAAAAGGCTAAATACATAACTGTAATTGCTTTTCTGAAGACAGACAAAATATTATTGAATTTGAACTGCGATGAATTTTAGATGCTCAGGAAAAGAAACAAGACATGGTTTCACCATTTTTTGCTTCCAGAAATTGAATTTGATTGAATTTCAAAGGCTTTCTTCCATGCAGTAGTGTTATAAAATGACAAATGTTTTCTTTATAACTAGATTTATGATATTTTCCACAGAGCACTGGATAGTTTTTATGTGCCAGGCAGCATATGAGGGCATCACAGAATTGCAACACAGCCTCAAATTTGTTCTTAAATATCCTCATAGAAACATAGAAAATAGAAGCAGGAGTAGGTCATTCGCCCCTTTGAGCCTGCCCCACCATTCAACATGATCCTGGCTGATCATGCAATCTCAGTATCCCATTCCCACCCTCTCCCTATCCCTCTTGATCCCTTTAGCCGCAAGGGCCATGTTCAGCTCTTGAATATATCTAATGAACTGGCCCCAACAGCTTCCTGTGGGAGAGAATCCCACAGGTTCACACTCTGAGTGAAAAAAATCCTCCTCATCGCAGTCTTGAATGGCTTACCCTTTATTCTTTAGACTCTTTATCACAGCTGCACCTCCTCCAAGTGGAACCTTTCAATCCTGGAGTTGAGATTGTGTTATGCAGGTCTAATTCCTACCTACTTCTGCTGTTTGGACACCAAATTCTAATGCTGGCTAAGTTAAAAGGCCACTGACACATGCATTGCATGCACATCTGGGTATATCATGTTATCTAACTCCTCCCAAAACTGATCCACCCAATTACCATGATGCTGCTCATACATCTCCCACGATGTGGAGGTGATGGTGTTGGACTGGGGTGGACAAAGTCAAAAGTCACATGATGTCAGGTCATAGTCCAACAGGTTTATTTGAAATCAGAAGCTTTCGGAGTGCTGTTCCTTTGTCAGTTGACTTCACCTGATGAAGGAGCAGTGCTCCACAAGCTTGTGGTTTCAAATAACCCTGTTGGACTATAACCTGGCATTGTATGGCATCTGACCATCTGCCACAAGTATCTTCATCTTGGACTTCTGCACAAATCTGTTGCTACAGTTGTGCTTAGTAACTACTTTTATGGAGTAGTTGTTCTCTTATTTGTGTCCTGAGAATGTTTTTATGGAGTCCTAGGGGTCTGCAATTGCTGCTCATGAGGAAGTTGAGCACACAAACTATCCACTGCATTGAAGTTAAATGAGACCATCTGTGGCCTGGAGCTACCTTCCCAATGGGCTGATATTCTTGCTGGTTTTCAAACCCATTCAACTCCCAAATCACTTTTGCAGCTCAGTGCTAGTTCTTGAACACAGCTGGAAGGAAGTTGCTGCCTGATATACATATTTTATATCTTTTATTTTCCTTTCAACTGCTATCATCTTTCATCGTCAAGAAATGCTCAAAATCTTTACATGAACTTGCCAATGAAAGCTTTGCCAGGATTGGACGCCTACCTGAGCTGTCAGGAGCTTGGGCTAGGTAGCTTAAATGCAACAAACCCAGACTCAGGGTCCTCTGTTCATATCCCTACGCTGTGGAAGCAGGCCCTTTGGCCCATTGAGTCCAACCAACGCTCTGTAGAGAATCCCACCCAGACCCACCCCATCCCTGTAACCCTGCATTTCCCATGGCTAACCCACTTAGCATGCACATCCCTGGACACTAGGATTAGCTTCAACAGGGGGACAGTACATTAATATGTCTGGAATTGCGACTTGAAATGCCTGGAGTTCAGGAAGATGAGCACTTAGTTGGAAGGTAACATGGGAACAAAAGGATGGTCAAAGCCAGTGGGGTTGACAAGAAGGGCAAGTATTTGTCTTGTCACAGATTGAGAGGCTGAGTCCATGACTCATTCCATGAAGAAAGACTGCTGTTTCATTCCATCATCGTCCAAATAGCAAGTGCGCAATGGAAATGACTATGTCTGCCAGGGTGCACAGAGTCAGTGTTCCATTCACTGAGGGAGGAAAATGCATCTTCATGGGATGTGAGACCTGAAGCTCTGATGAAGAGTCATCTAGACTCGAAATGCTAGTTTGGTCTACGTCTGTGAATACTGCCTGACCTGCTGTGATCTCCAGGGTTTGCTGTTTTCTGTACAGATTCCAGCATCTGCAGTAATTTGCTCCTGCATTATTTCTAAATCTACTTCCTCTCGTACTCTGGGATGTAAATGATCAGGCCATAGGGATTTATCAGCCTTTAATCCCATCAATTTTCCTGAAACTGTTTCCCTGCTAATACTGGTTTGCTTCAGTTCCTCCCTCTCACCAGACCCTGCGCTCCCCAACATTTTTGGGATGTTACTTGTGGCCTCCTCCTTGAAGACACATCCAAGGAACTGCATTTAACTAGCCTGCCACTCTTCCTCCCCATTATAATTCCCCTGCTTCCGACTGTCAGGAACCTATATTTGTCTTCACTAATCTTTTTCTCTGAAAGCTCAGTTAGTCAGCATTCAAGCCCTAGCTTTTTAGCCCTTTTTAATGCAAAACACAATTAATTGCACATGAACAGATGCCGAAAGCTGCTAATGGCTAACTGTTCCAGGATTAATTGCTAACCCTGGAATAGCAGTCAGCACTGATAGCCTTACTGCTGTTATTATCGCAAAATCTGGAACACTTTTTTTTTTCTATAGTAAACCTATGTGACACCTGCTTTTGTCACAAAATTATCTAGGAGTATAGTAACTATTCATGTCATCAGTATTCTATTCTGGTTATCAGTTACCTCTAGGTTTTCTGGTTTCCTAGGGAGGTTCTATCTGTTCTTGAGAATGTCTTTTTCTCAAGATTTGGATTTTTGCATTCATTATCTGAATTTCCAAATCCAAGTTGACATCTCAATGCTCAGTTATTGTCACGTCTTTTTCTGGGATAGAGGCTCTGGTGCTAGATACCAGGCATAATTCATCTCCAGGTTTACTCATAATGAAATAAATTACAGATGCAATTCCTTTATCACATGGATTTATGATTCAGCTGTAGACAAGTGTGCCCTACGCTGAAATATATAACTCAGATTGTAAGTTTGGTTTGAAAAGGCTGAGTCACCTTCAATGACATTTTATAAGACAACAAACCCCACGAGCAAATATGATGCAGAGGGACTGGAGTCAGAAGTGTTGCTTTTATCAGTCTGTTTGTGTTCTACCATTCATGGGAAATACTTTTGGGAAATTAAAGAAGCAGGGTGGGAGTTGGTATGACCCTCATAGAAGTGGTTTTCTATGGATCGTGCCTGAATTCACACTGTGGGAGTCCCTGCCATAGCGGTTTCAGGCTTCCTGCCAGTCCTGCTCCATGCTGAGCTGCCTCAGGCACAGTAACTGCCTGCACCTTTGGATAAAGGAAAATTGAAAATCTCCTGATGCAGAGGACTCTGGAGGTTTTCAGTAGTTAGGAATCAACAACTTTTAATATGATTTCCTTCATTCTCTTGCTGGTCTGTCCATGTGTACCTATCAGAATTATAGAATCCCTGCAATGTGGGAAGAGGTCATTTGGCTCATTGCTTTTGTACTGACCCTCCAAAAAGCACACCCCCAATTCTCCACCCAGAAACATCTCCCTACCCCTATAACCCTGCATTTTTCATGGCTAATCCTCCTGGCCTGCATATTTCTGGAGACTGTGGGGCAATTTAACATGGACAATCCACCTAGCCTGTACACTTTTGGACTGTGGGAGGAAACCCATGCAGACATGAGTAGAGCATGTCTTATCTCAAGAGGGTTAGAATATAAAAGCAACAATGTGCTTCTGAGAGTTATAAAGCTCTAGTTAGGCCCCATTTAGAATACTGTGTCCAGTTTTGGGTGCCATACCTCAGGAGGGATATACAGGCAATGGAGCGTGTCCAGCAGAGATTCACACGAATTATCCCTGGAATGGTAGGCCTAACATACGATGAATGGCTGAGGATCCTGAGATTGTATGCATTCGAGTTTAGAAGGTTTTGGGGAGATCTAATAGAAACTTACAAGATAATGCATGGCTTAGAAAGGGTGGACGTTGGGAAGTTGTTTCCGTTAGGTGGGGAGACTAGGACCCGTGGGCACAGCCTTAGAATTTGAGGGGATCAATTTAGATGGAAATGAGGAGATATTTCCTCAGCCAGAGAGTGGTGGGCCTGTGGAATTCATTGTCACGCAGCACAGTGGAGGCCAGGTCGTTAAATGTCTTCAAGGCAGAGATTGATAAAATCTTGATCTCGCGAGGAATGAAAGGCAACGGGGAGAGTGCAGGTAAGTGGAATTGAAGTGCCCATCAGCCATGATTGAATGGCGGAGTGGACTCAATGGGCCGAATGGCCTTACTTCCACTCCTATGTCTTCTGGTCTTATGGTCTAACATTCAAACTCCAACCAGACAGGTATCAAAGGCTAGCATCAAAACCACGTCCTGGGCACTGTGGCAAGAGTGCCATCAACTAAACCACCATATATATTGACAGACCACTGACTGTTTACAGAGTGGATGCTTCCCAACAGACCCCAGCATATGTCCATTTCCTTCATTTATTCTCTGCCATCAGGAACTGGAAGAATTCATTAAAGCTATGCCCAATGATTGGAGTTGGATTTCAGACATATCCATCCCAACCACAACTCCAACTCACTGATTAGTTCTCAGGCATCACATCTCTGTTATAACAGAACCCTGCCTGCTGATTTTGACTATTCAGAGTTCACAGGCAAATATTTATAAAAATCCGGCAACTGCTATCTCCAAACAAACAGATAATTGGTCTGAGTACATGGTTATACCTCTTTGATAAGAAAAGCAGCAGGACCATCAGGTTTAGACCATAAAGTCTCATAGCTTGGAAAATTAGTCCACAGTGTGCATTCAACATGGAGTTATTTATCACATGTAAAACAAAAATTGGTTGATTTGGTAGAACCAGCATATAGCTCTAAGAGGGAAATCCTGTCTGAGGAACTTACTGGAGTTTTTTGAAGAGATAATAGAAAGGATTCATGAGCGAATTGCTTTTGATGTGGTCAACAAGGATTTCCAAAAGGTGTTTAATACAGTGCCTCACAACAGTCTTGTGGAAAAAAAAAGATAATGCATGAAATAATGAAATAGTAGCAATTTAGATACAAAACTGGCTGAGTGATAGGAAACAGAGAGGAATGCTTCATGGATATGTTTTGAGCTGGAGGAAGATTTGTAGCTGAGTTCCATTATTTTCATAGTGAACATTATCCGTACACTTGTTTTTCATTGAAAATATTAATGATATGGATCTTGGTGTGCAGGGTACAATTTTAAATTTTGTGGTATGTACAAACCTTGGAAGCATTGTGAACTGTGAAGGGGTGGTGTAGAACTTCAAAAGGAGAAAGAGAAGTTGGTGGAGTGGGCAGATAGGTGGCAGATGGAGTTCAATGCAGAGAATTCTGAGGTGATGCATTTTGGGTGGATGAGCATTGACAGATAATAAACTATAGGGAGTACAATTCTAAAGTGGAACAGAGGGAGTTTGGTGAAAATGTACAAACATCATTGAAGGTGGCAGGACAGGTGGAAAGAACAGTAAATAAATTATAGAGCATCCTGGTCTTAATTAACAGGCACATGAAGTACAAGAGGAGATCCCGAACTTGTAGAAGATACTTGTTAGACTGAGTGCCACACTATAGGAAGGATGTGACTGCATTGGAGAAAGGGTAGCAGAGATTTACAAGAATAGTTCCAGGGATGAAAAACTACAATTATGAGGATAGCCAACAGAGGTTAGCGCTGATCTTCAACGGTTAACAAGGGGCAAATCTCTTTATAGTTTCCTTTTCAGATCCTTTGGTCAATGGAGACTCTCAACTCTCCACTTTGTTTCCCTATTACAATGCTGCTAATCCACTCTGTCAGAGTTGTCACTTCGTGAACTGCTCCCTTTCTTTTCCACCTCTCCCACCTTGTTTCCCAGGCTGGTCTTGATGACATCTGGAAATGACTTCAGCAGACATCAAATTGGGTTTGCTAATTGGGTTTGCATCAAGATCCTATTCTCCAAGAAAATATCCTCAATCTGTAAACACATAGCTGGACTCTCTAAGATCTGTTCTTTGCTCAGTCATTCAGTGTGCCACAACACATTGCAAAATCTCCATTGACATGTTGACAGTTTCCAGACTAAGCCTCAGACTTGTACTGGCTGAAATGAGTAGCATTTGCTTGCTGTCTATAATCTGGAACTTTATATCATCACTGCTGTCATTGCATTGGATTCTCAGAGAAATTTATTCTCTCAGCACAATGATGCTGCCATCACATAGCCTCAACTTGGCTTTTGGGACTTTATATTTGGATCACTATGTTGAACCACTTCACACAGGTCAGAGCATATCCCAATGTTGCATAGCACATTGCTGTCCATCTGACATTTTATGTTAATGTGAGGTTCTCCTTTTGCAGTCATCATTTCAATCCATGTATCAGCTATTGACCTGGCTGAACCAATCTGTTGTAAGAAACACAATGATTTGTTGGCATGTTTGGCTGGCATCTCTCCAGTTGGCATCTGTACCTGCTAAGAATAGTAAAACAAAGAACTATGGGTGCTGGAGATCTGAAAAAAAACTGTGCAGCGAAATCAGAGCTAATGAGCCCAGTGACCCTACCTTGGTTTGTTGCACTTCACTTTCTTCTGGCACTTGTGTGCAAAATTGTTGAACTTCTAGAACATAGAACATAGAACATAGAACAATACAGCGCAGTACAGGCCCTTGGGCCCTCGATGTTGCGCCGATCCAAGCCCACCTAAACTACACTAACCCACTATCCTCCATATACCTATCCAATGCCCTCTTAAATGCCCATAAAGAGGGAGAGTCCACCACTGTTACTGGCAGGGCATTCCATGAACTAACGACTCGCTGAGTGAAAGTGGTCTATTAGTAAGAACACCACTTTTGTAAAATTAGATTTGCCTTACTCTTTCTTTGTGTGATATCTTTTTCAGTATTTGCAGTTAATACTGTCCCTTCCCTCCAATTTGGTCTGGAATGTCAATCTACATAAATGCAATGCCAGCATATGACCCATCTGCTGATTTATAAACCCAGTGTCACTGTAAATGCTTTCTTGAAAGTAATTTTCTCCTCTCTCGGTAGACATAATCTGCCTGCAACATCTTTTTTAATTCATTCATGGGATGAGGGTGTCACTGGCGAGGCCAGTATTTATTGCCCATCCCTAATTAACCAGAGGGCAATTAAGAGGTAACTACATTGCTGTAGGTCTGGAGTCACATATAGGCCAGACCAGGTAAGGATGGCAGTTTCCTTCCCAAAGGGACATTAGTGACCCAGATGTTTTTTTCCTGACAATCAGAAGTGGATTAATGGTCATCAGCAGACTCTTCATTCCAGAGTTTTATTGGATTCAAATTCTTCCATGTGCCTTGGTAGGATTTGAACCTGGGTTTGCAGAACATTACCTGTGTCTCTGTATTAATAGTCCAATGATAGTACTACTCATCCATTGCCTCCTCTTTGATGCCCACTCTTATCTTACAAGTTGTGTTAATGCAGTCAGATATTGATGAATACATTTGAATCTGGGGGTTTAATACTGAACACACACCATCCATAAGTTAGGTTCATGTGGGGTTCAAAGAGTGTCTACAAGGCGTTCAAAATCTATACTGTGTTTTGTTTTGTTCTTTGGAGAGCTTTAGATTGTAATACGCTTTGGAGCAAAAGTGCAGTCACTTGTTGTTGCTCTAATTTGTTTATCAACTCCATTGCAATTTCATAAATTTCTTGTCGCAAATAGAGAAAAAATGCCAGTCCCACTTCATATTACTTGTCATTTCAACTGGAATTGAGAGAAACTTCTCAGCCATTGTTTTTCACCCAATGCTTTCAGCTTATTTGTTTTTTTTCTGTGATACCTGTGGTGTTAGCAGTTTTCAGTAGCACTTAATGTCGCTGTGTTCCCTTTTAGCAGCTATGCTTCTATCAAGCTCTTCAATCGCTCTTCAATACTCATCTCCATTCTGTCACCATGGGCAGAATGGTATAGGGGTCTCAGCAACGATGAGTGGGATTTGTGGCAGAATCAGATGAAAGTTCCTGTAAGGCCATACATGATGGCGAGAGCATTTGGTTCCACCTTTTATATTTTCTACAAGTGATGAGGCAAGTTTCTCACGAGGCAGCGGTGAATTTTATTTCTTGTTAAATAACTCATTGACAGCCTGACATGTCTCATGAAGATCCAGCTTTCTATCTCAGCCAACTTTGCAAACAACATGCAAATTGTAAAACTCTACATGGAAGTCAGAACTGGTGAACTCAGCTCGCTGCTTGCTCTGAAAGATCTCTCTGTTAGACACCAGGCACCAACATCTCCGGGCACACTCCATGGGCACCAGCCAGATTCACTTCGCATCCATGCACATTGGCATCCAATAGGCACCAACCTCTGAGATAGAAACTGAACGTGTTCAATTCTCCTGCTTTTTCTTTGTTCTCCATTATAATTTCCCAGCTTCTGGCTGCAAGGGACTTATGTTTGGATTTAGTAACCCTTTCCATTTCACATACTCGTAGAGGTTTTTATGCTCAGTTTTCATGCCTACTGCAACTTTACAATTTTCTAAAGGTGAGTGAATGTTATGACCGTGAGTGAAGAGTCCAGAGATACAGCCTGGTGCAGTCCATGAGCTGGATGTATGTGTCCTTGAGCACACACAGTGTCCTTACTGCAGTAATACAGTGATAGGTGCTGGTGTAACTCACAGTGCAGAATTGAAGTGTTGAAGCATTCTGTAAGTGGTCTGGAAATGTGCCATTACAATGCTTAGAGGCTGGCACAGATATTTGAGGAGGTGGAGTCCATATGGCCAGTTTCCACAGAGTTGCCCATTGCCCTGCCCAGAGTCCAAACTGGAGGTCATTTGGAGCAGATATGGAGTCAGCTCCCCCTTGACTTCCTTGTCAGGTTTTCCTGACCTCCATTATGTTGGCAAGTTTGGTAAAATGGAGGACTGGATGTTAATGAGGGAAGTTGTGCTGTGAACAGGACATTTAGTAAGCATTAATCCTGTTCATTGACATTGTAGTAGACTGCCTGCAGTAAGCATAAATGATGGTGTGAGTCAAGATGGACCTTATTGCATTAATGATTGATTCTGTCACACATCTCGCCTTCACCCAGATTTTATAAGATTCCATGTGAATCCACTCATTAGACATACAGGAGAATCTCACACATCCAAACATTAAAATCATTCAAAGAACAAACTAAGCAACATCCAAATAAAAAAGAAGGATGAGATGGAAGGATAGAAATTTGTTATTTATATTTGTGAAAGTACACTAAAATGTGTATAAGTTGCAACAAAAATCAGTGCCAATTGATTACATGAATTACATATAAAGAAAGAGACAAAGTTAAGATAAATATCATTTTTTGTTCCTTCCACAGCCTTACGGTTTCATGAAGTGCCAATGAATGAGGCCTGTCCAACAGCCGAAGACCAAGGCCTGTCCAACTACTACAGACTGAGACCTATCCAACACTGCAGAACAAGGTCTGTCCAACTACTACAGACTGAGGCCATCAAACTGCTATAGACCGAGGCCTGTCCAATTGCTGCAAACTGAGGCCTGTCCAAATGCTATAGCATGAGGCCTGTCCAAATGCTATAGCATGAGGCCTGTCCAAATGCTATAGCATGAGGCCTGTCCAACTGTTGCAGACTGAGGCCTGTCCAACTGCTGCAGATTGAGGCCTGTCCAACTGCTGCAGACTGAGGCCTATCCAACTGCTATAGACCAAAGCCTGTCCAACTGCTTCAGAGCAAGGCCTGTCCAACTGCTCCAAACTGAGGCCTCTCCGACTGCTGCAGACTGAGGCCTGTCCAATTGCTGCAGACCGAGACCGGTCCAATTGCTGCAGACCGAGACCGGTCCAATTGCTGCAGACCGAGACCTGTCCAACTGCTGCAGACTGAGGCCTGTCCAACTGCTGCAGACTGAGGCCTGTCCAACTGCTGCAGACTGAGGCCTGTCCAACTGCTGCAGACTGAGGCCTGTCCAACTGCTGCAGACTGAGGCCTGTCCAACTGCTGCAGACTGAGGCCTGTCCAACTGCTGCAGACTGAGGCCTGACCAACTGCTGCAGACTGAGGCCTGACCAACTGCTGCAGTCCGAGACCTGACCAACTGCTTTAGACCTTGACCTGACCAACTGCTACGGACTGAGACCTGTCCAACTGCTGCAGACTGCGGCCTGTCCAACACTGCAGACCAAGGTCTGTCCAACTGCTACAAACCGAGGCCTGTCCAACTGCTGCAGACAGAGGCCTATCCAACTGCTATAGACTGAGGCCTGACCAACTGCTGCAGACCGAGGCCTGTCCAACTGCTATAGACCGAGGCCTGTCCAATTGCCGCAGACTAAGGCCTGTCCAACTGCTGCAGACTGAGGCCTGACCAACTGCTGCAGACTGAGGCCTGACCAACTGCTGCAGTCCGAGACCTGACCAACTGCTTTAGACCTTGACCTGACCAACTGCTACGGACTGAGACCTGTCCAACTGCTGCAGACTGCGGCCTGTCCAACACTGCAGACCAAGGTCTGTCCAACTGCTACAAACCGAGGCCTGTCCAACTGCTGCAGACAGAGGCCTATCCAACTGCTATAGACTGAGGCCTGACCAACTGCTGCAGACCGAGGCCTGTCCAACTGCTATAGACCGAGGCCTGTCCAATTGCCGCAGACTAAGGCCTGTCCAACTGCAGCAGACCGAGGCCTGTCCAATTGCTACAGCCTGATACCTGTCCAACTGCTATAGACCGAGACCTGACCAACTGCTATAGACCGAGACCTGTCCAACTGCTGCAGACTGAGGTCTTTCCAACTGATGTAGACCGAGGCCTGTCCAACTGCTGCAGTCCAAGACCTGACCAACTGCTATAGACCGAGACCTGACCAACTGCTATAGACCGAGACCTGTCCAACTGCTGCAGACAGGGCCTATCCAACTGCTATAGACCGAGGCCTGACCAACTACTGCAGATCAAGGCCTGTCCAACTGCTATAGACCGAGGCCTGTCCAATTGCCACAGACTAAGGTCTGTCCAGCTGCTGTAGGCTGAGGCCTGTCCAATTGCTGCAGACTGACACCGTCCAACTGCTATAGACCGAGACCTGTCCAACTGCCGAAGACCAAGGTCTATCCAACTGCTGCAAACCGAGGCCCATCCAACTGCGACAGACTGAGGTCTGTCCAACTGCTGCAGACTGAGGTCTGTCCAACGGCTGCAGATTGAGGCCTGTCCAACTGCTGCAAACAGAGGCCTATCCAACTGCTATAGACCGAAGCCTGTCCAACTGCCTCAGAGCAAGGCCTGTCCAACTGCTCCAAACTGAGGCCTGTCCAACTGCTCCAAACTGAGGCCTGTCCAACTGCTCCAAACTGAGGCCTGTCGAATTGCTGCAGACTGAGGCCTGTCCAATTGCTGCAGACTGAGACCTGACCAACTGCTGCAGACTGAGGCCTGTCCAATTGCTGCAGACTGAGGCCTGTCCAATTGCTGCAGACTGAGGCCTGTCCAATTGCTGCAGACTGAGGCCTGTCCAATTGCTGCAGACTGAGACCTGACCAACTGCTGCAGACTGAGACCTGACCAACTGCTGCAGACTGAGGCCTGTCCAACTGCTGCAGACTGAGGCCTGTCCAATTGCTGCAGACTGAGGCCTATCCAATTGCTGCAGTCCGAGACCTGACCAACTGCTATAGACCGAGGTCTGTCCAACTGCTATAGACCGAGGTCTGTCCAACTGCTGAAGATTGAGGTCTGTCCAACTGCTGAAGATTGAGGTCTGTCCAACTGCTGCAGACCGAAACCTGACCAACTGCTGCAGACTGAGGGCAGTCCAACTGCTGCAGACCGAGGCCTATCCAACTACTGCAGTCCGAGAGCTGACTAACTGCTTCAGAGCAAGGCCTGTCCAACTGCTCCAAACTGAGACCTGTCCAACTGCTGCAGACTGAGGCATTTCCAACTGCTGCAGACAGAGGCCTATCCAACTGCTATAGACCGAAGCCTGTCCAACTGCTTCAGAGCAAGGCCTGTCCAACTGCTCTAAACTGAGACCTGTCCAACTGCTGCAGACCGAGACCTGACCAACTGCTGCTGACTGAGGCCCGTCCAAAACTGCAGACCGATGTCTGTCCAACTGCTACAAACCGAGGCCCGTCCAACTGCTGCAGACTGAGGCCCGTCCAACTGCTGCAGACTGAAGCCAGTCCAACTGCTGCAGACTGAGGCCCGTCCAACTGCTGCAGACTGAGGCCTGTCCACTGCTGCTGACTGAGGTTTGACCAACTGCTGCAGACTGAGGCCTGTCCAACTGCTGCAGACTGAGGTCTGTCCAATTGCTGCAGACTGAGGCCCGTCCAACTGCTGCAGACTGAGGCCTGTCCACTGCTGCTGACTGAGGTTTGACCAACTGCTGCAGACTGAGGCCTACCCTACTGCTGCAGACTGAGGTCTGTCCAATTGCTATAGACCGAGGCCTGTCCAACTGCTATAGACCGAGGCCTGTCCAACTGCCGCAGACTAAGGCCTGTCCAACTGCTGTAGACCGAGGCCTGTCCAATTGCTGCAGACTGACACCGTCCAACTGCTATAGACCGAGACCTGTCCAACCGCCGAAGACCAAGGTCTGTCCAACTGCTGCAAACCGAGGCCCATCCAACTGCTACAGACTGAGGCCTGTCCAACTGCTACAGACTGAGGTCTGTCCAACATTGCAGACCAAGGTCTGTCCAACTGCTACAAACCGAGGCCTGTTCAACTACTATAGACCGAAGCCTATCCAACTGCTCCAAACTGAGGCTTATCCAATTGCCGCAGACTGAGACCTGATCAACTGCTGCAGACTGAGACCTGACCAACTTCTGCAGTCCGAGACCGGACCATCTGCTGCTGTCCTAGACATGACCAACTGCTATAGACTGAGATCTGTCCAATTGCTGCAGACTGAGGTCTGTCCTACTGCTGCAGACCGAGACCTGTCCAACTGCTGCAGACTGAGGCCTATCCAACTGCTATAAACTGAAGCCTCTCCAACTGCTTCAGAGCAAGGCCTGTCCAACTGCTCCAAACTGAGACCTGTCCAACTGCTGCAGACTGAGACCTGTCCAATTGCTGCAGACCGAGGCCTGTCCAACTGCTATAGACTGAAGCCTGTCCAACTGCTTCAGAGCAAGGCCTGTCCAACTGCTCCAAACTGAGACCTGTCCAACTGCTGCAGACTGAGGCCTGTCCAATTGCTGCAGACTGAGGCCTGTCCAACCGCTGCAGACTGAGGCCTGTCCAACCGCTGCAGACTGAGGCCTGTCCAACCGCTGCAGACTGAGGCCTGTCCAACCGCTGAAGACTGAGGCCTGTCCAACCGCTGAAGACTGAGGCCTGTCCAACCGCTGAAGACTGAGGCCTGTCCAACCGCTGAAGACTGAGGCCTGTCCGACCACCGAAGACTAAGGTTTTCTCCAACAACCGAGGACTGGGACCTTTCCAGCTGATGAGTGGCCTCTCAAAGCCGCCATTTTTACTTTTTGGTCCCAGCTATGGCAATGTGGTGGCCAACTAAAAACAAGCCAATGTACAACTAGCAGACTAACAATACTTTGATGTGTCTGTCAGAATCTAATTGAACCCTTCAGTAACTGTTTAATCCCTATGCTCTTGTCTGGCCCAAAACAGATTTTTGATTTTACAATGTTATCTGACAGGTGCACTCTCATTGATCACATGATGTTGGTGCAACCTGTAATATTGACTCACACCACAAAAGGCTAATGTGTCTTCAAACTTAAACATCAGTTTTCACAGACTAAAGAAAAATCAAAGTACTAAATGACCCTGGCAGATTGCTTACTGGCAATGCAAGACTGTGTGGAATCATTGATTTCATTATTGAAATAGCTGATGATTGCTTTGAGCTACTGTCAACAATATTTTTTTCAAAATGTCATGAAACTACTGAAGCTCCATTATAAAAACTTCCTTTAAAGTGTGCATCATTTCGTGACTAAAATGTAATGTGACTCATGGTAAAGAGTAGGTTTCTCAATTATTGCCAATGGAAAGCCTACAATAATAATTGTTTTGGCTAACATTCAATTGAAAGTGGCAACATGATATTGTGAAGTATTCTGCAGTTCACTGAATCACAGAACTGCTGTAGCTCAGAGGCAGATTACTCAGCTCCAGCATTTCTGGTCTCGCTCTCCAAATGAGCATCAGGACTTTGTGACATTCTCCTGCCTTCGCCCTAATCACTTGCTTATTGTTTCGATTATAATGATCATCCAATGTCCCCTTCAATACTTCAGCTGAAACTGCCTCCCCCACGCATCCAGGCACAGCATTCCCGATCTGCACCACTTGTTGTGTGGAAAGGATCCTTCTTCTCACCTCCCACTTGCTTCCTTTACAATTCTCTTTAATACCAGTGACCTCTCGTTCTTTATTCTTTCACGATACGGAAGTTTCATTATGTTGACCCTATCCAGCCCTCTCATGATTTTGAAAACTTCCATCAGATATCCTCTTAGCTTTTGTCTCTCCAAGGGAAGCAATCCAAAAATTTCCAATCTTTTCTCATACCTGAAGTTTGTCATCCTTGGAAATTTGCTTGTTAATCTCTCATGCACTCTCTGCAATATGGTCATAACCTTCCTGTTGTGACAGAATTGTGTGGCTTCAAGAGCAAACCTGGAACAGGTGACCCACCTCCCGCGTCCCTCAGCCTACCTACTCTCTCCACATCAGGAAGTATGTTAGAATAAACCCTACTTCACTAGGTGAGTGCAGACTCAAGAAGCTCAACACTGTTCAGAACAAAGCAATCAATTTATTGTCACTTCACGTACTATTTTCAAGTCACTCCTTCCATCATTAATACACAATGGCAGCAGGGGATATCATCTACAGGATGCACTGCAGCAACTCACTAAGGCTCCTCCAACAGCACCCTCCAAACCCACCTCCTTTACAAAAAGGAGGAAGGTAGCAGCTGCCTGGGAGTACCATCACTTGCAAGTTCTCCCTCCAACTCACACTCTGTCCTGATATCACTGTCGGTTCATTGTGGCTGGGTCAAAATTTTGTACCTTCTTTCTTAACAGCATTATAGATATAACACATAGACTGCAGCAGGAGAAAGAGGACTGTAGATGCTGGAGATCAGAGCTGAAAAATGTGTTGCTGGAAAAGCGCAGCAGGTCAGGCAGCATCCAAGGAGCAGGAGAATCGACGTTTCGGGCATAAGCTCTCCTTCATCCCTGAAGAAGGGCTTATGCTCGAAACGTCGATTCTCCTGCTCCTTGGATGCTGCCTGACCTGCTGTGCTTTTCCAGCAACACATTTTTCAGCATAGACTGCAGCAGTTCAAGATGGCCAATCGCCACTAACAACTTCTCAAGGGCAACTGGGGATAGGCAATAACTGCTGACCTAGTCAGTGATGCCTGCTTCCTGTGAGTGAACAAGAAAAACTACATTTTAATGTTTGCAGGAGCTGATGAGAAACTTGTGTTGGCAATTGATTGGGATCAGATCAGTGAGCAGGAATGCTTTCTTTAAATTTCTGACAACTTCACTGCAAATCTCAGCAATATTATTTTAACACACCTTGTACAAAATGACAACCACTCAAGCATCATCTGTGCCTGGCAGGCAACAATACCTGGCAACAAGCTAATAAAGAAAGCAATACTCATCTTCACACATTCAAAAGTCCCGGAAGGCATTACAGACTGCTTGTAAAGCCAGCACATTAACCAGACCTGTCATTAATGTCACCTGGAGGCAGGTAAGACGGGCTCTGGCTGCCAACATCCTCACCATAAAGACAGCAGAACTGTCTACCCAAAGGTTCAAGGTGCTCAGTGGTGCACATCCAGTTTCTTTATCAGCACACCTAGTTTCCTTAATCCTGATAACTTACATGCATAACTCTCAAACCCCTCCCGGAACTCCATAACCCACACCTCACACTTCAACTTTCTTCCGTCACTTAACACATACTATCCTGGTTACATACTGAATAAACGAGCACACCATGTCCACCAGAGAGAGGTCAGGAGGGTGATCTCCACGTTTACTGGCTGTGCATCTCCATTTTAACCTTGGAATGTTTCAAAAGCACAACACAAACACAAACACAAGCAAAAACAGAAACTGCTAGAAAAACTCAGCAGGTCTGGCAGCATCTGTGGAGAGATCGAACAGTTAACATTTTGGGTCTGCTTCAGTGTCCTGAGCTCTTCAGTTCTGATGAAGGTTCACTCGATTTGAAACATTACCTTTGATTTGTCTCCACAGATGCTGCCAGACCTGCTGAGTCTTTTTCCAGTATTTCTGTTTTAGTTTCTGATTTCCAGCATTCACAGTTCCTTCGTTTTTTTTTGTTTAGTGACTCAAACACAAATATCCATTTCATCGTTAACTCCTCAGTTCCAAAGTAATAACATTCACTCATTCTTACCTACTTTTCCTGCAGATTCACCCGAGCTTTGACAGCACAAGAGATGATAGATGATGATTGCGAAAATGGTGATGATGATGAAGCCCATGAAGGAAGAGAACCGAGTCATACCCCCAAAAAATCAAAACTTTAGGCCAACAGCAAAAACTAAGCATCCAGTCATCTCTGTCAGGGCACAACACATGTGGGACAGGGGTTCTTGCATCATGTTCCCATCATGCAAAGAGATTAATTGTATTTTGGCTGACGAGCCTTATGTACAGAATAGGAGCAGCGATGTCCCATTACTAGGATAGCAGTTGAGGAGTATGTGTTAAGTGACAGAAGAAAGTTGAAGTGCGAGTTGTGGGTTAGAGAGTTCCTGGAGGGGTTTGAGAGTTATGCATGTAAGCTATTCATTTGATGTCAGATAGTAGAAGCACAAAACAAAGTACAAGAAGATGGTCTTATTTTGGCACACTCAATTTCTTAGAGAGAAACAATAGAATGACATTCCTGCATGAAATGCTAGCATTGTTGGTGTTAAATGAGGTCAATGTGAGTGAATTGCAAAAGAGCTAAGCAGACAAGAGCAATCTAGGGAAATAAAACAACAGCAAATATCAGACAGAAAAATATCTCAAACTCAAATACCTCTGCAGAAATTATCTTATACATTGTCCCAGCACAATAACTACTTTGGAAATGTTAAGGAAACATATCCCAGTGAATTCACTTATGGTTCTGATTAGAATAACCAATAACATGTTTTTTTTTCGGGTTGTGAACTTGTGATTTCATTTCAAGTTATTACTAACAACTGAGAATTCCCTTACACAACTCATATATTCAACTCATAATTCAACTGTATTTTCACCTAGAAGCAGATTAGCGTTTTCTGTTAATGAATCAATATTGTGATACCTGTGTTAAATGCAAAATTCACAGAAATTAAATGCAAATACAAACAGCAAATATCACATCATAGTTAAAATGTTTCCATTAATATCAAAGGTCATTTTTAGACACTATAGGACGGCAAATCAATTTCCTTCCCATCTCAGCATTTCATTCCCTATGGAGAAAATAAACTTGGAATTGTCTAATGGAACAACATTTCAGTATAAAATACTAGCATTACTAACTGTAATAGTGTTAAGTGCATTATCTAATGTTAAATAAATGTATTTCCTTTTTTAACAGAGGCAGAAGGCTTCAGAAGTCCTGCACTTCAAAAAAGAAAAATGCAATGTCTTGTCAAACTAATAATAATCAATGGAACTGAAATTAAAGCACAAGAAATACTAAAACTATCAAAAGTAAAGGAACCTGGGCAAGGATGTAAGTTGAATATACAGGGACAATTCAAAGCAAATAGTGCTTGCGATAAATATTGAATGACCTACACCACAAAGCAGTCAAATGGAAAAAAAAACCTTCAGTGGAAGATTTATGCCTTGCAAGCAGAAGTGACAGATTATTTAAAAATTTTTAGAAGCCCTGTCCCAGCCTATACTAAGGAACACCAATCCAAGATCAAAACAGCTTTTGAAAAGAGTAGCTTTGTGCAAAAAAAGTATGGACAGGGCTCTGGTCACCCAGAAAGAACTGCATGCTGTTTATTTTGTGTATACAATTGTAAAGGTGATGATTTCTTTGTGTTTATAAATCTATTGATACTTAATCTAGAAAGCATGTCTGAAAGATGTTTTCTTAGTCAATATGTCAATCAATCATTCAAATTAAAGATTCAGTCTGTGACATTAGACCTGGAACACCACTGGAAGTTCCACAAATGACAAGTGTGGTGCATCTGGTTATTCCTCCTGTAGCCTAGACACTGCCCGTCTAGGGGATGGTCTTGCAGGTGCGTACATGAGAAAGCTTTCTGTGGTGCTGTCATCTCCATAATACCCATTCCAGTTGATTTAATGCATTGATTATAAACCTGGACCCAGGAAGATTCTTTTGGTCTATTATCATTTCACTCACCAAAGAACATACATCCAACCTGCAAGGAGAATCTATTGCTAGTTCAAGGACAGGACACCAAACAGTCAGGTGAGATTATATTGAGTAAGGTCTATTATTGTAGTGTCTTTGGCCGCATGGTGGACTATGTTGTGGAATTGGTAGATAATTTCATTGCACCTTCATAGGGAGGGCAGACAATGGTGCGACAGGTATGGTGACTGCATTATCTCTGGGGCTTCTGCAAGACAATGAAAAGGAGCGGAGGCTTTGGGGAGGGTGAATTCTGCCGTGTTGAAGCTGTTGTGGGAAAAATCACCAATCTCTGAGTCAGAGTCGGGGTTCAGTGACAAAATTTATTGCACAAGGAAATACCGGAGCTCCGGGGATAGAAAGACACCAACAGCACAGTGGTCTGCTGTGAGTCTTCTCTTGGCCCAGAGCACATGTCAAGAAACATTTACACATCTTGTGATACAATAGGTCAGTGATGAGATTTGTAACATGGTTTGTTTATGGTAATTTTGCAGAATCATTGATAGTTTCGATACAGTCATTGTCAGTTACAGTGCAGCCTTTGTTTATTTCAGGGCTTTTTTTGTATTAGTTTCAATGCAGACATTGTCAGTTTCGATGTCTGTGTGGAAGTCCATTGCTGTAGTAATGGGCGCTAATCACTCTTCCTGAGAAGGACGATTACTGCAGTCCTGGCTATTAGCACTTTGTATTGAGTCCGTATCAAGCTGTTAGCATTTCTGCCAAAGATTTTGGCTGGGCCCAGACACTTCAGCAGGCAGTGCATGTTACTCATGTGCATTCTCTCCCCAACCTGCCTTAAACTAATCAACTGGGTTGTGAGTGCATTGTGCTGGCATTCTGGTGGCCCCAGGCAGTATCTGTGTTTGGTCTGCTGTCTCTCTCCATTTTGTGGTCCAGTGGCCATCTTATGTGTCAAGTGGCCAACTGATGGATCAGCGGCCATCTTGTGAGTCCATGTGCCTCGTGTCACCCTATCCCGTGCCATCTCCCACTTCAAAGCCAAATTCCTCCTTGCTCCTTGACAGTGACAGAACAAACAATGTGACCAGTACCTTAACGTAAACATAATCAGAATAATTTTCTATGCAGTAATATTGGAGTTTATAAGATATAGGAGCAGAAGAACTCCATTCGGCCTATCAGGTCTGCTTCCCCATTCGATCATGGCTGATGTTTCTCAATCCCATTCTTCAGCCCTCTTCCTGTAACTCTCCATCCCTTTACTCATCAATAACCTACCTCTCTCTCAATTAAATACACTCAATGACTTGACTTCCACATGCCTCTGTGACAATCAGATTAACCACCCTCTGGCTGAAGAAGTTCCTCTTCATCTCAATTCTAAAGGATCGTCCTTCCACTCTGAGGCTGTGCCCCTTGGGTCCTAGTCTCTCCTACTGCTGGAAACATTATCTCCACATCCGCTCTGCCCAGGCATCTCAGTATTCTGTGAGTTTAAAGCAGATCCCTCCTCCCACCCACCATTCTTCTAAATTCTATCAAGTACAAACCCAGAGTCCTCAATTACTGCTCATATGGCAAACTTTTCATCCCTGGGATTATTCTTGCAAACCTCCTGAGGACCCTTCTTACACTAGCACATCCTTCCTTTGATATAGGGTCTAGAGTTGCTCAGAATATTCTAAATGCTGTCTAGGCAGTACATCCTTGCTCTTGTATTCTAGTCCTCTCGAAATGAATGCCAACATTGCATGGTAACTTTAAGAGAATCCTGAACTAGAATTCCCAAATCCCTTTGTGCTTCAGATTTCTGAAGCCTTTCCTCATTGATAAAATAGTCTACACCTCTATTCTCCCTGCCAAACAGCATAACCTGAAACTTCAATGTGATTCAACCCCTTTGCCAGCTTCCCTCTCCCTTCTGAAAATATTCCTTGATGATCTTGTGCTACCCTCTCCATCTTCTTCCACGATCCAATGGAAATACGACCCCTCTCTCTTCCTGTCCTGCTCCACACTAAGCCCTCAACTGACACATTCATGAACCTAAGAATTATGTTTCTTCCTGAGTGCTGCAAATGCTGTTGATTATCCTCGTTTGCACTCAGTCACGAACATGATCCCAGCTCAGATTAAAGCGACAATACTGCGAATGGAAGAGCCTTGGATAAAGTTGATGAGCAGAGAGATCTGGGAGTTCAGGTCCATTGTATCCTGAAGGTGGTTGCACAGGTGGATAGAGTGGTCAAGAAGGCAAATAGTACGCTTGCCTTCATTGGACGGGGTATTGAGTACAAGAGCTGGTAGGTCATGTTAAAATTGTACAAGACTTTGGTTCAGCCGCATTTAGAATACTGAGCACAGTTCTGGTCGCCACATTACCAGAAGGATATGGATGCTTTGGAGAAGGTGCAGAGAAGGTTTACAAGGATGTTGCCCTGGTATGGAAGGTGCTAGCTATGAAGAGAGGTTGAGTAGGTTAGGATTGTTTTCATTAGAAAAAAAGAGATTGACAGGGGACCTGATTGAGGTCTACAAAATCATGAAGGGTATAGACTGGATAGGCAGAGACAAGCTTTTTCCCAGGGTGAGGGATTCAATAACGTGAGGTCACGCATTCAAGGTGAGAGGTGAAAAGTTTAAGGGGGATACACGCGGCAAGTACTTCACACAGAGGGTGTTGGGTGTCTGGAATGCGTTGCCAGCAGAGGTGGTAGAGGCAGGCACGGTAGATTAATTTAAGATGCGTCTGGATAGATGCATGAGTAGGTGGGGAACAGAGGGATACAGATGCTTAGGAATTGGGCAACAGGTTTAGACAGTGGAGGGATCAGCTCAGGCTTGGAGGGCTGAAGGGCCTGTTCGTGGGCTGTAAATTTTCTTTGTTCTTTGAACCAGGAGACAACCTCATGTTTGGATTTTATCTCCTTCCACTGGCATGTTCTGAATTGTAATGTCTAACGTCAAAATACATCACACCAATTCTTGGCCCTTTGTATTTCGTAACTTGCAGTTTCACTACACATGCACTCACGGAAGGTTCTAACTTTAAAAAAAACATAGTGTCAAGTATGAACAGTTAACAGAGAAATAAAACAAGTTAAGTCACTAAGACTTTCAAAATCCAAATCCACGCCAGTTCACCCATGCCTATTTTTGTATTTTGTGTTCTATTAGTTCCTTTCCTTTCTGGTATTGTTGAATTTTGCGCACTTTGCAATTGAGTCCTGTTTGAAATAGGAAATGGTTGCTGCTTCAGTTAAAGCATAGATTCACTTAGGAGATGAGGTGCAATCCATTTGATTTTCTGAATTGAAGTGAGAAAGGTATGGACCGTTCTGTTTGCCTTTCTTTCATTTATGCACTATTCCCTTTCTATTGAATTTGCTGAATCAAAATTGATTTTATGTTCTGTTTCTTTGGTGCAGCCTGCTAGTTTAGAATTCCCGTCATCAATCTTTTTGGTCTAAACCAGGTTTCTATGTTGGCTCAAGCAGTCTAGTATCTCTTTCTTTGTTACATCAATATAGGCTGTATTGTTGTTCTTGCAAAAGATTAAACATATCCTCCCTTATATTTTACCAGTCTGCAAACTTTTGTCTTCTTTGCAGACATTGTGTGATTTTACACTTATGTTATATAACAAACAATGTTTAATTATATACTCAACTGCAATTTTCAACACACGAAATACATTTTAAAGTAGAGAGAGATACGTGACTCAATTTTCTTTCTTTCATGTTATTTATAATGGCCCCTTTTTGAGAGAGAGAGAGAGAGAGAGAGATAAGCCTGTGTCTGGGGAACCAAAGTTTTTATTCAATTATACACCCATTGTCAGGATCAAACACTCCTCTTTCTTGCCTGCAACTTCACCCACTGTGCCCCAACTTTTCAACCTTGCCCACCCTCACCCCCAACTTCATTGAGAAATTTAAAAATCGCACAACACCAGATTATAGTCCAACAGGTTTAATTGGAAGCACACTAGCTTTCCGAGCGACGCTCCTTCATCAGGTGGTAGTGGAGGGCTCAATCCTAACACACAGAATTTATAGCAAAAATTTACAGTGTGATGTAACTGAAATTGTACATTGAAAAATTGATTGTCTGTTAAGCCTTTCATTTGTTAGAATACAGTGATAGTTTCACTTCTTTCACGTGTAAATCACAAAACTTTTTTAAAAAAAAGTTGCATTCTCGGGTTAGCTGTTAATAATGGTGATAACTAAACAATATGTTGAAGGTGTTAGCCCCCGTGTTCACTGTCTATACCATAATGTTTAAATTGATTCTATTCTAAAAAGTGAGATAATGAAGTTTTACATAAATTCATGCAACATTTGAGCTCAGAGTTCTACATGAATGAATGCAGTTTTTGAGCAAAGTACAATGTAACCCTGAAAGTACAAATTTACCCCACAAAATATATGTGTGCATGTGGGTGTTTGTCTGTCTGTGTGTGTCTGTCTGGGTTGGGGGTTGTGAGTGTGAGAAAGTGTATGTATGTGTGTGTAGTGAGTGCAGAGTGTCTTAAGTCTGTGAGGGGGTGCATGTGTGAGTGTGGGAGTTTGTGTGTCTGTAAAGGTGTGTGTGGGTGTCTGTGTGCGTGTCTGTGTGTATGTGTGTCCATGTGTATGTGTGTATAGGAGTGCTTGTGTGTGTGTGTGTGTAGGAGTATCTGTGTGTGTGTATAGTGCAATGGTGGTCACCTGTAATGTGACATGAACCCAAGGTCACATTACAGGTGACCACCATTGCACTATATATACCACAGATACTCCTACACACACATACACAGGCACTCCTATACACACATACACATGGACACAGCCACCCACACACACCCTTACAGACACACACACTCCCACACTCACACATGCACTCCCTCACAGACTTAAGACACTCTGCACTCACTACACACACACACTCCCACACTCACACATGCACCCCCCACAGACTTAAGACACTCTGCACTCACTACAAACACACATACATTTTCTCACACTCACAACCCCCAACCCAGACAGACACACACACAGACAGACAAAGACCCACATGCACACATATATTTTGTGGGATGAATTTATACTTTCAGGGTTACATTGTACTTTGCTCAAAAACTGCATGCATTCATGTAGAACTCTGAGCTCAAAAACTGCATGAAATAATGTAAAACTCTGTTATCTCACTTTTTAGATTAGAATCAATCTAAACATCAGGTCATAGACAGAGAACACAGGGGGCTAACACCTTCAACATATTGTCTAGCTAACACCATTGTTAACAGCTAACCTGAGAATGCAACGTTTTCAAAAAAAGGGTTTTGTGATTTACACATGAAAGAAGTGAAACTATCACTGTATTCTAACAGGTGAAAGGCATAATAGACAATCAAGTTTTTAATGTATAATTTCAGTTACATCACACTGTAAATTTTTGCGATAAATTCTGTGTGTTAGGATTTAACCCTCCACTACCACCTGATGAAGGAGCGTCACTCCGAAAGCTAGTGTGCTTCCAATTAAACCTGTTGGACTATAACCTGGTGTTGTGTGATTTTTAACTTTGTACACCCCAGTCCAACACTGGCATCTCCAAATCATTGAGAAATGCGTTTTCTCCCCTGGCCATTTCCTTGGAATTATCGATTTGATAGTAATTTGTGGTGGGTTATCAACAATTTTGTGTCTTTGCAGTTGTTAATTTAAACTGATGTTAGTTATTTTCTGTAGATCTCCAACGCTTGTGAAATAGAATGAAGGATTTTCCTCTATCAGTCTGACTCTTTTAGCATCTCATGTCATTAGATTAGATTAGATTAGATTACTTACAGTGTGGAAACAAGCCCTTTGGCCCAACAAGTCCACACCGACCCGCCGAAGCGCAACCCACCCATGCCCCTACATTTACCCCTTACCTAACACTACGGGGCAATTTAGCATGGCCAATTCACCTGACCTGCACATCTTTGGACTGTGGGAGGAAACCCACGCAGACACGGGGAGAATGTGCAAACTCCACACAGTCAGTTGCCTGAGGCAATGTCCTGGAGGTTAAAGGACAGTATTCTGACTGAACAATCCAAACACACCATTACCTTTCTGATAATGATGCAGAATAGTTATTGATCCACAAACCTCTTCATGGACCATCCTCCGTCATCCTTCATCATCCGAATCTGAATTAGGGCTGTAGACCTAATCTGCAACCGGTCCTTCAAGCTGCTTAGTCCTCCCATTGATTCCTTATTCCCAAACATCTTCAATTGAAGTTCTTTCCTGATCTCAGCACTTCCTACTACTCCAATTTCTCCTTACATCTCCTCCCCATCAAGCTCTCTGCTTTTATATGCATCTTCATCTTCCTTTGCACATTGGAAGCCATGCTTTCAGCCATTTAGACCCTACACTCCAGAGTGTCATTCTTAAATCCCTCTGTATCTCCAACTATCTATTTGTCTTTAGGAATTTCCTTTATCCTCAATTCTGACCAAATTTTACTCCCTCCTTAACCACCTGTACCTCTACCAATGTCATCTACTGCATCCGTTGCACCCGGTGTGGTCTCCTCTACATCGGGGAGACAGGAAGCCTTCTTGTGGATCATTTCAGAGAATATCACTGGGACACCCGCACCCACCAACCCCACCGCCCTGTGGCTGAACACTTCAACTCGCCCTCCCACTCCATCAAGGACAGGCATGTCCTCGGCCTCCTCCACCGCCAAACCCTTACCACCCGATGCCTGGAGGAGGAATGCCTCATGTTCCACCTTGGGACCCTGCAACCACACGGGATAAATGTGGATTTCAACAGCTTCCTAATTTCCACTACCCCCCACATTATCCCAGCCCCAAGCTTCCAACTTGGCACCGCCCTCCAGACCCATCCATCACTGCCCGCTCTGACCTATCAACTTCTCCCTCACCTTTATTCCCACCTATCACTTTCACAGCCACCTCCCCCCAACCCCACCTCCTTCCCATTTATCTCTCAGCCCCAGTCCATAAGCCTCATTCCCGATGAAGGGCTTATGCCCAAAATGTCGATTCTCCTGCTCCTCAGATGCTGCCTGACCTGCTGTGCTTTTCCAGCACCACACTCTCGACTCTGATCTCCAACATCTGCAGTCCTCACTTTCTCCTCTCAATCCTTAACCAGCAAAACTCAACTTCTTTGCCTTCACATACTGCTTAGATACCTGCTTGAAGCACCTTGGTTCATTTTTAAAAACATTTGAAAAGCTGCCAGATCAATGTGAGTTTTGTTGCCATTGCTGTAGCCCGCTCAAGTAAATTCCCACAAGATGATTTTGTTTTATTTGCACATCTACTAACCCTGAATCCTGTTTATTGAGAATAATGATTCAGATCAATTGATTCGCTTTTGGAATGCAGCCACTGTAGCTTGTAAGGAAAAGCAACAGTTCTTTGTACAGAGCAAGATCACACAATTAAAAATTGAGTACGTGATGGAATAATGAGGTAAATACCCAATATCCCATTGCAACTTAAATGGAACATCAACAGAAATCCTGGAGAATTGCTTTAAAATTCTATTTGTGCTACATCTCTGGTGTTTCTATTAACTTACCAACAATGTTGTGATAATAAAATCAGTAGAATCAGCAGGCAGAGTTTCATCCTGTGCAGTTTTGGTGACAAAGATGAGTTGGAATTTTCCCAAGGAACCAGGAGAATCCTCTGCTTTAATTTAATTGGCATTATGAAATTATCATTGCTTGCCAGACTAGGCTTCATCCAGAAAATGGCACTACCATGCATCATCCCCTCAATGCTTCAATGTGATACTTTCCCAGGTGACTGCTCCTGGTATCTTGTGGTATGTCAACTAGGCGAATGTGAGGATTGCAGCTGCTGGAGATTAGAGTCGAGAGTGCGGTGCTGGAAAAGTACAACAGGTCAGGCAGCATCTGAGGAGCAGGAGAATCAACATTTCGGGCTTGCCACACTTTCAAATCTCATGGTATGTGCCACCCTCTACCAGTGTCTGGTACTGGGTAAGTGTTGTTTGAGTTAGTTCACTACTGTCAATCCTCCTTTGTCTTTGCTTCCTCTTGGTCTAATCCAGTGGTGAGTGATAGAGGATTCACTACCACAGAGCATCTACAGAAGAGACACTTTTCATAGGTAACAAAATGGTTACTGAATGAGACCACTAAGAGCGACTGCATTTAGTCAGGTGTATTAACGTGGAACTCAGCGAAATGGTTCATCTGCTTCCCAATTTTGGGGGAGAGTGTAACATCGGTAGAGTGGGTGTAGCCAGTGTAACGTGATCTTTATTGGAAACAGAAATTACTGGAGAAACTTAGGAACTTTTACATTGGAATCCCTACAGCGTGGAAACAGCCCTTCAAGTGCGTTGCTACTTCATCAGAACTGTTAGTAGCTGGAGCAAAGCCAAACCTTAACCCATTCAGAACCAGACTTTGTGCAAGATTGCACAAACATGTGAACCTATGTTATGGACTGGATTACATGCACATCTGCTGGTGTGTTTGAAAGTGAAGGGGATATGTAAAGTCTTCGAGGAGAAAGTGAGGACTGCGGATGCTGGAGATCAGAGCTGAAAATGTGTTGCTGGAAAAGCGCAGCAGGTCAGGCAGCATCCAAGGAGCAGGAGAATCGACGTTTTGGGCATGAGCCCTTCTTCAGGAATGAGGAAAATGTGTCCAGCAGGCTAAGATAAAAGGTAGGGACTTGGGGGAGCGGCGTTGGAAGTGCGATAGGTGGAAGGAGGTCAAGGTGAGGGTGATAGGCCGGAGTGGGGGTGGGGGCGGAGAGGTCAGGAAGAAGATTGCAGGTTAGGAAGGCGGTGCTGAGTTTGAGAGATTTGACTGAGACAAGGTGGGGGGAGGGGAAATGAGGAAACTGGAGAAATCTGAGTTCATTCCTTGTGGTTGGAGGGTTCCCAGGCAGAAGATGAGGCGCTCTTCCTCCAACTGTCGTGTTGCTATGGTCTGGCGATGGAGGAGTCCAAAGACCTGCATGTCCTTGGTAGAGTGGGAGGGGGAGTTGAAGTGTTGAGCCACGGGGTGGTTGGGTTGGTTGGTCCGGATGTCCCAGAGGTGTTCTGTGAAACGTTCCGCAAGTAGGCAGCCTGTCTCCCCAATATAGAGGAGGCCACATCAGGTGCAGCGGATGCAATAGATGATGTGTGTGGAGGTGCAGGTGAATTTGTGGCGGATATGGAAGGATCCCTTGGGGCCTTGGAGGGAAGTAAGGGGGGAGGTGTGGGTGCAAGTTTTGCATTTCTTGCAATTGCAGGGGAAGGTGCTGGGAGTGGAGGTTGGGTTGGTGGGGGGTGTGGACCTGATGAGGGAATCGCGGAGGGAGTGGTCTTTCCGGAACGCTGATAGGGGAGGCGAGGGAAATATATCCTTGGTGGTGGGGTCTGTTTGGAGGTGGAGACATGACAAAGGATGATACGATGTATATGGAGGTTGGTGGGGTGGTAGGTGAGGACCAGTGGGGTTCTGTCCTGGTGGCGATTGGAGGGGCGGGTCTCAAGGGCGGAGGAGTGGGAAGTGGAGGAGATGCGGTGGATTGCATCGTTAACCACGTCTGAGGGAAATTACGGTCTTTGAAGAAGGAGGCCATCTGGGTTGTGTGGTATTGGAATTAGTCCTCCTGGGAGCAGATGCGGCGGAGACGAAGGAATTGGGAATATGGGATGGCGTTTTTACAGGGGGCAGGGTGGGAGGAGGTGTAGTCTAGGTAGCTGTGGGAGTCAGTCGCTTTATCGTAAACGTCCGTGTTGAGTTGGTCATCCAAGATAGAAATGGAGAGGTCTAGGAAGGGGAGGGAGGAGCCTGAGACGGTCCAGGTAAATTTGTGGTTGGGGTGGAAGGTGTTAGTAAAGTGGATGAACTGTTCAACCTCCTCGTGGGAGCACGAGGCGGCGCCGATACAGTCATCGATGTAGCGGAGGGAAAGGTGGGGGGGGGTGCCAGTGTAGCTGCGGAAGATGGACTGTTCCACATATCTGACAAAGAGGAAAGCATAGCTGGGGCCCATGCGGGTGCCCATGGCTACTCCTTTGGTTTGGAGGAAGTGGGAGGATTGGAAAGAGAAGTTGTTCAGAGTGAGGACCAGTTCAGTCAGTCAAAGGAGGGTGTCAGTGGAAGGGTACTGGATGGTTCGGCGGGAAAGGAAGAAATGGAGGGCTTTGAGGCCTTCGTGATGGGGGATGGAGGTGTATAGGGACTGGATGTCCATGGTGAAGATAAGGCGTTGGGGGCCGGGGAATCGAAAATCATGGAGGACGTGGAGGGCATGGGTGGTGTCCCGAACGTAGGTGGGGAGTTCTTGGACTAAGGGGGAACAGGACCGTGTCAAGGTATGCAGAAATGAGTTCGGTGGGGCAGGAGCAGACTGGACAATGGGGGTTGGCTGGGGCAGTCAGGTTTGTGGATTTTGGGCAAGAGGTAGAAACGGGCGGTGCGGGGTTGTGGGACTATGAGGTTGGAGGCGGTGGGATGGGAGATCTCCTGAGGTGATGAGATTATGGATGGTCTGGGACATGATGGTTTGGTGGTGGGAGGTGGGCTCATGGTCAAGGGGGCAGTAGGAGGCGGTGTCCGCGAGCTGGTGTTTAGCCTCAGCAATGTAAAGATTGGTGCGCCAAACTACCACCGCGCCTCCCTTGTCTGCCGGTTTGATGGTGAGGTTGGGGTTGGAGTGGAGGGAGTAGAGGGCTGCATGTTGCGTGGGTGAGAAGTTGGAGTGGGTGAGAGGGGTGGACAGGTAGAGGCGGTGAATTTCGCGGCGGCAGTTAGCTATGAAGAGATCGATGGCGGGTAAGAGGCCAGCACGGGGTGTCCGGGCGGATGGGGTGTGTTGGAGGTGGGAGAAGGGGTCGTCAGAGGGTGGGCGAGAATCCTGGTTGAAGAAGGAGGCGAAGGTGGCAGAAGAATTGTTCGATGTCTCGCCGTGTGTTGAACTCGTTAATCCGGGAGCGTAGGGGAATGAAGGTGAGGCCTCTGCCGAGGACTGATCTTTCACCCTCAGAGAGGGGGAGGCCTGGAGGGATGGTGAAAATACGGCAGGGCTGGCAGCTAGGACCTGGTGTGGGGCTGGAGCTGGGAGTGGGGGCGGGGTTAGTTGTGGTGGTGGGGTTAGGCGTGGGGGCGGGGTTAGTCGTGGGGGCAGAGATTGACATGGGGGCGGGGCTAGGCATGGGGGCGGAGATCGGCGCGGGGGCGGAGACGCATGCGGCTTGGCCGTTGTGCAGCCGAGTGACGTCACTGGGGGCGGAAGTAGATGCTGCGACGGCAACTCTGTGGGAGGAAGTGACTGTGGCAAATGCAGAAACGGTGTTGTTCCCGATAGCCGTGCACCCCGTGGAGGCCACGAATCTGTCGGCAATGGTCTTCCTGGCGATTGTGGAGGTGGTTATCTGGGCAGCGATCGCGGAGGCTGCATGGCCGGTGGGGGCGGAACTGACGTCATGGTTCGCAGTGGCGGTTGCTGCAGCGGCCGCGTGGTTAATGGCGCCCGAGCGGTTCCGGAGGCCAATGGAAGATTCTGGAACGGTTGAGGAATCCGGAGTGTGGGGCTAAGTACATGAAAGCTTTTGGTACTTACTGTCTTTAATATCAGATATGTCTAGGAAGAACTGTTTGTTTAGTGTATGGATTCTTCTGTGGATGAAGAACAGTAGAGGTCCTTCGCAGGTCTGTGAGAGTGTTGTCCTGAGCTGAGGTAGGGCTGTCCTCAAACAGACTCACTACCACAGCCGCCACGTTCTCAAACAGACTCGCTACCATAGCCACATCTCCTTCCTCAGCACCTGTCTACGGAACGAACTGACTCCACATGGACTCCGGACTACGTTCAGACCAACAAAATTTGGACCCAACCAGGACAACCAGTACCTACAACAAATCTGAAGCCTCCAGCAACAGACATCCCTTCGGATCCTCCGCTCCACGTTTGCAGCCATGCGCCACTACCTACATTCCCTACAGTCAGCCAGACTTTGCTAGATGTTTTAAGGAGGGGTTACACGGATATTCCAGGAGGGATGCAGTTGGTCAAACCACATAGCTTTAAACGAAACAGAATTTATTTCTAAGATTACCGAATGAAACACAAACAAAAGAAAACAGAATAGCGAATAACTTAAACTATCTGAAAACCCAACAGACTATCCCAACTTAATGATGCTGTTCTCAATACTCGCAACAATCCCCATAAACACAGTTTGGCACAAAAGTTAAAATCAAACACAGTGTTTAACAGGATAGAAGTCAAAGAGGGAGAGAGTACCAGCCTGGGCCTGCTTCTGTGGGTCCAACAGCTTTTCAACACTAATGCCAAAACCCAAACCAAACCAGAGACAAGCTGAGCTTGAAGGACTGGATACTCCCATTTCATTGTACAATTTTTTTTTTCCGAAAACTTAAAAGCCTGTTTCCTGAGGCAGTATCTGTTAGCTATAACCAAACTGGACCTAAAACCCTTCAAACCCAGATTTTTTGGAGTTTGTGTCTTTTACGACCTCTGCAAAAAAAACACACCAAGGACAGCATAACCTTGCTAAAGGAGCAGCTTTATCACAAGTTGTTAACCTAGATGTGTTCTTTATGAAACCAGATCTAATTTTGGAATCACCATTGTCAATGTAGAGACTGCAGCATCCTCTAAACAGGATCTGTGAATGGGATAAATGACGTTGTGTGAAATGTAACAGACCTATAGGAAATGTGAATGGGCAGTGAGCATGTTTTGTGAAGGCTGTTAAAATAGCTAAAGAGGAAGCTGGAAAGGTACTTAGTAGTTTTTGCTGACTCAGTGCTCATTAACTCCAGTCATAGGAACAGGAGGAGGCCATTCAGCCTCTCGAGCCTATTCCACATTCAATGAGATTATGGCTGATCTGTGGCCTAACTCCATATACCTGTCTTTGGCCCATATTCCTTAATACCTTTGCTCAACAAACAATTTATCTGCCTCAGAATTACAATTAACAACTGATTTCGAATCCACTGCCAGAATATTTGTCTTACTTATTTCTTCACACGCTTTCATGAGAAGAGAGTTCCAAACATCTGCAACCCTTTGTTTGTAGAAGTGCTCCCTTACATCTCTCCTGAATGCTCTGGTCCTAATTCTCAAACCATGTCCCCACGTTCTTGAATCTCCATCCAGTAGAAATAGTTTATCTTCATCTGTTAATATGAGGGATTTGATCAGGTCGCTTCCTAATCTTCTAAATTTTGTATAATCTCTTCTTGCAAATTAATCCTTGATGTCCAGATGTAATTCTTGTAAACAAACACCACACTCCATCCAAGGCCAATGTATCCTTCCTAAGGTGTGGTGCCCAGGTCTGCTCACAGTGCTCCAAGTGGGATCTAACCCGGGTATTGCACAACTGCAGCATCACATCTTGTATTTCAGTCCTCTAGATAGAAAGGTCAACATTCCATTAGGCTTCTTGAATAATTTCTGCACCTGTTTGTGAATTTTTAAAGATCTATGTACCTAAACCCCCCCCCGCCGAGTCACTTTAGACATCCACCATATCTAATTTCATACCTTCTTGAACATAGCCTGATCTCTCCATTTTGGTCCAAAGCAGATAACCTCACACTTGCTTACGTATGCCACAGTTTTACCCATCCATAGTCTATCAATATCCCTGGGTGATTTTATGCTGTCATTTACATTGCCTACAATGCTGCCTAACAGTTAATGCAGAGCAATGTGTCAATGGGAATCGTGTCCAAACCGCACGATGCCCTGGTCACACCACACTGAAACACAACAGCAACATTCAAACACTGAACTAGAGACAGCGTGTGCAAAAGTGCCTGTGATATGGGTTGGGATCCTGCAAAACATCTGGAGAGATCAGGCCTTACCAACCTGGAATGAAAGCAATTGATCAGCTCAGAACCTCCCAAACTGGGAAACAATAAGGAAAAGAACAATAAAGGAGTCCCAGCAGACTCCCAACTCTTTGCCTGAAAAATACAACGTGAATGGCATCCCAGGAGCCAACATATGAGATTTAAAATCACAGGGCAATCCCATTAACTATGGGATGGTTAGTGAGCCTGAGGCTGAAGCTGGCAGAGTGATATATAAGACTCATCCAGGAGGGTGTGATTGACCAATCCTGATATCGACTTCCTGCCAAACTTGGTGGGAATATAATCACTGCTGCAGGCAGCAATCAAAATTGATTGAGGATAAACTCACTGAGCCATTGAAACACTCACCAGCAAGAGAAGTAAAGGGCTGTGGGGGGGGGGGTTGGGGTCAAGAAGTCTTTCTGAGGCTGGGGAGACCCAAAGTGAATAATCCAGCTCCTGCAGCCCATCAGGAACCTTTGAAAGTAAAGACACATATCACTTACCCGGCTCCATTGCAGTTATGATCCTGCCTACTGACAACACTCACTGATTGCTTTCAGATCTTCTGGTCCATAATTGAACCATCAGATCTTAGCAGACCTTGAAGAGATTTGGGGAGGAGAATGGGTGCTATCCCTGCACCTCAATGCAGGAAACTTAAAATGATGGTGTGCAGTATTGCAGTGGGACTAGATGGTGGACCTTTTCCCTCACCATTCCTGCTGGGTGAAGTGGAAAGAAATTGTTCCTTTTATCTGTCTCGTTTCTCTCTGCCACTGTATTTGTCTGCACTGTTGAAAACAGATGAATAATAAGTCAGTAACATCCCTCATTTCAGTCATTACCTCATCATTCTCATTTCTGCACAGTTTACCAAATTAGTGCTTGCAAATTATTCTATTTTCTATTGAATTGTTCAAGAAATTGAGTAGGCTTTAAATGCATGAGTAAACAAAATATTTTCCTCACTACAATGAACCATTATTCTAATCATTTTCTCCAAACTAGTCTGGCACAGTGGCTCAGTGGTTAGCACTGCTGCCTCACAGTGCCAGGGACCCAGGTTTGATTCCCGCCTTGGGCAACTGTCTGCGTGGTGTTTGCACATTCTCCCTGTGTCTGAGTGGGCTTCGTCCCACAGTCTAAAGATGTGCAGGTTAGGTGAATTGGCCATGCTAAATTGCCCATAGTGTCAGGTGCATTAGCTGGGGGTAAATGTAGGGGAATGGGTTACTCTTTGGAGGGTCAGTGTGGACTTGTTGGGCCGAAGGGCCTGTTTCCATACTGTAGGGAGCCTAATCTAATTTCCACTGGTATTTTTATGCCCATTTCTACTTCTGGATGGGTGTCAGTTCATGTCTTCATGACCTTCTCCTGTCATATTCAAGAAAAAAGCAATCACTGCAAAAAGACCTCTCTTCCACGTTTCTAGGATGTTATTTCTCAGCTTTGTGCTGTTAGGTCAAGTAGCTTAATCATTGTGTCACTTCAGAAAGCAGTATTCCACATTTACAGATAAATTAGAATCCATGTCATGTTCAGGAGCCTAATCTGATATCGGAAATTTTAATTTTCAATGATTTTTTTCAAAGGTCTCTTCTCTCCCTTCCTTTATAAGTCCTGAAGCGTTCTTTCACAGTTCTTAACTATTCTTTCATAGCATGATTAAGTTGTATTTCAGGTCAAGTCAGGTTCACGCCTCCTAACAACCCACCCTCTCCTCCCGGCACCTTCCCCTGCGACCGCAGGAATTGCAAAACCTACACCCACACCTCCCTCCTCACCTCCAACCAAGGCCCCAAAGGAGCCTTCCACATCCATCCATCATTTCACCTGCACACCCACCAATGTCATTTATTGTCTCTGTTGCTCCCAATGAGGTCTCTTCTACATTGGGGAGACTGGACGCCTCCTCGCAGAGCGCTTTAGGGCACATCTCTGGGACACCCACATCAATCAACCCCACAGCCCCATGGCCCAACATTTCAACTCCCCCTCCCACTCTGCCAAGGACATGCAGGTCCTGGGCCTCCTTAATTGCCACTCCCTCACCACCCGACGCCTTGAGGAAGAACACCTCATCTTCTGCCATGGGACCATCCAACCCCAGGGCATCAATGTGGACTTCCTAATTTCTCCTGCCCCCACCTTACCCCAGTTTCAACCTTCTAGCTCAGCCCTGTCCTCATGACCTGTCCCATCTGTCCATCTTCCTTCCCACCTATCCGCTCCACCCTCCTCTCTGACGTATCACCTTCACCCCCATTCCATCCACCTATAGCACTCTCAGCTACCTTCTCCCCAGCCCCACCCCCTCCCATTTTTCTCTCCACCCCCAGGCTCACAGGCTCATTCCTGATGAAGGGCTTTTGCCCAAAACATCGATTTTCCTGCTCCTCGGATGCTGCCTGACTTGCTGTGCTTTTCCAACACCACTCTAATCTCCAGCATCTGTAGTACCCATTTTTGCCTAGAATGGTATAAATGGCTGAATGTTTAAAAGCATAAGAACTAGGAGCAGGAGTAGGCCGTCTGGCCCCGTTGAGCCTGCTCTGCCATTCAATAAGCTCATGGCTGATCTTTATGTGACCTCAGCTCCACTTACCCACCCTCTCACCATAACCCGTAATACCTTGATTGTTCAAAAATCTATCTTTGCCTTGAAAATATTCAATAAGGTAGCCTTAACTGCTTCACTGGGCAGGGAATTCCACAGATTCACAACCCTTTGGGTGAAGATGTTGCTCCTCAACTCAGTCCTAAATCCGCTCCCCCTTAGTTTGAAGTTGTGTCCCCAAGTTCTAATTTCACCAGCCAGTGGAAATGACCTCAGTGCTTCTATCTTATCTATTCTTTTCATAATTTTATATGTTTCTATGAGATTCCCCCTCATTCCTGTAAATTCCAATGAGCATAGTCCCAGCCTACTCAATCTCTCCTCATAAACCAAACCACAGATCCTGGCCGAGAGAGAATTCTCAATTCCTGGCAATACAAGGCTTGAAATCCAGGCAATTCATGCCATGTGTAATAGTATTTTCCTTTGACCAGATAGTTCCGTTTGAATTTGGAGAGTTTCAAAGTAAAATATGTCCCATGGATGGTTAGCTTGGACATCCAACACCAACATTTACGTTGATCTTAGCTGTAACCTGAGATATAGTCAAAGGAAAGAAAACACCTGTTGTAATATTTCCAAAACTCCAACCCATTTACACTGGATTGTTGGTTGTAGGATGTTGAAAAGGCAATCGATCTACAAAAGTTAAGGTTGAATTATATTGACTAGGAGAAAGTGAGGACTGCAGATGCTGGAGATCAGAGTTGAAAAGTGTGGTGCTGGAAAAGCACAGCAGGACGGGCAACATCCGAGGAGCAGGAGAGTTGATGTTTCGGGAATAAGTTCTTCATCCTGATGTCCAAAACGTCGACTTGTCTTGCTGCTCAGATGCTGCTTGACCTGCTGTGCTTTTCCAGTGCCGCACGTTTCGACTCTGAATTATATTGACATCCACCTGGTCTAATGAAGTCAAGTTTAAAAGGGACCTAAGGGGCAACTTTTTCAAGGAAAGGGTGGTGCGTGTATGGACTGAGCTGCCTGAGGGAGTGGTGGAGGCTGGTACAATGACAGCATTTAAAAGACATCTGGATGGGAATAGGAAGGGTTTAGAGGGATATGGGGCAGGTGCTGGCAAATGGGACTAGATTAATTTAGGATGTCTGGTCGGTATGGACGAGTTGGACCAAAGGCTCTGATTCCGTGCTGTACAACTATATGATTCTATGTGCCAGCAACCTGAACTCTTCAGAAGAATAATCCAAAAAAACCTTGTATTTATGCACAGTTAAAAATAAATACTTTGCCCTCTAAAATGAGTTCTGAAATGTTCCAAGAAACTTACTATAGCTAAATCATGGGGATCACCTTGGATTTGCACTGACGTACCTTATCTGCTGATTATCATGCAATAATAAGCTCCAAAAAGGCAAAGAAATGAAGATCTTCAGAATCGATGATTTACTGAATTGGAAACAAGGACATTTATTTCATGTTTTGTTCTATTTTTCTTTCTGCTCTGCAACATTACACATTTGGAATCACAGTGAAAATACACCTTGTGGACCCTTTTCTTTTGCAGCAACCATTACATGGTGTTAAACCAATTCATGTGCACTTACTAACAATCAGTGAATGAGAGAATCTTCCCAACCCTTAGAGTAAGACCAAAAGATATAAGAAATAAGAACAGGTGTAGGCCATTCAGCCCCTCAAGCATTCTCCGCCATTCAGTCAGATTATGGCTGATCCAACACTCTTCCCGTCCACTTTCCTGCCCTTTCCCCAAAAGCAAAGATTATCCACTGATCAAGAATCAAGAGTTCACTGGTTCCTTTTGGATACAAACATAGTGATTTTCAATCATGTACCCATATCATTTGGGAATAAAAATAGACAATTACCAAATCATTTTGCTGAAGTATTCCACTGAAAAAGAGGTAAAATTTTACCTTGATTACCTCCATAATGTACTGCAAAAGTCTGGTTCTTGACTTTAAACTGTTAGTTAGGTCATGAGGATTACTAATGTTATTTTAACTTGAAGTACAGCAGTTATAATGAAGACCAGTTTCCAAGACCATTTAGATTTTGCATCAATCTTAATAAAACTTAATAAAACAGATGCTTAGAAAGTAGGTTTTGATTTTGTTTTGTATTTTTTTCTATAAAAGTTCTCATTAACACATTGCTGTTGAATAGATATTCTTGAAAGTAGCCAGATGTATTCCATTTTACTATGCGACCGGTTGCAACATTATTATGTTTGAGAACTTTTGGCCAATATTTAATCACAACAGATTAAAAATTGAAGAGATCTCTGTACTAGGCAATTAACACTGCACATATGACATTGCTTTCACACAAGGGAAGTTAATTAAACGCTGGGATGCGTCATGGATCTAAAATAGACAACATAGTGGGTGGTTTCTGCATGTAAATCTGCTGTGCTTGTTTTCCTTAAAGATCTTTTATTGCAGTTGACTCCAACCTGCCTGCATGATAGTGTGAATACAAAGTCATCTACATTTAGCTTCTCGCTGAATAACCTGCTGAGCGTTTCCAACATTTTCTTTTATTGGCGACTTGCAGTTAATTTATAAATATTTGAATTTCACTTCATTGAGGTTGGTCTGTTCTTTTGAAAAACAGCATGCTAACCAAACAAAGTAAGAGTGTACTGATTACAATGGTGTTGCATGGCATCAGTGAGGCCATCTCATTAAAAGAGTACCTCAAGTAATTTAATTTCAAACACATTGCTGTAGTTTTTATGGATATGAGCAGCCCAATTTCAATCCAAAACATACCTACATTGATGACTCATTGTGTACTGTTCTACCCAGCAATGGAAAATAGCTGCTGTTTTTTTAACACATCACTTTGTGATGCAGTGTGCTTCTGTCTAATGTTGATGTAGTTTGATTCAGCACTTTATTACAATACACTAACTACAGAATGCACAGAGAAATGCATATTGGTCAGTGACCTAAAAGGGTTGGTAATCTACGATGTCATCAAAATATTGTTTTTATTCCTTTGTTTTCTCCAATCAAGCTGAAGTAGGACACGTTTACATGGCATGAAAAGTGACTGGGATCAATAAAAAGAACAAGTTTAATGCTGGATAAGTTGTTGGATGGAATCCTGAGGGACAGGATGCACATGTATTTGGAAAGGCAAGGACTGATTAGGGTTAGTCAACATGGCTTCGTGTATGGGAAACCATGTCTCACTAACTTGATTGAGTGTTTTGAAGAAGTAACGAAGAAGATTGATGAGGGCAGAGAGGTGGTCATGATCTATATAGACTTCAGTAAGGCGGTTGACAAGGTCCCCCACAGGAGACTGGTTAGCAAGATTGAATGACATGGAATACAGGGAGAACTAGCCATTTGAATACAGAACTGGCTCAAAGTTAAAAGACAGAGGGTGCTTGCTTTTCAGACTGGAGGCCTGTGACCAGCAGTTTGCCACAAGGATTGGTGCTGGGTCCACAATTTTTCGCCATTTATAGAAATGATTTGGATGTGAACATAGGAGGCATGGTCAGTAAGTTTACAAATGACTCCAAACTTGGAGGTGTAGTGGACAATGAAGAAGGTTACCTCAGAGTAAACAGGATCTTGATCTGATGGGCCCATGGGCCGAGGAGTTTAATTTAGATAAATGTGAAGTGCTACATTTTGAAAAGGCAAATAGAGCAGGACTTATACACTTAATGGTAAGATCCTGGGGGGTACTGCTGAACAAAGAGACCTTGGAGTGCAGGTCCATTGTTTCTTGAAAGTGGAGTCCCAGATAGATCGGTTAGTGGAGAAGGTATTTGATATGGTTGTCTTTATTAGTCAGTGCATTGAGTATAGGAGTTGGGAGGCCATGTTGCGGTTGTACAGGACATTGGTTAGGCTGCTGTTGGAATACCACGTGCAATTCTGGTTTTCCTGCTATAGGATGTTGTGAAACTTGAAAGGGTTCAGAAAATATTTACAAGAGTGTTGCCAGCGTTGGAGGGTTTGAGGTATGGGAGAAGCTGAAAAGGCTGGGGCTATTTTCCCTGTAGTTTCGGAGGCTGGGAGATAACCTTATCAGGATTTGTAAAATCATGAGAGGTATGGGTAAAGTGAATAGTGAAGGTTTTCTCCAAGGTAGGGAAGTCCAAAACTAGAGGGTATAGGTTTGAGGTGAGAAGGGATAGATTTAACAGAGACCTAAAGGGCCAACTTTTCATTTCGAAGGTGGTGCGTGTATGGAATGAACAGCTGGAAGTGGTGGAGGCTGGTACAATTACATGTACTTCTTGAATACTCTGAACAATTACAACATTTAAAAGGCATCTGAATATGTATATGAATAGAAAGTGTTTAGAGGGATATGGGCCAAATACTGGCAAATGGAACTAGATTAATTTAGATTATCTGGTTGACATCGAGAAGGTGATTCCCCTTGTGGGGCAATCTAGAATGAGAACTCATAATTTTTAGATAAGGGAAACCAAGTTTAAAACAGAGATGAGGAGAAATTACTTTTCGCAAAGGAATGTGAAGCTGTGGAACTCCCTCCCTCCCTCCCAATCACTCCCAGAATACAGTCGATGCCAGAACATTGAGCCCTTCTGTTCTTCAATGAGACGTTTAGACAAAGCCGTGGGTTTAAAGGCACATCTTAAAAATAAAGAGAAAGGTGAAGGTCTTTGTGAAAATTGTGTCCTCAAGTTAAACTTTCCAGCTGGCATTATTTTAGTTTCACAGCTATTACTAAAGTTATTTGCAATGTCGAGTGAGATGGCCAGGATATTTGGTCAATAAGGCTGGCCACAGAAACATGAAAAAATAGGAGTTGGAGTAGGCTATTCAGCCTTTCCAACCTCAAGGCTTCTCACATCACTCACAAGAAAGGTTTCCTCTCTCAGAGATTAAACAAAGCACTTACTCCTCTCACTCTGGATGTGGTGACAATTGTTATACATTTTCAAGAAGCACTTGTCATTTGGATGAGGATGGAAGATGACAAAGGTACATCCATAGAATCCCTACAGCGTAGAAACAGGCCATTTGGCTCAAAAAGTCCACACCAATCCTCCAAAGAGCATCCCACTCAGACTCACACCACCCCTGCACCCCATCCTTGTAACCCTGCATTCCCCATAGCTAATTCCCCTAACCTTCACCATCCCTGGATGCTACGGGGCAATTTAGCATGGCCGATCCACCCAACCTGTGCATCTTTGGACTGTGGGAGGAAACCCATGCAGACATGGGAAGAATACGCAAACTCCATACACGAGGCTGGAATTGAACCTGGGTCTCTGACGCTGAACCACCTTTGATGAGGGAGCTGCAGGCTCAGCCTGTCAAGTTAGGTGAGACCCAAACCTTTATGTTCCTTTCTTCCTTGTCTTCCCTGCCAATCACATCGGGTTAGGTCTCCTCCATGCTGTTATCCAAGTCCTCTTCTTACTCTTCACTTTCCACACTTTATCCCCTCAGCCCCAGTCCAAATAGTTTAGTTCATGTTAAAGCATTATTCCCACTGATTGCTGGGTAATGGTGACCATTAATGATAGCCCTCCCACAGTACCACATCCTCCCATCTGTACATATCCCAATCTTACATGGTGAGTTTCCACTTTCTTCACAATTATTACCCTTTGGTTATGCCAGCAAGCTGCTTCTAAACACCACAACCAACTTCCTCAATTTCCTCACTGCAGTAGTAGACTCTGAAAAACCTCTCTTCAGCGCACAGAACCACAGGATTGACCGGGGTCATCAACATGGAATGACAGCCTCTGATAAAGACATGTGAAATTTGCTGATTAATTTACCACTAATCCCAGGACTGTTACACTGGACCTTCAGGACAGACCACAGACCATTATTCCGAGACTGTAGGGAGACAGAGCCCCGATCCTGAACTCCTCAAGTGACAAACTGACCATTTCCAAGCCTCCTGACTGATATCCATGCACTGTGCCCCTGGAAAATGAGGAATGCTGACCAAAGTTTGGCCCAGAGAAAGCCCATCTAGCTGCTACCCTGACTTATTATCCACTGTTTGGTAAAATAGCAAACCGGGTATATCATTATATTCTCATTAACTTATGTGATGTGGGGCTTCCCTGGCTGGGCCAGCAGTGTTGTCCATCTCTAGTTAGACTTGAGAAGGTGGTGGTGAATGGTCTTCTTAAACAGCTGCATTTCATGTGCTGTAGGTAGACCCACAATACCCTTAGGGAGGGAATTCTACTGGTATTATAGGAGTAGTTAGAGCAAAATAATAAACAAGGTGAAATTATATAATAATGAACTGTTAATGCATGCACATAGAGTTCTTGCAGCTCACCACTGCGATTCTCATCTGACTGTGGATGGAAAGTCAGACTTTCTTTCTTGAAGTCAACAATATTGCCTCTCAAGGATGAGGGGGGACATGTATATATAGAACCGCAGATGTGTTTACCATGGAGAAAGACACGAAGACTTGGGAACTTGGGGAAGTTAGTGGTGATATCTCGCTGTCAGGAAATATCAGAGTAGAGGAGATGTTGGATGTATTAGAATATATGAAGGGGGATAAATCTCCTGGTCCTGACCAGATATATCCATAAACACTGCAAAAGGCTAGAGAAGAAATTGCGGGGGCCCTGTCTGATATTTTTGCATCAACATTAGCCCTGGGTGAGTTTCTGGAAGACTAGAGGGTAGCAAATGTAGTGCCATTATTCAAGAAGGCCTGCAAAGAGAAACCTGGGAACTATAGACTAGTAACCCAATCATCCGCGGTGGGTAAGTTACTTGAGAAGATTCTGAGGGATAAGATCTACATGCGTTTGGAAAGACAGGGTTTGATTAGGAGTAGAAAGTGAGGTCTGCTGATTAGGAGTAGTCAGCATGGCTTTGTGAGAGGGAGATCATGCCTCACAAATTTGTTAGAGTTGTTTGATGAAATGACCAGGAAGGTTGATGAGGGCAAGGCAATAGATATACTCTATATGGATTTCAGTAAAGCTTTTCATCAGGTTCCACATGGTCGGCTGCTCTGGAAGGTTAGATTGCATGGAATTCAGGGTGAGCTGGCAAATTGGATATATAATTGGCTTGATGGTGGGAAGCAGAGGATAATAGTAGAAGGATGTTTATCGGACTGGAGACCTGTGACTAGTGGAGTGCTTCAGGGCTTGGCGCTGGGCCCATTGCTCCTTCCTATCTACATCAATGGTTTGGATGAGAATGTACAAGGCATGATTAATAATCTTGCAGGTGACACTAAAATAGGCGGTGTCATGGTCAGTGAGGAGGGTTATCAGAAATTGCAGCTGCACCTTGATCAGCTGGGAAAGTAGGCCAAGAAATGGCAAATGGAGTTTAATATAGATAAGTGTGAAGTCTTGCATTTTGAAAAGTCAAATCAAGGTAGGAGTTTCATGGTGAACGATTGGGCCTTAAGGAGTGCAGTGAACAGAGGGATCTTAGAGTTTGGGTTCACTGTTCTCTGGAAAGCGAGTCACAGACAGACAGAGCAGAGAAGAAGGCTTTTGCCACACTGGCCTTCATCAATCAAGGCATTGAGTATAGAAGTTGGGAAGTTATGTTGCAGTTATACAGGATGTTGGTGAAGACGCACTTGGAGTATTATGTTCAGTTTTGGTTACCTTGTTATAGGAAGAATGTTATTAAATTGGAAAGAGTACAAAAGAAATTTACAAGGATGTTGCCTGGTCTCAAGGGTCTGAGTTATAGGGAGAGGTTGGACAAGCTAGGACTTTTTTCTTAAGAGCATACGAGACTGAGGGGGACCTTATAGAAGTGTATAAGATCATAAGAGGTATGGATATGGTGAATGCAGTCAGTCTTTTTCCCAGACTAGAGGGCATCAGTTCAAGATTTGAGGGAAAGAATAAAAGGAAACCTGATGGGCAATATTTTTACACAGAGGATGGTACACATATGGAATGAGCTGCCAGCTGAATTGGTTAACAACATTAAAAGGCATTTGGACAAATACATGGATAGGAAAGATTTAGAAGGACTATGGGCCCAGCACAGGAAAATGGGGTTAGCGTGGATGGACACTTTGGTCAGCATGAACCAGTTTGGGCCAAAGGCCTGTCCACATGCTGTAGGCCTCTATGATTCAATGACCTCATTTTTCTGCTCTAATTTATTTTCCCAAGTGAGTGACCATTGCCTGTGGCATACAGAGTCTGGTAAAATTCCAGCCTGGATTTAGAATTGGGGTAGCCACAATTGGAAAATGGTGCTGAGGCCAACTCAAGCCCAGTTGGTTAGGGTGCAGAACTAGAAAAAAAGCAGTGCTGCTCTTCTCCCTATATTCAGGTTGATATATTTTAAGCACACACCTTTTTATATGTGGCTCACAGTGGTCCTGCTATATCTTTCAGTTCCCATAAGGTGGAAATGATAATACTTAAGACCTAAAATGCTGGAACTTTCCTGATTTTATTTTTTTCTAATCTCTGTGCAGAATAGTAGACTGAGAGATCATTACATGACTTCCAAGTAAAAGTGGCACCACTTTATTTACATAAACATACATTCACATGACAATTAGTTCCTACTTTTTATCAATGATATAAAAATATAACAGACCCTTTACAGATCAACACCTCTAATATTTCTGGGAGTTATGGTGTAGAGGTGCCGATTTTGGACTGGGGTGGACAAAGTTAAAAAGCACACAACACCAGGTTATAGTCCAACAGGTTTATTTAGAAGCACTAGCTTTTGGAGTGCTGCTCCTTTGTCAGGTAACTAGTTGGGCAGGATCATAGGACACAGAATTTATAATAAAAAATCAAAGTGTCATACAGTTGATGCAACATATTGAACAAATCTAGATTGCTGTTAAGTCTTTAATCGCTTAGAATTGGTTGCAGGTTTTGATTCATTAACATGTACATCCCAGAACTTCTTTCAAGTCACATTCCTGAGATATCTTAAGGTTTTATAAACCTGTTAGACTATTACCTGATGTTGTGTGATTTTCAACTTTCTCTCAAAGTGTATTGGCACCATTGAGTTGGTTTTCTGCTACACTTACAGTAAAGTTACAGCAGTTTTTGGCAACAGATTTGAAGACATGCTTGACCAAATATTAACCCAAAATTATTCATGTAAGTTTCTGAATCTAAAATAAGTGCTCACTCTTTCTAATCTCAGCTCTATTCATGAAATGTCATCAAGTAAAGACTTTGCAATTGGAGGATTCACATTTAAATCTATCCTTACAAAGATAGATTTCTTCAATTGATTATTCAATATCTTTAGTTAGCTTAATTTCTTCATCAGTCCTGAACAGAAATCTACTAATCCTATACAATGCCCATCACTCTCCTGAGTTTAAACATTTATGGTCCCGCAGAATTATCTGACAAATTGTAGGTAACTAATCTAGTCTCCTTTGTGTCATCTTTTTCTCTACAAAACAATTGCTTTCATGCTTGTGTTGCTTTGCAATAAAACCAGATTTCTGTCTGTGTTGTGTGTGCTATGCCACACATTTGATTAATTCATGCCTGTGAAAACATTGCCACTAATTCTATTTGATGTCTCAGTCTAGTGTTCAGAAAGACTAGAGAAAAAAAAGCTGTCTTTGTTGAAAGCCTAAAAAAAGGTAAGCAAAGAGCCGAGACAAATGTTTTTTTATAAGAGAAGATGGAATGTCAAGAGAGATTACAGTTCTAACATAAAAGACATCAAGATTGGAGCATAGAACTGTCTGCTCCAGATCAATGAGTATTGCATCCAATGAAAGGCTACTGTTGTAATCATAGTTACATTTTGTAGCCACTGCCAAATTGCTTCACTCTCTAATGGCATACACACATTGAAACAAGTGACAAAGCTGAAGGCGATAAGGATGAAGTGACAGGAAACAATTGAAGGGGCTTGTTAAGCCTTTATTGGTTTAGTCCTGGGTGAGACTGTGCAGATGGTCGAATAATCACATGTATGATTTAATATTCAATAGTTTGAAAATGCACATTTATGAGGATGGGAAATTCTGCTCCAATTTTCACCCACAGGATGTGGCAATGTTCATGAGTGACAAAGAAAACACAGATCCAAAAACACCCAATAGATTATTCTGCTCCATGAAGAAAAATATATTTCAGGAAAACGTGTTATTCTTTCTTCCACCATATAAATTAATAATGCAGAGACCATTCTGATGATTTTCATTCTCGAGCTATGAGAACCCTGTTGTGTAGTCATAGAGACATGAGGGAGAAATGGCCAAAGCATGTATTGTATGCTAAATATGAGGAACTGTTCATATCAAAATTAAGTTGTGCCTAACTAGACTCTACAAATAACTGTTGGACACCAAGATTAAGACTTAAACAAAAATTGACAATTTACTACTAATCCTATAACTTAAGCAGGACAAGTTTAAACAAGAAGGTAACCTAATATTTATGATTTAAATTCAATATTCTTTTATCATAACCCCACTCACAGGCAGACAGACTGACATTCAGACGCCAGTAGAATTGGAATTCGAATTAGCTTTTTGTCGTATGTATGTATATGAGTACAGTGAAAAGTTTACAAATTGCCACTTGCAGTGCCATCTCAGATAAAGTGGTGACTAGATGCAAATACTTAGGAATGAAAAGAAAATATAAAGTCATAGGAATAAAATAAAGAAAAGGAATAGAAATTTCAGAATTACAGTTCTTCTACCCCAGTCCGTGCCGGAACCTCCAGACTACAAAAGGAATTTTAAAAATTACATAAATAGAATTAATCTTCTGAACAAGAAGTTTACAAACACAAACAGAGGGCTTTTGCAATGGCTCTGCAAGATCTGACAGCCAGAGTACTCACTCAGGGCACCACCTCCACCACAGCCAAAGATCCCCAGGTCAGACCTTGAGTTCCTGAGTCCATGCTGTGGGCCTACTCCAGCCAACAATTATCTTTTGGCCACTTCCACCTCTGCAGCCAACGAGACACTAAGCACCACTGCAGACAATGATATACAAAACACCACTGCAGCCAATGACACACCAAGCACCACTGCAGACAATGATATACCAAGCACCACTGCAGCCAATGACACAGCAAGCACTACTGAAGCCAATAATACACCAAGCACGTCTGCAGTCAAAGATACACCAAGCACCATTGCAGCCAATGATATACCAAGCACCCTGCAGACAAGTTTACACCAAGCACCACTGCAACCAATGACACATCAAGCACCACTGCAGCCAATGATACACCAAGCTCCACTGCAGCCAACTGTACACCAAGCACCAGTGCAGCCAATGACATACCGAGCCCCAGTGCAGCCAATTATACACCAAGCAGCACTGCAGCCAGTTATACACCAAGCACCACTGCAGCCAATGATACACCAAACACCAGTGCAGTCAATTATACACCAAGCACCACTGTAGCCAATGACAAACGAAGCACCAGTGCAACCAATTATACTGGGCAAAAGTGAGGACTGCAGATGTTGGAAATCAGAGTCTAGATTAGAGCAGGTGAGGATCAGAAGAGATGTACCAGGATGTTGCCCGGTATAGAAAGTTTGAGTTATAAAGAAAGACTGGATAGGCTGGAGCATAGGAGGTTGAGAGGTGACCTGATATAAAATAACAAGAGGTATAGATAGATTTATTGGCAGTTGTCCTTTTTCTAGGATGAGGGATTTCAAGACTTAGTGGCACATTATTAAAAAAAGAGAGGAGAGATTTATAAAAGGCATGAGGGGCAAATGTTTTACACAGGGGTTGATTCACGTGTGGAATGGACTTCCTGAGGAAGTGACAGATGCGGGTACAATTACTTTTAAAAGATATTTGGATAAGTACATGAATAGGAAAGGTTTTGAGGGATATGGACCAGGAGCAGGCAGCTTGGACTAGTTTAGTTTGGGGTTATGTTTGGCTTAGACTGGTTGGACTGAAGTTCTGTTTCCATGCTATATGAATTTGTTTTTCCGCTGAAAAAAATTGAGAAAAATAAAAGAAAACTAGTGTGCGTCTCTACATTATACACACGGAGTCATAGAGTCATAGAGATGTACAGTATGGAAACAGACCCTTCGGTCCAACACGTCCATGCTGACCAGATATCCCAACCCAATCTAGTCCCACCTGCCAGCACCCAACCCATATCCCTCCAAATGCCTCTTAAATGTTGCAATTGTACCAGCCTCCACCACATCCTCTGGCAGCTCATTCCATACACGTACCACCCTCTGTGTGAAAAAGTTGCTCTGTAGGTCTCTTTTATATCTTTCCACTCTCACCCTAAACCTATGCCCTCTAGTTCTGGACTCCCTGATCCCAGGGAAAAGACTTTGTCTATTTATCCAAACCATGCCCGTCATAATTTTGTAAACCTCTATATGGTCACCCCTCAGTCTCTGACCCTCCAGGGAAAACAGCTCCAGCCTGTTCAGCCTCTCCCTGTAGCTCAAATCCTCCAATCCTGGCAACATACTCATAAATCTTTTCTGAACCCTTTCAAGTTTCACAACATGCTGCAAAGAAAAATGTTTCACTTCACAGATGAGAAACAAATACAATGAAAAGAATAGTCAGAAGCAAAAGGAATTATAACACTTGTAGGGTCAGCATTTTAGACAGTTTAGGCATGTTTAGTGTAAGATATAGAACTGTGTGCATTAATGTCCTGTACCCAACTAATCCCTGCATGTGATGCAGGTAATTTTAATATCAGTGAGCATGTGGGTTTGGGTGTTTGTCTTGAGGTGAGAGGGCAGGGGACATCTGTTTAAATTAGTCAAAATACCAAGTTTGCTAGTTACTCACCTCAAACCAACCAAGTTTGGGTTTAATAGAATAAATGGTCAATACATCACCAGAAATTGAGATGGCAATTTCAATATTTTAATGAGGTTGCTAGCTCCTGAGCTAAATTGCTTATCTTGTGTGTGGTTGAGATTTTAAAAACGTCTAGAAACACAGCTGTTGATGCAAAGTGAGTTCAGTGTTGGAGCAGCGTCACTTGGTGCTGCATTCTGTCTACAGTAGGTGGAAAATCCATACTTCTGGAGTTCCACACTTTCATTCATTTGTAGGAAATGCCTTTGCTTGTTATTTTGACAGAGGTGTCAACCCATGAAGAAATAGTTCTTTCTTATGAACTTGCTGAGAATTCCCATACAAATTTCATATAGCGCCATGGTCAGGTCAAATATTTTCATGTGATTAGGGAGTCTGGAGTTGAAATAAATCTATAAAACAAAATCTGCTGGGGCACAAAAACCATGGTGGTAGCGCAGGTTTAGAAATCAGTCAACAATGAATATGGGTTTTAACCTTCTTCTGAGCTTAGTTTCTAACCAAACACTTCTGGTCTGGAACTTTCAAACCAAACACCCTGCACAATGGTGACCTATGTCCTAACTGTACTGAACTAATTCCTTTCTCCAGGGCAAACTGTTTGAAGGGGAGGCAATGACCTAATGGTATTGTTAGTAGACTGGTAACCCAAAGGCCTAAGTAATGCTCTGGGGATTTGGGTTCAAATCCTGCTACACCAAATAGTGGCATTTGAATTCAATAAAAATCTGAAATTAAGATCTTAAAATTAAGAGCCTAATGAGGACCATGAATTCATTGCCAATTGTCAGAAAAAAAAAACCATCTGGTTCACTAATGTTCTTTAAGGAAGGAAACTGCCATCCTTACCTGGTCTGGCCTACATGTGACTCCAGACCCACAGCAATGAGGTTGACTCTTAACTGCCTCCTGGGCATTAAAGCTTATACCATAAATTAATGAAATAAATAACATCTGATCCCAGCCAGGTCTTCTGAAAACTACTAAACTAAACTGAGTTTTTCTGAAGCAAAAATCAATTCTTGATTCTTGTAAACCAAAAGCAAGCTAATACATTTCAATGTTTTTTTTCTCTCGAATTGTAACACTTTCACAATGCAAACAAATTGTCATTATCAATCCAGGCGGGTACATGGTCAGAACCTCTCTGACAAATGCTGGTTCAAATCCTGGCTCCAGAAATCCTGTTGTTAATTATTAAAGCTCTTCATAAACAAAGCCCAAAAGCTAACATCAAAAACTCTCCTTCTCAACAGCACCCCTGCTTTCTCTCTGTTGTTTTAAAGAACCTTGTTTTGATCATCTGTTTCCAAAATATAAAACAGCAATCACTGCTCCAAAAGAAATCAAGGAAATCAGCCCCAACACTGAAAAAAGAAACTCAAAAAAGAAGCAGCTCTTGCAAGTACAATTTTCTCCCGTCCTCCATCTTGTATTACCCAGAATAGGGCAAATCAGGGCAGGACTTATACATTTAATGATTAGGTCCTGGGCAGTGTTGCCAAACAAAAAGATTCTGGGATGGAGTTGCACGTAGATAGGATAATGACAAAGGTGTTTGGTGTGCTTGCCTTTATTGGTCAGTGCATTGATTATAGGAGTTGTGGCTGTACAGGACATTGGGAATAATATGTTCATTCTTGGTCTCCTTGCTATAGGAAGGATGTTGTTAAACATGAAAGGGGGCAGAAAAGATTTACAAGGATGTTGCCAGGGTTGGAGGGTTTGAACTACAGGAAGAGGCTGAATAGGCTGGGGCTATTTTCCCTGGGAGGCTGGGGTGGGGGGCAGGGGCAGGATTGACCTTATAGAGGTTTATAAAATTATGAGGGGCATAGTTAGAGTAAATAGACAAGGTCCTTTCACCAGATTAGGGGGGTCTAAAACTAGAGGGCATAGGTTTAAGGTGAGAGGGGAAAGATTTAAAAGGGACCTAAGGGGCAACTCTTTTTACAGAGGGTGGTGCATGTATGGAATGAGCTGCCAGAGGAAGTGGTAGAGGCTGGTAAATAAAAAGGCATCTGGATGGGTATATGAATAGCAAGGGTTTCGAGGCATATGGGTTAAATGCTGGCAAATGTGACTGGATTAATTTAGGATATCTGGTCTGCATGGATGAGTTGGACCGAAGAGTCTGTTTCCATGCTGGACATCTCTTTGATTCTATGACTGTAATTGCCCTTGGGAAACTGGTGATGAGCTGCTTCCTTGAACCCTGCAATGATGTTCTGGAGCTGATATGACTGACCGCCACCAATTACAACTAACTTCCTTTGTGCTCAATATAACTTGAAACCATTGGGAGACTTTTTGCTGATTCTCATTGACCTCGGTTTTTCTCAGGGTCTTTAAGACCACACTTGGTCAAACTCAACCTTGTTGCCAAGGGCAGTCACTTTCATCTCAGCCCTGTAGTTCAACTGAAATATTGTGGAAGCGCAAAGTCTGTGTTTGAAACCAGGCTTCTAATGAGGTCAAGAGCAGAGTGAGAACTGGCATTTTCCAAACTGATCATCAGGGAGCAGATTATTGCTAAGCAAGTGCTGTTTGATAGCACTGTTGATGACATCTTCCATTAAGATGATTGACAGTAGATTGATGGGGCAGTAAATGGCTAATTTGGTTTTTGATCACAGGTCACTTTTAGGTGTGTCTGGAGCTGTTCTTCACATGAAGTATGTTCTTGACATGCCTCATGCGTTCTCTACGGTATTGTCAACTGAATGTGTCTTTCAAATACAAGGACGATAGCTGTCTCATGCTATTAAGGTGTGAAGTCCACAACATTGGATGTGTAATCAACCTAAACACCTGTATTATTTAGAAAAGGACTTTAAGACTTCAAAAACGTCATGTGATGAGGTGGCCAATTTTTCTGTTTGCTTTCGAAAGCAACAGATGTACATCGAGTGAGCTCCATCTGAAAATCATCGAAACAGTTGCATTTATCCATGTGAATAAGGTAATAAAGAGTGATCCCTGTGAAGTGAGAGGACATCCCCCCCCCCCCCCCCCCCCCAAACTGTTCTGATGTCCAGTTCACTGAGAGCTGACCTCACAGAGATTTGGCTCCATTTTTAGGCTGCACGGGCATAATGCACATTCAACATTTGGAGGGTGAAGTGGGTTGAAGAATGTTAAAATGGCTGTTTTGTTGAATCAATATCCTTTTTCAAATCTCTTGAAAAATGATGGGTATATGAATAGAAAGGGTTTAGAGGGATAAAAATGCTGGCAAATGGGATGAGATTAATTTAGGATATCTGGTCGGCATGGATGAGTTGGACTGAAGGGTCTGTCTGTGCTGTATGTCTCTATGACTCTGTGATTTTAAGTCATCAGTGACCCTTTAAACAGTTGCTTTTTGTCTTTTGATGTCTTATGGTAAAGTAGTTGAAGAAAGAGTGATATGCCTTGACGATGACTAGCTTTATAACTACGATAAATTCCATTGTTTCTAACGATGTGTATGGAGGTAGAGTGTTGATGCAGAGAGACAGAGGTCATTCAAATGTTCACTGGATACTTCCACTATGGTCCTGTTTAGTCATTGCCTTTCACACTGACATTTGGTTATTGTCATATGCACTTTAAATATAATGTACTGTCCCTTGTGATCCTCCTGAAACTCCTATGGCAACTCTGACACATTACAATGACAGGATCTGAGTCCAAGAAGATCAAAGTGCTTTATATACACTTCCTTAGTGTTTTCACCAAGTGGTGAACGTTGTTTTCCTTTGTCAAACATAAAGTTAAAAGAAAAACAGCATTTTTACAGTAATTAATACCAATAATGAACAGTTGTCTTTTTCTCTTTGGAAGCAATCTTATACAGGAGGCTAATTCTCTGCTGATATGCAGCCACTATCCAGTTTCATAAATTTACAATAAAAGGTTAGACATTATCATAAATTGACAGCAGCATTGAATTAAATAACTTGAAATGGAAAATCTTTCCAGTGGATGATCTTTGCTTCCTGCATTGTATTTATAAACTGTCCTTGAACAGGAACTCATCTTTTTTTCAAAAAGCTTTCAAGCTTCATTGAAATGCCCTGTATAAATCTTCATAATAACATTTCTCGTGTCTGTTGTCTCCGTTCTAACCCTCATGACTGTCTGTCTTTTACTTTCTCCATGTCTGTGCCATCCTGCTTCCTCAATGGGTTTGTTTTACATTTTTAACTCGTCAATCATATTGTACAGAACGTTTCAGCCCAGTTTCAATTGTCTCCCATAATCACATCCTTACCAAGTTAAAAACAATTGTCTACCAAAATCCATGTGAGAAAAAAATTGAAACACTTTCTCAACTTGGTCAGGGAGTAGCCATGAAATGATATACCTATTCGCCCCCATTCCCACCCTCACAAATCCCCATCAATCTTGTCCTTATCACTGTTGCTTTGTCCTCTGAAGGCACTTGACACATTGGTAGTTCATAGAATCCTTACAATGTGGAAGCTGGCTATTTGACCTGTCAAATCCATGCTGACCCTTTGAAGAGCATCCCACCCAGACCCACCCTATCCCTGTAATCCCTGCATTTCCCATGACTAATACCTATAGCCTGCACATCCCTGGGTAATTTAGCATGGCAAATCCAGCTAGCCTGCACATCTTTGGACTGTGGGAAGAAACTGGAGGAACTCCACGCAGACATGGGGAGAATGTGCAAACTCCACACAGACATTCATCCAAGGTTGGTCTCTGGCACTGTGAGGCAGCAGTGCTATCTACTGAGTCATCCCAAAGCAGTTTTTAGATCTTGCTCCTAGACTGATTAGCCAATCTAACAAGTGTTCTTCTTGTTTCTCATTAACAGGCTGTTTACCTGTCTTCTGCTAATTCTATCAGGCAGGCTCGAGGTGTTAATGGGGCAAGTAAAATTATCCCAATTTTCAATGTCAGCCCTTGGTTTTCACATATGAAGTGGAAATCCAGGAAATGATAGGTGCGTTACAGTAGGGGAACACTCTGTTCAGTGATAAAGGAGGAAGTCCAGTCACTCATGAAGAATAGATTGTGAGAAACTATTAGGAAAAAGCTGTTTTGATGGGAAATAAAAGGATCACCGTTGATCTAGGTAGAAGGGTAAACACGGAGACAGGGACTGCATAACATCTGTTTTTTTTAATGTTGAGGTAGAAGACAATGCTATTTTCTTTGTCACCAAAATGCACATTCAAGCTGAAGCTTTGTTTTTTGAAGTTATTCCTCATCACCCTACTTGAGTTTGGAGCTGAAGTTAACAGAATAAATTGTAACAAACTGTACTGAAGTAGCCCCAACAGTGAAGAAACACTTGTGAGGATGTTCTCAATTTAAGCAAAGCATCAGGCCACAGCAGATTGATTTCTTTTTAAAAAAAATATTGTTTTACAAGTGCTGAAGATCAACTGTAATCTAATAAGTGATTGTCAAACAACGTATAGCAAATCAGACTTAAATAAATTGTAATAATAACCTGAGCCTAAATGTCAGCTGATGACAGCATCTTGCCTTTTAGAAATGGTGTAAAAACAAAAAAATAGTGTGTGCTCTCTTTCCCTCAATGTGAGTGCCACCCTACCCTTAAATTTCTAAAATAACAACAAGAAAAAAAAGATAATTAAACAGCAAATAAATAAAACCACCAATATGCTACAATATACATTTTTATTCTGAAAGAACACAATCAAAATAGAAAGCAACCATCTTAGCATGGATTGGAACTCCATTGATATACTGTCAGAATCTCAGTTATATAAAGACAGAATCAATCTTTACTTCGGATCAACAGATATTTGATCATGAAAGACATCAGTCAGACACATATTACTTTGGGAAATGAAGGATTAATAGTCTCTAATCCTTCAATATTTCTAATGATGATGGCAAAAATATTAACATTTCCACAGATTATAGTCGACTAGCTTAAAGCCCAAGTTAACTTCAGAATACATTTGAGTATGGCTTGAGTTCAAATTACATCAAAACCAACAAGGTGAAATAATCAACCAATGTATAAACAAGTGACAATGTCACGGTATAGGAATGCAATTTGACTGAATTTAGTTGAAAGGCTATGGAATTTGTTATTACCTCTACTCTGATCAAATCACTCAAAATGAATTTCTAGACAAAGACTACACAATCTGCATAAAACTAAAAGAAGGACACACATTTGAAATAATTGTGACAGTATATATTTAGGTCTGATTCTATAATGACTATTGGGTAGCCATGTGCAGATTCAGCACAACATTAAATCCTGTGCTCTTGCCTTGAGATGATTCCAGAGCAGTGTCCTGGCCTCATGAGCTTCAAGGTGAGGCCTGACAAGGTTGGGAGTCACGGCCCGATGTGGACAAGAGGCTAGGTGTCTGTGTGGACTGAACTGGAAAGACTGTTATTCTGAACTTTATATTTCTTTACTTTCCTAATTTTGTTTTCCAGGTATTTCATAAACTGTACCTGGGTACCTTTGTACCTAAGATGGTGCAGTAAGTAATAAGTTGCAAACTTTTTACTGTATTGGTTTGTGTACATGTGACAATAAATCTAATTTTAATGCTAATGAGATGTGGCTTGGTTCTCCCAACAAGAGTGTCCAATATTCCACGTCATATGAAAAGTGTACATCAGGTTAAAATATGCGAAGAATCTCAGTGCCCAGGGAAACACAATTTGCGTGTTAAGAAGAAGACCTGTGAAGATATGAGTAACATTTCCAAATTTCCAACCACTGCAGTCAATCATGTGAACAAAGTCCAAGAGGTATCTGCAATATCACAGCTTATAGATCCTGTTAGACAGCACGTATGACCAATTTGACACAATATATGGACATATTAGAAATGCTGAAGGCTTTAACTCCATCCAAGTGATATAGTCCAGAAGGAATAGACAACATCCAAGATTGATACTGATGAAAGTGTGAATAGCATATTGTTATGGGCCAGGCCAGCTTCCCCTCAAAACAGTTCAAGAAGGTAGCCCAGACCCTACTTTGCTAGCTGTTTTAAGCAGGTATTACATGGATATTCCAGGAGGGATGCAGTTGGCCCAACCACTTAGTTATAAACAAAACAGAATTTATTTTCAATATTACCAAATGAAACACAAACAAAAGAAAACAGAATACCGAATAACTTAAACTATCTGAAAACCCAACAGACTATCCCAACTTCATGATGTTGTTCCAAATTCCTGCAACAATCCCCATAAACAGCCCTTGACAAAAAAGGTAACATCAAACACAGGGTCTTACAGGAGAGAGAGAGATGCCGTGTAGTTGTTTCTTGGAGCAGCAGCCTCAAACTGACTGCCTGTTTTCAGTGAACAGCCAGACTGCTGAAAAAAAAACAAACCAAACCAAACCAGAGAGAAGCTGAGCTGGGAGGACTGGCTGCTCCCCTTTCATTGAACAAGTTTTTTTAAGACTTGAAAGCATTTTGCCTGAAGCAGTATCCTTTAGCTATAATCAAACTGGCCCTAAAATACTTGAAGCCTAGACTTTTCAGAATTGCTGCATTTACGACATCTCTGAAAAAAAAGCCAAGGACAGTATAACCTTGTTAAAGGACCAGCATTGTCACAATACCTTTATGTACACTGGAAATTGGCACAATGTGGTGCAGTCCACACAACTTAATATTAACTGCTCACAACAAGTCTGACATACCTTGTAGTCACGCTATCCATTTTCAATGTCAATTCAGCTCACCAGGTTGGAGACCTGAATGATTTACTTCATTGCCATGCACAAATTTCCCCATTATTTTGATCCACGAGGAAAGAACCATCTGTTGCAATGCAAAGATTCTGGATGCAACACCAATCACATGCAAAATAAAAACCAAAAGAATTGCAGATGCTGGAAATCAGAAACAAAAATAGAAATTGCTGGAAAAGGTCAGTAGGTCTGGTAGCATCTGTGGAGAGAAATCAGAGTTGACGTTTCAGGTCCAGTGACCCTTCCTCAGACATAGAGGTCCCTTGGAGCAAGCAGCGAGCTAAAGTTACCAGGGGCCTTCTCTGACTTGTGTGAGAATTCTCAATTTTCAGCTTGTTCAGTGGGAGGGTAGGAACCTGTATGTTATTGAGGTGAGTTGTTGTGTTTAACAAGTTATAAACCTCCTGTATTGGCAACTTATAGTTGCTAGTGAGGAATACACCTCAGCACGCAGCAGATATGTAAGAGATGCACATCAAGGTGGGTTTTGCCTGACTTTTCATGTGACTCTGCCACGAAGTTCACATCATTCCACCATATGGTGCAAGAAACCTGGTATCACAGATGTAAATTTTCAAATTCCCAAAGTTAATAATTATTGGTGTATGGGGAGTGAACTGCCAGAGGAAGTGGTAGACGCTGATACAATTGCAGAATTTAAAAGGCATCTGGATGGGTACATGAATAGGACTGGTTTAGAGGGATATGAATAGGGTGCTGACAGGTGGGACGAGATTGGTTTGGGATATCTGGGATAATTGGATCAAAGGGTCTGTTTCCATGCTGTATATCTCTATGACTCTATGACTTCGTTGTTTGCAGGACAAGCTGACACATAACAAAAGGGGGATAACCATTGCATGGAAGAAAAATCCAGAATCATTCTGTTTTTAATTCATTTGAAGTAAATACAAAATTGTCAAACAGACCACTGATGGAGAAAGTAGTTGGAGGAAAAGCTGGAGGGTCCCTCCATTCCATTCACAGCAAGCTTTTCTTTCCTTATTGACTGATAGACAGTGATAGATTTGAATAGCTGATAGATGGAGTTGTCTACCAGAACTGAATTTGTGGCTCACTCTATATTCCTTAGTGTGTTTGCATTTGCAACATAGCAGAGCCAGTACATAAACCAGACAGGTGTCTGGCCATTCAATTGAGAATGCCAGTAGGTGGATCACTACCTCAAATGATTTGGTCGTTTTCAGGCCACAATCGCTATTTATTCCCAGAGAAGCCAACATGATTTATGCCTCAAGAATCCAGTCACTCACTGACATTCTCATGCAGGCAACCTGTGCAGTTAAGGCAAGAAAAATTCTGGCAATTGTGAAATAAAGCTGGAAACCTTCTTCGTACTCTTAACCGTTACAGACGAGTGCCACTTTAAATAGTGTTTTCAACAGGGACCAACGTTACTGATGTGGTCCAAATGACTTTGAAAGCTTTCATTTTAATGTTTTATTTTATCAATTGCCAGCTGCCTTTGTTTACATGCAAGCATATTTACAGTGAGCACTTTGGCAGAATAAAAATAATAAATAAAAAAACGAATAAAAGAACAAACTGAGGGACAGCTGCAAGAACGGACAGCCGTGTTTTCAGAAGAAATATTAATACTGTCCCAGTCTATTCCCCTATGGTTGAGATAGAGTTGGAGTTTCTGACCATGCTTAACTTTCTTGAACACTGAAGTTAGTCTGTTAGTAATTCATTGGTGGACTTATAAGCTGCTTGATTTTGAAGACAGGAGTGTAAGCTCTGATTATATATGATGATTTGCCAAATTCCACTTAAACCTTTGGGAGAAAGAGTGAGGAGCTGTCAGACAGCTGGAGGGGCTGGAAGCAACATTATTGTCAAGCACTTCAATATGAAATGTTCAAGATCTGAATAGCTATGAAGATCTAAACACGAGCATTATGCCAGTGATTGACACATAAGGAATTATAAGGTGGAACAACAAAATTTGCAAATATTGAGTTGGGGAAGAAGTTTATTGATAATCTTTGAGGCACAATTATCACAAGAAAAACTTTTCTTTCAACCTGGACTAAATCGCTTCCATTCCTATTGTGAAATAATTAGCATTTTCAGAGAGTTTCTTCACTTGATTAAATAACTCACAGGTGGTGTGAAATCGAGAATGCCTAAGCTTTTTAAAGCAAAGCTTTTTTTTTAACTCACTTGTGTGTTGCTGTCTTGCCAGCATTTATTGTCCATCTCTAAAATAAGTAAATGCCAAATGTTGACATGTAGGCCATACAAAGGTATGGGGAAACCTCATCTGTATCATTGAACATCAAAAAGCTGATTTAAAAATATTTACTCATTTCAACAGGCACAGTGTCCCATATTACTCGATGAGCTCCTACACCATATTAGCTAAACATTTGCCAATAGAAAACTCAATTAAGCTGGAAAAACTTTAAACATTGACTCCTCTTCAGCTATTATATTTAAGAATAACAAGCGCATTCCATATAGGAGTACATGACAAACGTAACATCTTACATCCAATGAAAGATGAAAAAACATTTTGAGTCTAACATCTGACAAACAAGTTGCTACATTTATGGCAAGGTTTATGTTGAGGTTTTTAGAGGATTTGTTTTTGTATTATGACATGAAGACTTTTATTGTATCGTTTGCTATTCTTCAAAAATAGACAGAGGAAAATATAACCCTTTTTCAGGGTTGTAGAAAAAATATAATGTGTAAATCTGAGGGGTCTTGTCTTTCATTAAAGCAAGAAAAGTTACATTATTTCTAATCATAAGGAACAAGGATCCACCAAGTTGACTTGAAAATTGAATCCATTTGTCTTGTACTTGAGCCTCAAAATCCCACCATATGAAATTGAATTTAGCCTGCATCAGTATGGCTTTTCCCTCATCTTAATCACCATTAGATCTAAATAGACACTAAATACAACTGTTAAGTCAGAAAATCAATTGGCAATAGGTCCTCACAATCAAATATCTTCTTTTATTTTGTGGCGTGTGCGCAATTTGTTTAAGTGTGCAGGCACTCGAAATGTTAGTGTGTTGCTTTGCATGTTCGGTAATTTAAAGAGGTCGACCCGTTTAAATGGGGCAATGGATGCACACAAAGTTTGGGGTTTATGGCACAGTTTAAAGGGGAAGTTGTTCACAACTTCGATAAGTATCAGATTTCCATTTCTGGTTTCATTATCCTTCATGCACATGCATGAAAATCAAAATGCTCTGATTAGAACCAAAAAGTAGCCTAAAAGATGTTTGGATCCACTGAACACATCAGCAGTAGTTGTCAGGCAGTGAAGGGAGTGTAAGAAAACCTCCATGATTGGATGACCACAAGGTATTGTTCAAAGGTCTGATTCATTCACATTTTTCACATAACTGAAGTGTCTCATCCTCTTGAGTGGGATTAGTAAAAAGAAAGTCATAAAGTAGGACAGCTGGGATAGCTTACCTATAGTTCCCACCTCGGACATATTCACAAGGGCATAAGGAGTGGACGGTATGGAGTAAAGGCTTACCTTTACAATATCTAATAACAGCTGCAAATCATGTGAGTGAGGAGCTATAACATTATGATATCAGGTCACATGGAACTAGGACCCAAATGAGAAGTCCATAAGATCGCAATATATAGGAGCAAAATTAGGTCATAGAGCCATGTTAACACTATATTCACCTTCCTAACTGGCAGCTGAACCTGCATGTTAACCTTAAGACAATCCTAAACTCGGACTCCCAAGTCCTTTGTGCTTCAATTTCCAAAGCTGCTCCTGATTTAGTCAATAGTCTCGGCCTCTATCCTTCCTACAAAAGTGCACAACCTCACACTTTCCCACACTATATTCCATCTACTACTTCTTTGCCCTCGCTCCTAGTCTGTCCAAATCGTTCTACAGCTTCCCTACTTCATCCACACTACCTTTTCCTCCACCTATCTTTGTGGCAACTGCAAACTAAGCAACAAATCTCTCAGTTCCTTCACTCAGATCATTAACGTATAATGTGAATAGTAATGGTCCCAACACGGACCCTTGTGGAACTCTACTAGTCACAGGCTGCCATTGTGAGAAAGACCCCTTTCGCCCTACTCTCTGCCTTCTGTCAGTCAGCCAATCCTCTACCTGAGCCAGTTTGTAGCCACTAACATCTCTTTTACCATCCCTTATGTGTAGTTATATGTAATAAAGACTGTTAAAATTCACTATGTGAATTACTTACATCAATGACTGAGACGGTCTTACCACAGACCTCAGAATCATCTGCTCCTGCAGGCAACTGACAACACTGTGGGCTCACAAATAGGTTTTAAAAACACTTTCATGGAGTTAGCTATCCCTTTATCTGCTGTGATATTTTACTCCAGCTGTATGGATTGAAGGAAATTAAAATTTAAAAGGAAAGTAAAAAGGTTTGCTTCTTTACATTCATTATTAAATATTCTATCATTTGCAATTCATAAAGTTGAGTTTCTGATAGTGCTGTGATTGCAAGGTGTAGCTACCCCTGAAGCTGAATTTTACCTGAGAACATGCGTTGTCAGCATGACTGAGGAGCAGAATAATACTCCAATCCAACAGGTTGTCTTGGAGCCATTTAAATCTTCGGGATGATCATTCAAAGTATGGAATTCAGGTGGCTGTAAAACTGAATAACTTCACCGTGTTTCTGAAGCTAAAGATCATGAAGGAGTTTGTTAGTCAAAAAGAAACTTTAAAATTGAAGTGTTGCTCGACCAGAAACCAATGTCGATCAGCACATGTCAGGAGGCAGTATGGATGCTGTTACGGACCAGACCAAAACCCCTCACAATCAGAAGATAGTGGAGACCCTAACCTTTTCTTGTCTTAAAGTCAAGTGTTAGGTGTTACGTTCTGGATGCAATTTGATTGGTCAAATTATCAATCTTGAATCAAAACACACTTTATTCATACATTATACTTAAAAGACAATCAAAGAAAGAAAACATTGAAATACGTAATTCAATTGGGAAAAATACTAAAGAATAGATTATTTAACTATTAAACAGCAACTGTTACAAACTAGTAACATCCCATAACACACCTTTGGCAAAGACAAATTCAGTAAAATAGACTGTCTCACAGGCAATTCTCTAGTCCAGGAAGAAAGCATCAAGAGAAAACTCTGAGAGAGAGAGTAGGAGGAAGTGATCTACTGCAGCTTCCAGACTCAGCTTCAAGATCTCATTGTTGTTCTGTGTGTGTTTGACCTCACCCATTCAGGCTGCTTCTATTGTTCCAACTTTTAAATAAAAAACAAAGCCTCACAAACTGTTTACTTTATTGGATTCAAATAGTCATCTAAGGACATAAGAACCAGGAGCAGGAGTAGCCGTCTGGCCCCTCGAGCCTGCTCCGTCATTCGTTAAGATCATGGCTGATCTTTTCATGTCCTCAGCACCACTTGTCCGCCCTCTCACCATAACCCTTAATTCTTTTATGTTCAAAAAAAATTATCTATCTTAGCTGCAAAAACATTCAATGAGGAAGGCTCAACTACTTCACTGGGCAGGGAATTCCACAGATTCACAACCCTTTGGGTGAAGATGTTCCTCCTCAATTTCATCCTAAATCTGCTCCCCCTTATTTTGAGGCCATGCCCCCTAGTGCTCATTTCACCCACCAGTGGAATTAACCTCTCTGCTTCGATCTTATCTATTCACTTCATAATTTTATATGTTTCTATAAGATCCTTCCTCATTCTTCTAAATTCCAATGCATATAATCCCAGTCTACTCAATGTCTCCTCATAAGACAACCCTCTCAACTCTGGAATCAACCCAATGAACCTCCTCTACACCCCCTCTAGTGCCAATACATCCTTTCTCAAGTAAGGAGACCTAAACTTCAACTCAATGCTCAAGATGTGGCCTCACCAATGCCCTATACAGCTGCAGCATAACCTCCATGCTTTTAAACTCCATCCCTCTAGCAATGAAGGACACCTCTCACTTAAATACTCTCTTAAAAAAAATTAAGGGCAAAATACACCTCTGAAAGCCATAGTATTATCACAATGTACATTGCTTGACGTGAGTCAAGACATGAAGAGCAGACCGTTGAACAAGAGGGAAAGCACGTGAATATTTCTACCTTAAATTTTACATTTTTTTTCAAAAAAAAGGCTATTTTATGATAACAGCAGAAACAATTACAGTAAATAAAAGAAAAAAGTGTCAAAATTGGAAGAAATTGATCTAGTCAGATAATACCAGATTGAACAATATATAGAAATATATCTATAAATTCCAGTAGATATTATGGCCTGCAGTTTGCCCCTTGAACATAACTTGGAGACATGAAAATGTAACAAATATTACAATCATTTTGTCCTCTTTACATCACAGATTTTGTCTTTAAATGTAAAAATTAAAGTTTCAGCTCCCCTTCCTTAACAGGGATATGACACATCTTGAACATAGCTGCATCCCACTCTGTGTAAACAATGTTTAAGATTTTACGTTCAGGAAGCCCTTCATGTACTAGTGTGACATATTTATTCCATAAGATTTCAATGATGGGAAATAAAAACACAAGGAATGCACAATATTTCTCAGTGAGGATTTAATAAAAGCAAAAATGTTTTTGTTTCTTGCTATATTTGAAAAATCGGTGACAATATTAGAACATAGAACAGTACAGTACAGGCCCTTCGGCCCTCAATGTTGTGCTGGCCTTTTATCCTACACTAAGATCAGAATATCTCTGAATAAGCACAATGCTCACATTCGAAAGTCAGAGACATTGCTAGTTTTGTAAGCAGAGATTTGTTGGAGGGACAGTTTAATAGATGGGCATGAAACATTAAACATATAGTTGTACACAAATGCAGAGGAAACTCTCAGTCTAACATAATCCATTCAAAACAGTTAAACCTATAAATTAAATTAGCTTTAGAGTGAGCAAGAATAACTAAAGACTTTCAATTTATTGGATAGAATGGATAATCCAGCCCAAATAATGCCATTAGAGAGGAAAGATAAATAAACTCAGCAAATCCAATCAGTGTTTAATACAACTGCAACCAATGAAAAAATAAATTTAGTGCAACAACTACTCTCGCTCATATGATTTTAACACATCTATATCGAGTCAATTGCATGATAATGATAAAAGCAGCTTCCTGGAGATAGTGGAAATAGACATGGCCAAAAGCAGCACACTGACAGGAAGACAAACAGAGACCAATGAAACAGATTGAACAGCTGGGATGAAACAACACATTAGTCTGTTGGACAATAGGGATAACCAATTGAAGTGATTAAACAATAGAGATAAACAAGACTAATCAAATCCAATGAACAGTATTGATTAACTATTTAATCAGAGCAAAGTAACAAGGGAAGTAAATACAGGCAAACTAATGCAGTGAAGAGAAGGGCAAACAAAACACAAGTTGAACTGATTGGATGACAATGACAAATAAAACTCTCGGAATAAATTTGATGATGCCAATAAAACAAACTAAATGGAAGAGCTCTGAAAGCATTGTGAAATAAAACTATTAAGTCCCATTAGGAAATAGGCATATATAAAACTGTTGAGATAAAAGTTGAGTAATGTAAAGCAAAACATGTGGAATAGTCTGGTGAATTGTGATAAACGTAAATCACAAGATTTTATTGAACAATAAACATAATCAAAAGTCAAAATGGATAAGGTACAATGCTGAGGAAATATAGAAGAGACAGATTCATTTAACAATGATGGATCTATTGGGACATTAGAGATGAATCATCTTTAACAGATGCAGGTTCCAAGCTCATTGATACAGGTTGAACTGCAAATTAACCAATTTCTATTGAGTATGGTGGAACACAATTAAACAGAATCTGAAACTGCTCATTTGGAGACACAAAACTAATATCTAATTGGTTGGTAAGGACAACATGAAATGAACAAATGTTAAGAGAGTTGACTCAACAGACAAAAAAAAGTAATGAGGGCCCTGAGGAGCCAATTAGACAGAAAAATAAATCTGTATTACTGGTTTAGGTGCAGTTAGTTAAGCAATGTTCCATAGGTTCAATAGTACAGTACAAATAAACAAAACTAAAGAAACAAAAGAGGATCAGAGGCAAAGTTCTTGCAAAGGGTGATTCAACTCCTGACTCCCCAAAGATTTTCAGTAATCTTCAAGGCACATATTAGGCGTGTGATGAAACATTCACCATTTGTCTGGATGTGAGCAATTCCAACCATACTCAAGAAGCTCAACACCATCCAGGAACAAAGCATTCGAATGGAATGGCTCCATATTCACAAACATTCAATCCCTCGTACTGAGGCTCAGTCGCAGCAGGGTGTACCATCGCAAACATACTCTGCAGAAATTCACCAAGGCTCCAGAGGTAGCACTTTCCAAATCCATGAACATTACCCTCTCGAAGGATCAGGGCAGCAGTTGATTAGTTAGTTGGCTTGTAATGTAGAGTGATGCAAAACAGTGTGGGTTTAATTCCTGCACAAGCTGACGTTACCATGGGAAGCACTATCTTTCTCAACGTCATCTGAGCCATGGTGACTCTCAGGATAAACCATCATCTGTCGTCTCTCTCTCTCTCATTAGAGAGTAGCCTATGCTCCAATAGGACTTTGGTGACTTTACCTATATTTGATTTAATATCCAATTGTTTTTTTAAGCTGGATCTAAACATTTTGGAGAAATCTAAGCCTGAATAATCATGTCATAATTACCTTGAGGATTTATGGGGGAAGACACACCTTTTCGATAGAGACAACTGGTGGTGATATATAATCTGAAGGTCACTGTGCCCCAGGTGAAGGGTTGAGAAGGCAGTTTCTTTATGGTAAAGCCAGCTGGTGTAGGAATGAGAGTGAGGGAGAGATTTAGGAAGTAAATTCCTGAGTTTAGGACCTTCAACTTGCACAAAGCAGGTTCCCACATCTAATATTGTGATTATGGCTGAACTACTTGTTTTCACCTGAACCAGTTACAATCTGCTCAGATACATTAGGGGCATTTAAGTGACTCTTGAATAGGCACATGGATGAGAGTAAAATGAAGGGTATGGAGATTAGATTCCCTCCAGTGTGGAGACAGGCCCTTCGGCCCAACCAGTCCACACCGACCCTCCGAAGAGTAACCCACCCAGACCCATTTCCCTCTGACTAATGTACCTAGCACCATGGACAATTTAGCATGGCCGATTCACCTGACCTGTATATCTTTGGATTGTGAGAGGAAGCCAGAGCAAACCCACACAGACATGGGGAGAATGTGCAAACTCCACAAAGACAGTCACCCGAGGCTGGAATCGAACCTGGGACCCTGGTGCTGTGAGGCAACAGTGCTAACCATTGAGCAACGTGCCGCCCTTAGCTTGATCTTAGAGTAGAATAAAAGTTGGAATAACATTCAGGGCCGAAGAGCCTGTACTGTGCTGTACTGTTCTATGTTCTATGTTCCATGTTTCATTTTCAAGTCTGCTAACACTCTTAGTTGTCATTCAGATTCAACTTTACCTATTTTTATATTATTCATGAAGCATTCACACCTGCCAGGGTGAGTTATCTCAGTCAGCTAGATGGTTAACTTGTGATGCGGGGGGATGGTACCAGCATGGGTTCAATCTTGCACTGCCTGGGGTTACAGTGAAGGACTCTCCTTCATTCTTGCCTCAGATGTGGTGACCCTCAGGTTAAGCTACCATCAGTCATCTAACTAGTGGCCCTCTGGGACTATGGCATCGTTGCATCTGCTTAATAATACACTTCACTCATGCATTCCTACAATCATTTCTGTCTCTTTACTTAGCTCACAGCTGATATCAGCCTTGGTTCATTGGTAGCAATCCAGTCTCAGGGTCAGATGTTATAGATTCAAGCTCCATTCTAAAATGGAATAATCTGAACTGATATTTCAGTATGTTCTTGGGAAACATTAGCTTAACAAGTATGACATCTTTCAAGTGACTTCTTAAACTGAGGTCACCAAATGGACATTAAAAAGTATCCCCATACTATTTGACCAAGTCAGAAGTCACATAACATCTAATGAAGGAGCAGCGCTCCGAAAGCTGTTGGACTATAACCTGATGTCATGTGACTTCTGACTTTGTCCACCCCAATCCCACAACGGCACCTTCACATCATATTTAACAAACAGAAATTGGTGTTTTATCAAGCCATTGTACATCAACAATCTCCTCAAAAATACATTCATTAGTCATTTAACTGAGTTATTTGTTTACCGTGTATTTCTTCCGAGATGGCAACAATGATTAGAGTTTAAGCATTATTAATTTTTTGGGGACTCTGAGGCCCCCTTTGGTTGAGAATTGTAAATGTCAGATCCTACCTGTACAATTACATCTTTTCTTATTCCATTGCCAGTCCTGGTTTGGAATGACCTGGAAAGTCAATCACTTTCAAAATCAGAGCAGGTATATTTAAATTTAGCTTTATTGTCACATGAGATAGTTAAACATTTACAAGTCACCATTCACAGTGCCATCTCAGGTACCAACTTACCTCAGTACAGATTCTTAAGTACAAATTAAGTACAAGAAAAAAAGTTAGAAAAATAAAGACATAAGAAGTCCAGCAAAACATGATCAAAATAGATAAATAGGAGTTGAAAATAACAGACCTTCCAAACCAGACTACGATGAACTTCACCTTGAGGCTGGGAATGCTGGGAGTCAAATCCACGCTGAGGCCTGGAACACGAGACACGTTGAGGCCAAGGGTCAGAGCTCACGCTGAGGCCATGAGTCAGGGTCCACACTAAGGTCAGGAGTCAGAGTTCATGCTGAGGTCAGGAGTCAGAGTCCATGCTGAGGTCAGGAGTCAGAGATCACGCTGAAGTCAGGAATCAGAGTTCACTCTGAGGCCAGGAGTCAGAGTCCGTGCTGAGGCAGGGAGTCAGTGTCCACGCTGAGGTTAGAGGTCAGAGTTTACACTGAAGCCAGGAGTCAGAGTCCATTCTGAGTCCGAGAGATTGAGTGCATGCTGAGGCTCGAAGTCCACACTGGCTTTCACCCTGGACATCAATGACGCTGCCCAAGTATAGGGGGTAAAAAGCAAAAGAAAAGAAAAATACAAAAAGAGAGAAAAAAATAAAGGAAAGAAGCAGATGGAGTAATGATTTCCAGCTCATGAGTCTAACTTTGCTGCTATCTTGGAAATATATACGATAAGACACAGTGCTGGTCTGATGCTGAACTCAGAAGCATGCTACACAGTGCTATCTATCCTTCTGAAATATGTCTTCAAACTCTTATTATTGTTTGCTACACATCAACCAATTATTTTTATTAGTTCCAAGATCCATGCTGAATCCTTACCGTTATATCAAAATCGTTCTGGGCACAGGGGCATACCACACTGTTTGGTTGACCACAATTCACTTGGGTTATCATTCTCTTGAAGAAGCTGAGGAAGGATCTTGAAATATGTGTGTGTAAGACTGATGATGGCAATTTCTTTCATTATTCAACTTGTGGGAAGTAACCATCACTAGCGGGACCAGCATTTATTATTTGTCCCTAGTTGTCCCTTGAGAAGGTGGGGGTGAGCTGCCTTCTTGAATCACTGCAGTCCACCTGCTGGTATATCCAAATGCCATTAGGGTGGGAATTCCAGGATTTTGACCCAGCGATGGTGATATATTTCCAAGTCAGGATGATGACTGTCCTGGAGGGAAACATGCAGTTGGTGGTGTTACAATGTATCTGCTGCCCTTCGGGATGGAAGTGGTCATGGATACTGTCTAAGGATCTTTGGTGAATTTCTGCAGTGCATCTTGTGGGTAGTACACACTGCTGCTACTGAGCGTTGGTGATGGAGGGAGTGCATGCTTGTGGATGGTGCATCAATCAAGCAGCTGCTTTGTCCTGGATGATGGTAAGTTTCTTGAGTGTTGTTGGCGCTGCACTCATTCAGGCAATTGGGAAGTATCCCATCACACTCCCGACATGTGCCTTGAAGATGGTGGACAGGCTTTGGAGAGTCAGGAGTTACTGGCAATATTCCCAGACCAAACAGCCTAATTTACATCTCTTCCTTCATCAACTTCATTATAATCTGAAATTAGGAACAATATAGCAGAGGCTGCTGGCTTGATATCACCTGTTTCACATATTGTATAAAGTGTAAAACTATCTCATTTTTCAATGCTTCATATTCCTTCCTCTAGTCTGATTCAAAAATTTGAAGTAAGTATTTTTCCCTCAGGATTTGTAACAGCTGAGCACAAACTAATGGAAATTCTCCGTGTTCATATGAAAAGACTAATTGTGGCACGTGTGTTACAATGCCTGTTCTCAAAGCTCTGTAATCCATTGATAGCTGTGTTCACTGTCTAGCTGATTCCACAGATAACTGATGAAGGTGTTGTCCTTGTTCATGAAGAATTTATCACTTTCAACAGACAGTCCAATCTGGCTTGAAAGGACCTATTGCTTCCAGCTGTGATAAACTTCATTTTACAGGAAGACCTGTCTCTGATCTGGACTGCAGGTCATTCAATAGCAGATGGTCCAACTCGGAGACTATCTAGCTTGTGAAGTGGAGGTGGTCACACCAATCACTGACATGTCCAGGATCATATGGTGAGATTTATAACGTGTGGGTCAGCAGCTCATGATGAACGCTGACTTAATGTTCAGCCATCAATACATCTGTACTTTTTGTCCTTTATAAGAACCTCCTGCACACTTTAAGCACTGGGCACATTCATAACTCGCAAAGAAACATCCATCTTCACAGTTTTGTTTAATGCAGTTCACAACTATAAATTATGAAAGGCAAACTCAATAAGAAAAAAATACTTTTGAAAATGCAACGCAGCCTAATAAAGTTATGAATGGAGAAAAATAAATTAAGACTCTATCATTAGAATTTAAATATAATGAAGAGTTAAGTCAGGAAATAAAATTAAACTCCCTTTAAGAATCGTACTTGAGCCAACCAAAATCCAGGATTCATGTGCACCCAGTTTACTTGGGCAGGGTGCACAAGATTAGATTAGATTCCCTACAGTGTGGAAACAGGCCTTTCAGCCCAACCAGTCCACACCGACCCTCCAAAGAGCAATCCACCCTGACCCATTCCCCTACATTTACCCCTGACTAATGCCCCTGACTAATGCACCTAATGCTACGGGCAATTAGCATGGCCAATTCACCTAATCTGTACATCTTTGGATGTGAGAGGAAACCAGAATACCTGGAGGAAACCCACGCAGACACAGGGAGAATGTGCAAACTCCACACAGACAGTTGCCCAACGTGACAATTGAACCCAGGTTCCTGGCGCTGTGCGGCAGCAGTGGTAACCACTGAGCCACTGTGTACTATTGGAAGAATCAGTGTGAGATCAGTTTTAAAGTGGCAACAAGTTGAATTTTCTGAAAAATTACCTAAGTTTCGATTTCAAGGAATTTTACAAAGGGTTCCTCATGTTAGCTATCTCACACAATTTAACTCATGCAGTTCTCCACTGCTCACTTCATTATGAACACACCACACCTCTAAGGTGTGCGCCTGGGCCTGTCTTGCACTCACCAGTGACCCAAAACCTTGCCATGGCTGGAATCTTTGGGTTCTCTGTCACTGGTGTTTAAAACTCAGCCTGGCACCTGGTGAAGTGCTGCCAGCCCCATACAATCATTGTAACGGGAGGGAAATGTGAGAGGAAAGTTTCTGAGGGCATGTATTGGCACTCTGATTCATCACCTGTGTGATTGACCAACATTGTTACTGCAGTTAAAAGGAACAAAACAAAACAGGGTTCTAATCCCAACACCCATCATAGCCTAACACCTTGTTGTTATTCATTATCACAAAATCCCTACAGTGTAGAAGCAGGCCATTCAGCCCATCGAATCCACACCAACCTCTGAAGAACCATCCCACTCAGACCCACCCCATCCCTTTAACCTTGCATTCTGCATGGCTAACACACCTAGCCAGCACATCAATGAACATGATGGGCAATTTCCCATGGCCAATTCACCTAATCTGCACATCTTTGGGAATGTAGGAGGAAACTTCAGCACCTGGAAGAAATCCACACAGACAAGGGGACAACTCCACACAGACAGTCGTCCAAGGGTGGAATCAAATCCTAGTCCCTGGTGCTGTGAGACAGCAGTGCCATATTGGAGCTGGCTTAAGGCTGAAACGTCGATTCTCCTGTTCCCTGGATGCTGCCTGACCTGCTGTGCTTTTCCAGCAACACATTTTCAGCTCTGATCTCCAGCATCTGCAGACCTCACTTTCTTCTCACATATTATAAACCATTCAAGCAGTTATTAGTGTTAGTTTTATTAAACATCACCAAAGTGAGGAAAGAGCAAGCTAGGAAGCTGCATTTGCTTCTGGAACTAAACAGGGGCTGCTTGCTTTTTGAGTAACAACAAATTTAGACTCAGTGGACGATTGCTGCAACAACTCACATTAATTGGATTTGGGTTTCAATTGAATCCAGTCTGGCTTATTAAACCTGACACTGCATTGCTTTGTCACGGTGAAGGTAGTGTTCCTCCTGCTCAATGTCCTCATCTTCTCCTCTGAAGACTGCTGCTGCTCTCTCAGCTCTTCACCCTCCATCAAATCTCCTTGTTGTACTTCAGTTCCAGCCACATCACAAGAGGATTATGTGGCACTCTCTGTCTAGAGTACAAAGTTAAAAATCACACAACACCAGGTTATAGTCCAACAGGTTTAATTTGAAGCACTAGCTTTCGGTACCTTTTATGGATTGAGGATTGTGAGATTCCACAAGTCCCCAGTGTATCCTTCGAAGCTACCAGGTGCATAAAGATTTAGTGCACCCTGTCTCCCTATGGGAATAAGGTCAGAGGTCACATGGCACCAGGTTATAGTCCAACAAGTTTATTTGAAATCACAAGCTTTTGGAGCGCTGCTGTTTTGTCCATCTGATGAAGGGGCAGCGCTCCAAAAGCTTGCGATTTCAAATAAACCTGTTGGACTATAACCTGGTGCTGTGTGTCTTCTGATCTTGTCCACCCCAGTCCAACACTGGCATCTCCACATCATGACCCTATAAGAATGAGAGTAGGTTATTCAGCCCATTGAGCTCGTCCTGACATTTATTGAGATCATGGCTGATCTATGGCCTTGCTTTGGCACATATCTCTTAATACCTCTGCTTAACAAACATTTATCTATCTCATATTTAAAACTGACAACTGGTCCAGCATCAACTGCCATTTGTGGAAGAGAGTTTCAAACATCTACCACCCTTTGTGTGGAGAAGTGTAGACATTGATAGCCACAGCTGAAAAATGTGTTGCTGGAAAAGCACAGCAGGTCAGGCAGCATCCAAGGAGCAGGACAATCGACCTTTCGGGCATAAGCCCTTCTTAAGGAATGAGGAGGGTGTGCCAAGCAGGCTAAGATAAAAGGTAGGGAGGAGGGACTTGGGGGAGGGGCGTTGGGAATGCGGTAGGTGGAAGGAGGTTAAGGTGAGTGTGATAGCCTGGAGAGGGGGTGGGGGCAGAGAGGTCGGGAAGAAGATTGCAGGTCAAGAAGGCGGTGCTGAGTCCGAGGGTTGGGACTGAGATAAGGTTGGGGGGAGGGGAAATGAGAAAGCTGGAGAAATCTGCAGACTTCACTTTCTCCTAATTGATAGCCACAGAGTAACCGCCTGTGCATTCAGATCGCAAGTACCACTGCAGTAGTTGGTGCAGTTCAGTGACGGTGTCCTGGGATAGCTGCAATCTGCAGAGCCTTGCCCATGCACAGGATCTGGCACTAGGGCCAACTGGCTCTGAGCTTTCTGTACATCCTTCACATTCTTAAAGGATCTTGAGCTGTGACATCCTTCAGGTAGAGGCAATTCGACAGCTGCTGGAGGCTGTTGCCAGTCTGGACTTGCTGCTGCATACGCTCCTCCTCAATGCTCGACCCTGCTGTGACCTGAACCATTGGAGTGGTTCCAATCACCCTATGTGAGGAATATTAGAAAATTAAGCAGCTCCTTAAGTAATGAGAGTTTACAACGGTCCTCAATGCAGTGTGATGTGATGGTCTTTGAAAAGCAAGACCCTGGGAAGCATATACAAGGATTTTTGAGATAGTAAATTTAATGCAAGTGTACACAGTACAAGCCATTTTTTACAAATACAGCAGGAGATTGTAAGTGTGGTAAGATTACTAAAACCTTGTACCTCCAATCGCTGCACCACCCAAGAAAGGTAACATTGCATTATAAGAGGGAAAAGGTTGCTGTTTAAGGTGAGAGGAAATCAGCCTCTTGACATTGAGTCGCTTACAGGAGCTTGGATTGGTTTTGTAATGGTGACCTATGGGTGACATTGCCTGTGATTGTTTCACAGAGATGACTACAATCAATCTGTAACGACCAATGACATGGTCAAGACTGCTTGTAGTCAGGATTTAGATTCAATATAGTTTGTCACTACAGGTGTTCACATGGAGAATTCTGTCACTACAGCTGTCTTGAACTTGAACAGTGTAAGAGCCTGATTAACACAATTGCCCCTGGAAGGGTCTCACAAGTAGAAACCAGCCCCTCAGACATAAAGAAACACTTACTCCAGGTGCGGTGGTCTTTATTCCTCATTTCCATTGTGAATTTGTGATTCAGATAAGAATGCAGGTAATGCTTCATGGAGGGAGTAGCAGACTCAGATTGACAATCACCCCCCTGCCCCCACCAAAAATCTTTAGATTCGTTCTGCCTCGTCCATCCTGTCCCGCATCAGTTTTGAGATTTCACATTAATCTTTAATGTTAAGTCTTCAATTCCCCACTTTACCCCTGAACCCCAGGCACTGCCCCCTCAATCCAAGCCAAGGTTGATGAATGACTCCCCCCTCCTCTACAATGCATCATGCTCACCAATGCAATAACATCTTCCAACATTGTGCATCAAGTCATCTCCTTTCACAGTTAATGGCCATTAGATCATAAGACATAGGAGCAGAAATTAGGCCATTCAGCCCATCAAATCTGTTCTGCCATTCAATCATAACTGATAAGTTTCTCAACCCCATTCTCCCACTTTGTCCCCATAACCCTTGATGCCCTTCATATTCAAAAAATCTATCTCTGTCTTAAATATACTCAATCAAATGGCCCCCACAGCCTTCTGTGGCAGTGAATAGCATAGATTCCCCACTCTATGGCTGAAGAAGTTTCTCCTTATCTCTGTTCCAAAAGGTCTTCTCTTTACTCTAAGGTTCTGCCCTCGGGTCCGAGTCTCTCCTCCCAATGGAAACATCTTCCCAATATCCACTCTGTCCAGGCCATTCAGTATTCTGTAAGTTTCAATTAGATCCCCTTTCATCCTTCTAACTTCTATCAACTCCAGGGTCCTCAAACATTCCAAATATGTTAAGCTTTTCATTTCCGGGACCATTCTCATGAACATCCTCAGAACACACTCCAGGCTCTGCATCCCAGCATGCTGCCTCCAATCCTCACAGTTGACTTTCCAAATGTAACCATCACAAACTCTGGTAAATACCCTTTACTTTCAGTGAGCATCCTCCAGTGAGCAGACTGCAGTCTGGCCCCCTGACTGAAGGGCAGCTTTGACTGATGAGTGACCTGATTTCTGACAGATCTCTGTACATCTCCCAGACTGACCTACCGCTAATCTTGAAGTGGTTATCCCAGAACTACAGGGCTCTCTGTGGTTCCTTCCCTGGATTGTAATAATATGGACTTCTGACTCTGAATGCCTCAAGTGGCTGACTGATTGTGTCCAAGGCCCTGGGCTGATATCAAACAATCTCTTTGAGTTCCTATGATAACAGCCCCTGAATGGCAACATTTTCCCAGGCTTCACAAAAGACTACTCTCCTTAAACTCTGAGATCTGGTCACTTGGTTGAAGCACATGCAGTGTGTTTACATGTAAGCTTCTGCTACAGCTTGCAAGTGTGACATTGACATAGCACAGTGCAGTACAGCACCATATCTACCTGCTTGACTGAGCATTGTTGGCAAACATAACTGGCTGTCTAGCTTTGTCTCTGCATAAGGACTGTGAGGCTCTCGGTTCTGAAGGAGGTTGCATTGTACAAAAGGGCAGGGCAAAGCAGAGATGATGTCACCATCAAAGTAAGTGCAAAGTGAATGAGCACTCAGACAGCATGCAAGAAGATCTGGAATGCACCCTATACTGCTGCATAAGGTCAATGCCAGCCCCTGAAGGAAAAGTGACCTGCCTGCAGTATCGCAATGAAAGGTGTTGGTAAACTTTATAGTGAAGTGTTGATCTGTATGGTAAGTGAGTCAGAGATGAGCCATGATTATGTGATGAGCGTTGCACTTGTCCAATGCCAACTTCAGTGAGCAGAGGGAGAATCAGGCACATATAATAAGTTGCCAGACAGTTTGTGGGACAATCCTGAGTTAATAAGGCTCTTTTGCTATGGCTTTAGCGCTAATGCAAATACATAACATTCCCACGTTTTTAGGGAATAATTTTGCATAATTATTATCATGTAGAAATATGTTTTGAATCGATGTGACTAGCAATATGTTTTATGTCGTAGAGTCATGGGCAGATTTACAGTACAGAGAATGGCCCTTTGGTCCATCGTGTCCGTGTTGGTCAAGAGCAATGTCCTAACTATTCTAACCCCATTTTCCAGCACTTGGCCTGGAGTTTTGTACGAGAAAGTGAGGTCTTATGCCCGAAACGTCGATTCTCCTGTTCCCTGGATGCTGCCTGACCTGCTGCGCTTTTCCAGCAACACATTTTCAGCTCTGGAGTTTTGTACACCTTGTCATTGCATGTGCACACCTAAATGCTTCCTCAATATGATGAGAGTTTTTGCCTCCACTGCCTCGCAGGCAGCAAGTTCCAAATTCCCCACCACCCTCTGGGTGAAATCATTTTTCCACACCTCTCCTCTAAACCTTCTGCCCCTTACTTTAAATCTATGTTCCCTGGTTATTGATCCTTCCAACAAAGGGACAAGCTTCTTCTTGTCTATACTAGCTATGTCCTTCATAGTTTTATGCATCCCAATCAAGGTAAAGGAAGGTAAGATTGTTAAGTGTGAAATACTGGTGACATTTAAATTGCTTTTATCAGATCACTTCTATCGACTGAAGCATACCAGAACTGAGTTAAACACAGTGGGAATAGAGCAGTAGTTGATAACAGTCCCCTATTAAAGAGTGTTCCTGTGAGCCACAGACACAGGAGACAATGTCATTGACTGTGTCCCTCACATAGTTTGTCCTACCAACTGAAGTGACTGGAGATACAAGCGCCACAGCGTAATTGCTATTATTTCTCCAACTCAAAAATTACTGTGAAGCTTAATGTCAAGCAACAAAAGAACAATGTGCAATTCAGGCTAAGCTTGCACACTAGAAACACTCACTAATTATTTGATGGATCAAAGACTGTTAAATGTTTCGGTTATGTGACAAGATTAACATCAGCTCTTGGGCAAACACAGCTTTCATTGGGACTGGCTAAAAGCTTTCCTATAAATATATTTTTTTAAAAATCTTCTCTGCAACACTCAACCTCTTCACCTGAATAAGTGAACAGTGCATTGTAAACTGTAAGGCATTGCCTGTCATTTTCTTTGTCAGTGTTTCAGCTCCAAGGGAATTGCTGGGCTTCTCATGTTCCTAGCTAATGACATTTAACTTTCCTTCATATAACTTACTGAAAATCTGGACGTTTTGTACATTGTGCCGGTCGATTTCTGAAGGTGACGCCAAGAATGATCAGCCGTCTTCCACAGTACAGGCTCACTACCGGCGTGGTCACAGGAAGCAGGCCTTATTTTACCCTATCCAGCTCAGTTTATTGGATACTTCTTAACTGATGAATGAGGACGTTATCAGCCATGGCAGGATTCCTTATGTCTGTGATTTTCCTTGAAATGTATCTGTCACATAGCTCAAAATTGAATAGCCATTTTTGGCGAGAACAGAGATGTGGTAGTAACTTCAAGCACTCTGGAGACAATGAAAGATTAATGCGGTTTATAGACAGGCCGGCTCCTCTTCCGGCTCATGTGCCTCTTGTATCTAATCTCCAGTGGTTCAAGTTTGGATGGAGCTAATGAAAAAAGACTAGATGTTTTCCACCTTCTCTTTTGAACCCACAGTAGGATTTATTCATTGACAAAATGTGCTAATGAAATGTCACCTTGGACTGCCAGTCTGAGGATTGATGGGCTGAAACTCTTGCCCTTTATTTAACTTTATATGCCGAACAAATAACTCAAATACTGAAATCTTTCTTTCATGCAATGGACAGTCAATAATGAAATCATAATTCAATAAGTGTCACCAAACAGCCCACAAAAGAATTGATAAAAAGGAAGCTAGGTTCAGTGATTTTTTATATATTTAACATTTTCTATTTGTCAGTGTAGATTTTACGAAACAGCATGCAAATTCAAATCCTAATAAAGTTTACTAAGAAAGTTACTTGTCTACTGCAGAGTCTCTTGTGGTATTCAAACATTCCTAAAGCTGAGAGGTAATGTAGGAATGTATATGTATGTCTGTTATCTGTAAAACTGGAAGAGCACAGCAATTCAGGCAGCATCTGAGGACAGGCAAAATCGATGTTTCGGGCAAAAGCCCTCCATTCCTGATGAAGGGCTTTTGCCCGAAACGTCGATTTTGCCTGTCCTCGGATGCTGCCTGAATTGCTGTGCTCTTCCAGCACCACTGATCCAGAATCTGGTTTCCAGCATCTGCAGTCATTGTTTTTACCATCTGTAAAACTGGCCCTATTTATGATTTCCTTAGCTTTCAGAGGTCAGAAACTTTCCTTGGATCAAAATTCAAAATTCAAGACTTTACATTCTATAATTAAATGATTTTTAAAAATCTACGTGCATTAACAGAGACAAACAAAAGTCTCCAGAAAGTCCAACAGGTTTATTGGAAGCACTAGCTTTCGGACAACCACCTGATGAAGGAGCAGCGCTCTGAAAGCTAGTGCTACCAATTAAACCTGTTGGACTGTAACCTGGTGTTGTGCGATTTTTAACTTTGTACACCCCAGTCCAACACCGGCATCTCCGAATCATGCCCAGAAAGTCAGTTTTGGTAATAAGCATTCTTTTGTCTTACAAGTTGTGGAGTGACACCTAGGTATTTGGGCACAGGTGCTTTTTCACAGGCAGATCCAGACTCGTTAAAGTTTGGGTGGCATCGGTTCAGAAACCGTCTTGATACAATCTTTATCAGTTGTGACAGAGATTATAAGAGTAGGGAAGTCATGTTGGAGCTGTACAAAACTTTGTTTCGGTCACAGCTGGAGTACTCTGTGCATTTCTGATCACTAGACTTTGGGAAAGATGTGGTCGCATTGGAGAGGGTGCGGAGGAGATTCACCAGCATGTTGCCTAGGATGGAGTGTTGCAGCGATGGGTTTTTTTTAGAATAGAGAAGGCTGACAGGGTCCTGATTGAGGTATATCAGACTGTGAGGGACTTAGACAGGGTGGATACAAAGCAACTGTCCCCCCTTAGTTAACAAAGGGGCATAATTTCAAAGTGAAAGGCAGGAGGTTTGGAGTGGCTTTGAGGGAATCTGTTTTCACCAACAGGCAGTGGAAGTCTGGAATGCACTGCTGGGACGATGTCAGAAGTGAGAAACCTCACAACCTTTAACATTTACTTGGATGAGCACTTGAAGTGTCACACCATTCAAAGCCAAGTGCTGGACAGTGGGCCTTGGGTAGATAGGTCAGCACAGGCTGGATGAGCTGAAGGGCCTCTTCTGTGCTGTGTGAATCTGTGACTCTACGGAATATAATTTTGTACGATGGCTGCAATCCTTATTTCAAAACATCTGCCATAAGTCAGATTTTTACTGAGTTCATTATATGTGTCACTCTGGCCAAAAAAAGAATCTGTGTTTTCTCAATGCCTCTGCCTTTATAATGCAGAAAGAACATTGTGGGAGAAAGAAAAGAAAAAAGAATCACTTGTTTTAATGCAAAGAGAGTTAAGTGTCTGATCAATCGTTGAACAAAGCTTGTGAGATGCAATAATTGATTGTATATATGTCAGTTGGCAAGCTGAAAATAACCAATGCCTTTCATAGCTGGACCCATAACAGAATTTCCACATTAGAATTTCAATAAAATATGAAGCTGATAACCTGATCTCTGCTGACTGTTTTCAGAAAGCAGTAGATTGCAAGGGGGCCTTTCTCTAGCACTGGGATTAAGTGTTCTTCACCCCAATTTTTCCTCATAGAATTCTGCCATGAATTGAATCAAGGCTGAAGGAGCTAATATTATTCAGTAAAAGATAAATACAAAGTGCCAATATTACTTCTGTCCAAAAAAATAAATAGACTCCTAACCATATGAATTCATTTTGCACAAGAGCTGGAGTTGAAATGGTTTACTTGACAGTGAAATATATTTTGGTAACAGGATCCACCAAATAGATAAACTCTCTAATGTGATTCAAAAAATATGCTTTAATTATAAAAAAAAGCTTCTCTAGAGTAACCATCCATTAAAGCGCTATCATATAATATAGGGGTTACATACAACTGTAACACCTGGAAAATCAAACTATTTTATCTTGCTGAGGGAGGATGCAATGTTTATTCATGCAACAACATTCTGTCCTTATTTCTACAGGGAAATGATTAACTGGAGCTGTCTTAGAATTTGTCATAACTGGTAGAGTAAGGATGTGACCACCTGGAAGCTCTGGCACTGGATCAGAAGAGGTTCCTTGTTTAATATAGGAAGGATGATGTCGACTCTAATTGTGTGGCTGGCCAACTTATTCAGATGACAGATTATTTGCTGTTGCTGAGAAAACAGGTGATTTTTATCGTTCTCAGGAAGGACTAAACCTCTGCACAGAAACTAACCAGAAATAACCTTTCAGAAATGTATCTCCTTACAGAGGTCCAGCCCATAGATCTAAGTCAGATCTATCTACATAACACAGTCTGCCATCTGTCACCATGCTGTTGCTGGTCAAAGTAAGAGCAGGAATTTCACAACACAGGGAGTGCCCACCTCCTTTCACTCCACTGACATTGCATAGGTCAGATAGATGCTTTGATTCTCACAAGATCTGCACAGTATTCCAAAGTAAGACCAGAACAATTGGTGTAATATCTGCCCCTTCAGTCTGGTGTCCTTCTGGAGTTATGCCTAGAATAGCCCAGAGGGTTTGTGGATTTTCAACCCTAACGTTTTGTAGCAAGCTCATTTTAGAATATTATAAATATGTGCTCACTCCCCATTGTCTTCCTGATTATTGTGGATGGTGTAGTAATAAGTTGAAATAAGAATGACTGGTGGCCTAACCGATGTAAGTTTTGAAGTGACCTGTATAAAGATGGAAACAAATGCGTTTATTATAAATATATTTGATATAGGATCTCATCGCATGAGTATAAGACCATATGATCATAAGATGGAGAAGCAAAAGTATACCATTTGACCCATCCATTCCACTCTGCCATTCAATGAATTTGCAGCTGATCTGATAACCTACAACTTCACTTTTACCCCATTGATTTTCTTACTGATTAAAATACTGTCTTTTTCGGTCTTGAATACACTTAATAACCCAACCTCAACAGCCCTTCATAATAAAGAATTCCACAATGCACAACCAGCTGAGTGAAACAAAATCCCTTTATTTATGTCTAACTGGGTGACTTGAATTAGATTAGATTCCCTACAGTGTGGAAATTTTTTTAAAGCACACAAAACAAGCAAATATTTCTACTTCTCAATTTAAAGGCCAATGATATTCATGTCCCAAGAATCAATTAATCTGATCTTGATATTATGTTGGGATGGGGATTTTTGTTTACACATTCTCCTCCCTTAATACAAAGGGATGTTGAAGATCTGAAACACCAAAACAGAAATTGCTGGCGAAACACAACAGGTCTGGCAGCATGTTATCATAGAATCTCTGCAATGTGGAAGCACACCATTCAGCCCAGCTAATACACTCCGATCCTCCGAAGAGCATCCACCCCAGACCCAATCCCTGCATTTTAACTCTGCTTTTCCCATGACTAATCCACCGAACCTACACACCGCAGGACACTCTGGACAGTTTAGCATGGCCAATTCACCTAACCTGCACATCTTTGGACTTTTGGGGGGAAACCAAAGAACCTAGAGGAAGTGTATGCAGACACGGGAGAATATGCAAACTCCACACACACACTCACTATTATCTGAGGCTGGAATCAAACCTGGGTCCCTGGCTCAGTGAGGCAGCAGTGTGAACCACTAAGCCATTGTGCTGCCCCCTATTTGTGTAGCCAAAACAGAGTTAACCTTTTGGGTCTGGTGAGTCTTATTCAGAATGTCACCATTAGGCTGATTTTCGTCAGGGATTTTGGATTTTTTTTCCCTCTACTAATATCCTGGTCTGATCTACATGTTATTGAATGACTAAGCATGGGCTATTCCATAAAACAAGTCTGATGGAGAGCAGGGAATGACCAGTCTGATGGTATTGAAATTGCTGAAAACATTTGCCATGTCTTACTCATTGTTTTGGGTGTGAAATCCATTGTAGACTTGTGCTCCTTCCTGCAGCCATATCTGTAATCCCCTGAACAAGTTAACACCGCATTACCCATTGTAGAAAAAGTTTATTTACTATAAATGTCAGCTTCCTTGCCTCCTCCTTTCAGGGGACAAAGGAACATCAGTCAGTCTAAAGTTCACCATTGCATTTGGCAGATGAATGCTGATGTTTTCATCCATGAACAAAACAAATTACCAAGATGGTGTTGGTGGAGATCATAGAATTTGCCACGCAAACAGTGCACTTGTGAATCACAGGGTTTTGATTTTGTTAATGTAAACCTGTGCTTGAAATTATGAAGCATTTATTTGTATTTTACGAGAAGCTGTCTTAATGCTTTTACCTGATAAATTTTCTCCATACTCCAAATTTTACAATCCTACACAGGAGAACTGGTCCTCACCCTTAACAATTTCTCCTTTGAATCCTCCCACTTCCCCCAGACCAAAGGGGTAGCCATGGGAACCCGTATGGGCCCCAGCTATTCCTGTCTCTTTGTTGGCTACGTAGAATATTCCATCTTCCGTAATTACACTGGCACCACTCCCCACCTCTTCCTCCGCTACATTGATGACTGCATTGGCGCCACCTCGTGCTCCCGCGAGGAGGTTGAGCAATTCATCAACGTCACCAACATATTCCACCCTGACCTTAAATTTACCTGGACCATCTCTGACACCTCCCTCCCCTTCCTGGGCCTCTCCATCTCCATTAATGACGACTGACTTGACACCGACATTTTTACAAACCCACCGACTCCCACAGCTACCTGGATTACACCTCTACCCATCCCACCTCCTGCAAAAATGCCATCCCCTATTCCCAATTCCTCCGCCTCCGCCGTATCTGCTCCCAGGAGGACCAGTTCCACCACAGAACACACCAGATGGCCTCCTTCTTTAGAGACCGTAATTTCCCTTTCCACGTGGTTAGAGATGCCCTCCAACGCATCTCGTCCACATCCCGCACCTCCGCCCTCAGACCCCACCCCTCCAACTGTAACAAGGACAGATCGCACCTGGTGCTCACCTTCCACCCTACCAACCTTCACATAAACCCAAATCATCCTCCGACATTTCCGCCACCTCCAAACAGACCCCACCACCAGGGATATATTTCCCTCCCCACCCCTTTCCACCTTCCGCAAAGACCGATCCATCCGTGACTACCTGGTCAGGTCCACGCCCCCCTTCAACCCACCCTCCCATCCTGGCACCTTCCCCTGCCACCGCAGGAGCTGTAAAACCTGTGCCCACACCTCCTCCCTCAACTCCATCCAAGGCCCTAAAGGAGCCTTCCACATCCTTCAAATCTTTACCTGCACATCCGCTAATATCATTTATTATATCCGTTGCTCCCGATGCGGTCTCCTCTACATTGAGGAGACTGGATGCCTCCTAGCAGAGCACTTTAGAGAACATCTCCGGGACACCTGCACCAATCAACCACACCGCCCCGTGGCCCAACATTTCAACTCTCCCTCCCACTCAGCCAAGGACATGGAGGTCCTAGGCCTCCTTCACTGCCGCTCCCTCACCACCAGACGCCTGGAGGAAGAACGCCTCATCTTCCGCCTTGGAACACTTCAACCCCAGGGCATCAATGTGGACTTCAACAGTTTCCTCATTTCCCCTTCCCCCACCTCACCCTAGTTCCAAACTTCCAGCTCAGCACTGTCCCCATGATGTGTCCGGACTTGTCCTAACTGCCTATCTGCTTTTCCACCTATCCACTCCAACCTCAACCCTACCCCCCCCCCCGACCTATCACCTTCATCCCCTCCCCCACTCACCTATTGTACTCTATGCTACTTTCTCCCCACCCCCACCCTCCTCTCACTTATCTCTCCACCCTTCAGGCTCTCTGCCTCTATTCCTGATGAAGAGCTTTTGCCCGAAACGTCGATTTTCCTGCTCCTCGGATGCTGCCTGACCTGCTGAGCTTTTCCAGCACCACTCTAATCTAGACTCTGGTTTCCAGCATCTGCAGCCCTTGTTTTTACCTGGGAGTAAATAACGCACTGTCTGGGGATGAAGCTGCTCTCCCCCTCAAATTCCACCCCTGCAGATGGCCGTCATTCCCAATGTGTTGGATAAGCTGCAGTAGAATCAATTCAATGCAAGGTCAACTAGAACCCTGAATGAGAAGAACATTGCATTTTGCTAGCAGTTCTATCAGCTGGGCAGATCTTTTGGCTTCCTCCAATAGCATTTATTGTACCATAACATACCATCTCCATTTGAAAGCTGATCTGTTCAACAGCTTCATTTCCTCCTTCATCATGTCTGATATTTTCTCACTTTTCTCACTTTCATTAAGACGTTAAGGATTATTAGCTCCAAGAAATAGTGCAAATTAAAATACCTACATACCACTTTTCTCCTCTTACTAATTTTACCTATTGCTGTAATTTGTTTATTTCTTTCACAGAAAGCTAGACAAGCACTGAAATGCCCATCCTTACCATCCCTCGAGAAAGTGGTGTTGAGCTGTGATCCATTTGGTTTAGATGTACCCATAAACTTGCTGGAGAGTGAGGTCCAGAATTTTGACTCAGCATCACTGAAGGAATGGTGATATAGTTCCAAGATAGGATGGTGTGTGATTTGGAGGAAAACATTCAAGTGGTGCTGGTCCTTTTGTTCTGTCTTTCTCAGTGCAGAGTTCATGAGCTTAGAAGATGCTGCAAAAGGAATCTTGGTGAGTTTCTGTAATGCACCTTGTAGATGCTACACATTGCTATCATTCTGCACCAATGATGGAGAGAGAAAATGGATGATGGAATATACAATCAAACTAGTGACTAAGTCCTGGATCATGTCAAGCATCTTGAGTGTTATTGGTGCTGCCCCCATCCAGGCAAGTGGGGTGTATTCCACCACACTCCTAAATTCTATCTTGTAGCTGGCAGACAGGCTCTGGAGGGTCAGGATGTCAGCTACTCCTTGTGTATTCATCATGCTCTCTGATCTTCCCCTGTCTGATGTGAAATAATTTGTCTTTATTCATGGCCTCAACTTCATCCTCTTCAGGCGAAAGTGAGGACTGCAGATGCTGCAGATCAGAGTTGAGAATGCGGTGATGGTAAAGCACAGCAGGTCAGGCAGCATCCAAGGAGCAGAAAAATCAATGTTTCAGGCAAAATCCCTGCTGATGAAGGGTTTTGCCTGAAATATTGATTTGTCTGCTCCTCAGAAGCTACCTGACCTGCTGTGCTTTTCCAGTACCACACTCTCAAGTCTTCATCCTCTTACATCCCCACCATAATTAATTTTAAGCTCAGCATGATGTTGAGCACATAGTTTCCACCTTTGCCCAATTCTTTGTCAAGAAGTCTTCTCTCCACTTAATAGACACTTTCACCCATTTCCAATGCTGACTCTTCCCCGAGACTCTTCTGTCGTGTGTCTCTCTCTTGTGACCTTTTCATTGAGAACTGTCTGAGTAGCACCGGTCACTTCAGCCTTTTTGCTCTTTTCACTTGTTTTAACATGTCTCCCTCCTTCTGCATTCTGTTCCCTCATGTCTGAACCAAATATTGTTATCAAACTGGTTAACAAGGTCATTGATGTTGTCAGGTGAACTGACCTATACTTCGCAGAAACCGAATGCTAACTTTCTGACACTTTTTAACTGCCCTTTGTTGATGATTCCAAATCAAACATCGACTCATTGTTTCAGGAACAGACAATGCTCTTGTTTCCTTTGATGATCTTCCTTCCATGACTTCCCACCTCTTGTTCCTCACTTTTGTACAGCTCACCCCTATCTCCTTCACAAGGTTCACTAACTGGCCTGCTCTGTTAGACAGATCGTTGAGGCCAGCTCCTGCCCTATTTTGTCCTATCGTAACTCCAGTTCTCTCCTCCCTTATGCAGTCTCTCCCTATCTCCATCAATGACTCTTCAGATGACCATTGACATTGAACCATTTCCTTTCATCATGGATATTCCACCTCTGTACACCTCCATTCTCCCCACTAGGTCAATCTAAGGACTCTCTGCTCCTTCCTGAGCGGAGACCCAACAAGTTTCCACTCACCCCTCCTTCATGTGGCTGAACCTCTTCATTCATTGAACAACTCCTCTTTTCATTAATCTCATTTTGCCCAAATAACTGGTTATATTATGGGGTGCCCATTCAGTTCCTAGATATGTTTGCCTTTTTGTAGGATGTGTTGAACATTTTTCAATCCATTCCTACTCAACTCCTTTACTGGGGCTTTGACTGAATCAGGAACTGAGTCCTGCTCTGCTCCTGAATCAGATAACTTTGCCTCAAATATCCACTTTTCTCTCAGTTTTACAATGTGCATCTCGGATTCACCCCTTCCTCAACGGCTCTGTCTCGATGTCTGACAATAGACTATCAATTAATACCTATGATGTACTCAGTTACCTTGACTACGCTTTCTCATGTTTTGCATCCTGTAAGATCTCCATTCCATTTTCCTCGTTCCTCAGTCTTCATTGCTTTATTCTTGGCCTGCTGCAGTGAAGATCTACACAAACAGGATCAGCATGCCATCTTCCCGTTAGCCTTCCAAACTCAACACTGTGCAGAAGAAAACAGACTGAAATTTGGGAACAAATGACTGTCCAGCCAAAATAAAAGAATTGTTTGTGCTGTGTCATTCAAGGAGCATGCTTTGAGTTTGTGAATGTCAACAGAAAGATTTAAAGTCATTCTGATTGAAGGAGAGTACTGTGCAACAGATAGGCTGCTCCCTCAGAAAGAGAAAGAGAGAGAGAGAGATGGATCATGTTATGGCTGTACAGGACATTGGTGAGGCCACTTTTGGAATGGAACCATAGAATCCCTACAGTGTGGAAACAGGCCACTAGGCCCAACAAGTCCACACCGACCCTCTGAAGAGTATCCCAGCCAGACCCATTCTGCATGCAAATCTGCCCTCCCTCCATTAGGAAGGATGTTGTTATTCTTGAAAGTGCTCAACAAAGGTTTACAAGGACCTTGGAGAGTTTGAGCTATAGGGAGAGGCTGAACAGTGACCTTATTAGATTCCCGACAGTATGGAAACAGGCCTTCAGCCTAACAAGTCCACACCTTCAAAGAGTAAACTAATCAGGCCCTGCATCTAACCCTGATTAATGCACCTAACATTATGAGCAACTTAGCATGGCCGATTCATCTAACCTGTACATCTTTGGATTGTGGGAGGAAACTATAACACCCAAAGGAAACCTATGTAGACGTGGGGAGAATGTGCAAACTTCACGCAGACAGTCACCTGAGGTGAGAATCGAACCCGGGTCCATGGCTCTGTAAGATAGTAGTGCTGACCACTGAGCCACCATGCCACTCTCTTATGGATGTTTACAAAATTGTGAGGGGCATGGACAGGATAAATAGACAAGGTCTTCTCCCTGGAGTGGGGGGGGGGGTCCAGAGAGGGCATAGGTTTAGAGTGAGAGGGGAAAGTTTTAAAAGGAACCATCAGACCATAAGACATAGGAGCAGAGATTAGGCCACTCAGCCCATCGATTCTGTTCTGCCATTCATTCATGGATGTTAAAGTTTCTCAATCCTATTCTCCGCATAACCCTTAACTCAAGAACTTATCCATCTCAGTCTCAAATATACTCCAGTCTAAGGGGCAATTCTTTCATGCAGAGGATGCTGTGTGTATGGAATGAGCTGCCAGAGGAACTGGTGGAGGCTGGTACAATTTCAACATTCAAAAAGCATCTGAATGGGTATCTGAATGGGAAGGATTTAAAGGGATATGGGCTAAGTGCTGGCATATGGGACTAGATTACTTTTGGATATCTGGTCAGCATGGATGAGTTGGGCCGAAGGTCTGTTTCCGTGCTGTACATCTCCATGACTCAATGGCTGGTGGTGGTTGGACAGAGGGCCAAAGGTGAGGGGAGAGGTTGAGAAGGAGAGTCCTTCGTGGTAACCTCAGCTAGTGCAGGAAGTGAACCCATGGTTTTGGCGTTACTCAGCATTACAAACCAGCCGTCCAAGCTAACCAACCCCTGTGGAACAGTGGAGGGTAGCAAAAGTAATTATGTTCCAATTGCAACATTATTCCCACAGCCTCAGAAAATACCATTCTGCCAATGAAAACTCTGTTTTCATTTTTAAATGGTGTAGCCTACTTTAAAGAAGGGAACCGATTTCCCAGCAGCCTTCACCCCTCCTAAAATGGCGACATGCCTATAACTGGTGCAATTAGCTCTGGCAGTTCACAGCCCAAAGTTAAAAGAAGTGCAAACCAGAAAGGTTGGTCAGGTCAATGTCATTGCTACTAGGTGAAAACAAGAGACGATATATCCAATATATTTCATGACAAAGATAAACACGGACTGCAGTATCTGAAGTAGCATTGGGTACAAATTTAGTCTGAAAGTGTCAGGTCTCCACAGGAATAAAGATTAGTTACGGTCTGAGCACTCTGTTTTACCAGCTTGTGTGAAAAATTAGCAGCATGAACAAAAAAACAGCTTTAGATGGTGGAAGGGCTGCTTTAGGAATAGCTCTGATGACGTCAAAGATAAATCCCAACTACCTGCATGGCAAAAATAGCTGATTGAATAGTGCCAACTATCTCTCACAAGCCAGGGACAATAAAATATCAATACACTTAATCTGTCAAGGATCCTGTGCGTGTGCCTCCAGGGCAGGAACATCTCAATACGCCCAAGAAATTCATGAGCAATGTCTTTTGGCGTTTAGTGCTCAATTTTCTTTCTGCCTGCTGGGAAGGGTTCACTGTGTTTCGGATCAATAACCTCAAATCCGAGGGGAATGTAACAAAAGACTGTGGATGCTGGAGATGTGAAACAAAAACATGCATTACTGGAGAAACTCAAATTCTGGTGTGCCAGCCTTTGTGGAGAGAGAAACAGTCTGGTGACTCCCTACCTGATGAAGAGACACTGGAATCAGCTTGTTAAATCTGTTTCTCTCCCCAAAGATGCTGCCAGGCCTGCTGAATTTCTCCAGCAATTTCTGTTCATATTTGAGGAGAAAGATTGCTGCTAACGTCATGCACAATGCAAGGGTTTTCAGTTAGTAATTATTCTACCATAAAGCAGCAAGTCCTTCTGAGTGAAAACTCATTGAACAATGTCCACTAGCACATTCAAAGGATCTAAATGTTGGTTTATGCAGGATGTAGATGATCCTCAAAAGTAAATTTCAATTGACTTGGAAGTAAAACTATTGCTGTCGTGTCTCTTAGGTAATTTCCAGTTGTGTCAGACACGAGTTCAAAAAAGAATTGTCGTTTTCATTTGCTACCTTTTACAGTCAATGCTTTCTGTGATAGACCACAGCAAATCTCCAAGCAACCATTCAAAAATTATGTCTATAATTTAAAATCAGGCTTATTTTGATTTTATTTTCATTGATGTGTAATTTCACAATCCCACCGCTGCGTGGAGACTAAATAGTGAGAATTCCCGACGTGATAACCAGAGTAACAACATGGCAACTCCAGCTGGTGCTGTGATCCTCCAGAACTCTCCGAGTCTCCTATACCGCAGGTCACAACCCATCAGCTGCAATTGCATGCACACACTGATACAATAGAAATTCTAGCAGCCTGCGAGCAAAGTGGATGAGACTTGGACATGTGTACGACCATGAGACCGCAGGATACAGGAGCACAAATACGCCATTCGGTCCATCATGTCTGCTCTGTAATTCACTCATGGTGCTAAAAACGGGGTGGAATAGCCAGCATCCAGGCTTCTCAGCGTGGGACTTGGCTGGTCCAGCTGTTTTCCAGATTATTTTTCCTTGTTCTTTTAGGTTAAGTTTATTGAGTGTCTATTTAATGCGTATCTCAGAGGAACGATTTAGAATAGGTTGGAAACATGCAGAGGATTGGGCTGGAGGATGGAGCAGAGTGGGGATGGTCAGTGGGCTGGAGGATGGAGTGGAGTGGGGATGGTTAATGGGCTGGAGGATGGAGTGGAGTGGGGATGGTCAGTGGCTGGAGGATGGAGTGGTGTGGGGATGGTCAGTGGCTGGAGGATCGAGCAGAGTGGGGATGGTCAGTGGCTGGAGGATGGAGTGGAGTGGGGATGGTCAATAGGCTTGAGGATGGAGCAGAGTGGGGATGATCAGTAGCTGGAGGATGGAGTGGAGTGGGGATGGTCATTGGCTGGAGGATGCAGTGGTGTGGGGACGGTCAGTGGCTGGAGGATGGCAGGGAGTGGGGACGGTCAGTGGTTGGAGGATGGAGTGGAGTGGCTATGGTCAGTGGGCTGGAGTATGGAACAGAGTGGGGATGATCAGTGGGCTGGAGGAGGGAGGGGAGTGGGGATGGTCAATGGTTGGAGGATGGAGGGGAGTGGGTATGGTCAGTGGGCTGGATGATGGTGGGGAGTGGGGATGGTCAGTGGGCTGGAGGATGGAGTGGAGTGGGGATGGTCAGTGGCTGGAGGATGGAGTGGTGTGGGGACGGTCAGTGGCTGGAGGATGGCAGGGAGTGGGGACGGTCAGTGGCTGGAGGATGGAGTGGAGTGGCTATGGTCAGTGGGCTGGAGTATGGAACAGAGTGGGGATGATCAGTGGGCTGGAGGATGGAGGGGAGTGGGGATGGTCAATGGTTGGAGGATGGAGGGGAGTGGGTATGGTCAGTGGGCTGGATGATGGTGGGGAGTGGGGATGGTCAGTGGGCTGGAGGATGGTGGGGAGTGGGGATGGCCAGTTGGCTGGAGGAGGAAGCAGAGTGGTGATGGTCAGTGGCCGGAGGATGAAGCAGAGTGGGGAGGTCAGTGACTGAAGGGCAGAGTGGAGTGGCATGGTCAGTGGCTGGAGGATGGAGCAGATTGGGGATGGTCAGTGGGCTGGAAGATGGAGCGGAGTGGGGATGGTCAGTGGACTGGAGGATGGAGCAGAGTGGGGATGGTCAGTGGGCTGGAAGATGGTGTGGAGTGGGGACGGTCAGTGGGCTGGAGGATGGAGGGGAGTGGGGACGGTCAGTGGGCTGGAGGATGGAGCAGAGTGGGGATGGTCAGTGGGCTGGAGGATGGATTGGAGTGGGCCGGTCAGTGGCTGGAGGATGGAGGGGAGAGGGGATGGTCAGTGGCTGGAGGATGGAGCAGAATGGGAATGGTCAGTCGGCAGGAGAATGGATGGGAGTGGGTATGGTCAGTGGGCTGGAGGGGAGCAGAATAGGATGGTCAGTGGGCTGGAGGATGTACCGGAGTGGGGACGGTCAGTGGCTGGAGGATGGAGTGTAGTGGGGACAGTCAGTGGGCTGGAGGATAGAGGGGTGTGGAGACGGTCAGTGGGCTGGAGGATGGAGCGGAGTGGGGTTGGTCAGTGGCTGGAGGATGGAGGGGAGTGAGGACGGTCAGTGGCTTGAGGATGAAGGGGAGTGGGGATGATCAGTGGCTGGAGGATGGTGTCTAGTGGGGATGGTCAGTGTGCTGAAGGAAGGAGTGGAGTGGGGACTGTCAGTGGCTGGAGGATGGTGTGGTGTGGGGACTGTCAGTGGGCTGGAGGATGGAGGGGAGTGGGAATGGTCAGTGACTGGAGGATGGAGTGGAGTGGGGATGGTCAGTGGCTGGAGGATGGCAGGGAGTGGGGATGATCAGAGGCTGGAGGATGATGTCTAGTGGGGATGGTCAGTGGGCTGGAGGATGGAGGGGAGTGGGGTTGGTCAGTGGCTAGAGGATGGATTGGAGTGGGGACGGTCAGTGGCTGGAGGATGGTTTGGAGTGAGGATGGTCAGTGGGCTGGAGGATAGAGGGGAGTGAGGACGGTCAGTGGCTTGAGGATGAAGGAGAGTGGGGATGATCAGTGGCTGGAGGATGGTGTCTAGGGGGATGGTCAGTGTGCTGGAGGATGGAGTGGAGTGGGGATGGTCAGTGGCTGGAGGATGGATTGGAGTGGGGATGGTCAGTGGCTGGAGGATGGCGGGGAGTGGGGACGGTCAGTGGCTGGAGGATGGAGTGGAGTGGCTATGGTCAGTGGGCTGGAGTATGGAACAGAGTGGGGATGATCAGTGGTCTGGAGGATGGAGGGGAGTGGGGATTGTCAACGCCTGGAGGATGGATTGAAGTGGGGACGGTCAGTGGCTGGAGTATGGCTTGGAGTGGGCCAGTCAGTAGGCTGGAGGATGGAGGGGAGTGGACCAGTCAGTGGCTGGAGGATGGAGGCGAGTGGGGATGGTCAGTGGCTGGAGGATGGAGGCGAGTGGGGATGGTCAGTGGCTGGAGGATGGATTGGAATGGGGATGGTCAGTGGCTGGAGGATGGAGGGGAGTGGGTATGGTCAGTGGGCTGGAGGATGGAGTGGAGTGGGAACGGACAATGCGCAGGAGGATGGAGCGGAGTGGCGATGGTCAGTGGCTGGAGGATGGAGTGGAGTGGGGATGGTCAGTGGGCTGGAGGTGAGAGGGGGTGGGGACGGTCAGTGGCTGGAGGATGGAGGGGAGTGGGGACAGTCAGTGGCTGGAGGAAGGAGTGGAGTGAGGAAGGTCAGTGGGCTGGAGGATGGAGTGGAGTGGGGATAGTCAGTGGGCTGGAGGATGGAGGGGAGTGGGGATGGTCAATGGCTGGAGGATGGAGTGGAGTGAGGAAGGTCAGTGGCTGATGTATGGATTGGAGTGGGGATGGTCAGTGGGCTGGAGGAAGGATTGGAGTGTGCCGGTCAGTGGCTGGAGGATAGAGGGGAGTGGGGATGGTCAGTGGCTGGAGGATGGAGCAGAATGGGGATGGAAAGTGGGCAGGAGAATGGAGGGGAGTGGGTATGGTCGGTGGGCTGGAGAATGGAGCGGAGTAGGATGGTCAGTGGCTGGAGGATGGAGCAGAGTGGGGTTGGTCAGTGGCAGGAGGATGGAGTGGAGTGGGGACGGTCAGTGGGCTGGAGGATAAAGGGGAGTGAGGACGGTCAGTGGCTTGAGGATGAAGGAGAGTGGGGATGATCAGTGGCTGGAGGAAGGTGTCTAGGGGGATGGTCAGTGTGCTGGAGGATGGAGTGGAGTGGGGACGGTCAGTGGCTAGAGGATGGCAGGGAGTGGGGACAGTCAGTGGCTGGAGGATGGAGTGGAGTGGCTATGGTCAGTGGGCTGGAGTATGGAACAGAGTGGGGATGATCAGTGGGCTGAAGGATGGAGGGGAGTGGGGATAGTCAGTGGCTGGAGGATTTGGGGGAGTGGGAATGGTCAGTGGGCTGGAAGATTGGGGGAGTGGGAACGGTCAGTGGGCTGGAAGATGGTGTGGAGTGGGGATAGTCAGTGGACTGGAGACCTGAGGGGAGTGGGGTCGGTCCGTGGGATGGAGGATGGACGGTGGTGGGAACGGTCAGTGGGCTGGAGGATGGTGTGGTGTGTGGATGGTCAGTGGCTGGAGTATGGTGTGGAGTGGTGACCGTCAGTGGGCTGGAGGATGGAGGGGAGTGGGGACGGTCAGTAGGCTGGAGGATGGAGTGGAGTGGGGATGGTCAGTGGACTGGAGACCTGAGGGGAGTGGGGTCTGTCCGTGGGATGGAGGATGGACGGTGGTGGGAACGGTCAGTGGGCTGGAGGATGGAGCTGAGTGGGGATGGTCAGTGGCTGGAGGATTGGGGGAGTGGGAATGGTCAGTGGGCTGGAAGATGGTGTGGTCTGTGGATGGTCAGTGGCTGGAGTATGGTGTGGAGTGGTGACCGTCAGTGGGCTGGAGGATGGAGGGGAGTGGGGACGGTCAGTGGCTAGAGGATGGATTGGAGTGGGGATGGTCAGTGGGCTGGAGGATGGAGGGGAGTGGGGATGGTCAGTGGCTGGGGGATAGAGGGGAGTTGGGATGGTCAGTGGCTAGAGGATGGATTGGAGTGGGGCCATTCAGTGGCTGGAGGATGGCGAGGTTGGGGACGGTCAGTGGGCTGGAGGATGGATTGGAGTGGGGCGGTCAGTGGGCTGGAGGATGGAGGCGAGTGGGGATGGTGAGTGGCTGGAGGATGGATTGGAGTGGGGATGGTCAGTGGCTGGAGGATGGAGGGGAGTGGGTATGGTCAGTGGGCTGGAGGATGGAGTGGAGTGGGAACGGTCAGTGGGCAGGAGGATGGAGTGGAGTGGGGATGGTCAGTTGCTGGAGGATGGAGTGGAGTGGGAACGGTCAGTGGGCTGGAGGATCGAGGGGAGTGGGGATGGTCAGTGGCTGGAGGATGAAGGGGAGTGGGGATGGTCAGTAGCAGGAGGATGGAGCGGAGTGGGGATGGTCAGTGGCTGGAGGATGAAGGGGAGCGGGGATGATCAGAGGCTGGAGAATGGTGTCTAGTGGGGATGGTCAGTGTGCTGGAGGATGGAGTGGAGTGGGTACGGTCAGTGGGCTGGAGTATGGAGCAGAGTGGGGATGGTCAGTGGGCTGAAGGATAGAGGGGAGTGGGGATGGTCAGTGGCTGGAGGGTGGAATGGAGTGACGAAGGTCAGTGGCTGGAGTATGGATTGGAGTGGGAATGGTCAGTAGGCTGGAGGATGGATTGGAGTGGGGACGGTCAGTGGCTGGAGTATGGATTGGAGTGGGCCAGTCAGTGGCTGGAGGATGGAGGGGAGTAGGGATGGTCAGTGGCTGGAGGATGTAGCAGAATTGGGATGGTCAGTGTGCAGGAGAATGGAGGGGAGTGGGTATGGTCAGTGGGCTGGAGGATGTAGTGGAGTGGGATGGTCAGTGGCTGGAGGATGGAGTGTAGTGGGGACAGTCAGTGGGCTGGACATTAGAGGGGAGTGGGGATGGTCAGTGGCTGGAGGATGGAGCGGAGTGGGGTTGGTCAGTGGCTGGAGGATGGAGGGGAGTGGGGATGGTCAGTGGGCTGGAGGATAGAGGGGAGTGAGGACGGTCAGTGGCTTGAGGATGAAGGGGAGTGGAGATGATCAGTGGCTGGACGATGGTGTCTAGTGGGGATGGTCAGTGTGCTGGAGGATGGAGTGGAGTGGAGACGGTCGGTGGGCTGGAGGATGGAGCAGAGTGGGGATGGTCAGTGGACTGGAGGATGGAGGGGAGTGGGGATGGTCAGTGGCTGGAGGATGGAATGGAGTGGGGAAGGTCAGTGGGCTGGAGGATGGAGTGGAGTGGGGATGGTCAGTGGGCTGGAAGATGGAGGGAAGTGGGGATGGTCAGTGGACTGGAGTCCTGAGAGGAGTGTAGTTGGTCCGTGGGATGGAGGATGGAGGGGGGTTTGAACGGTCAGTGAGCTGGAGGATGGAGGGGAGTGGGGATGGTCAGTGGCTGGAGGATTGGGGAGAGTGCGAATGGGCATTGGGCTGGAAGATGGTGTGGAGTGGGGACGGTCAGTGTGCTGGAGGATGGAGGGGAGTGGGGACGGTCAGTGGCTAGAGGATGGATTGAATTGTGGACGGTCTGTGGCTGGAGGATGGATTGAAGTGGGGATGGTCAGTGGGCTGGAGGATGGATTGGAATGGGCCGGTGAGAGGCTGGAGGATGGCGGGGAGTGGGGTGGTCAGTGGGCTGGAGGATGGATTGGAGTGGGGATGGTCAGTGGCTGGAGGATGGAGGGGAGTGGGAACGGTCAGTGTCTGGAGGATGGAGGGGAGTGGGTATGGTCAGTGGGCTGGAGGATGGAGTGGAGTGGGAACGGTCAGTGGGCAGGAGGATGGAGCGAAGTGGGGATGGTCAGTGGCTGGAGGATGGAGTGGAGTGGGGATGGTCAGTGGGCTGGAGGAGAGAGGGGAGTGGGGACGGTCAGTGGGCTGGAGGATGGAGGGGAGTGAGGATGGTCAGTGGCTTGAGGATGAAGGGGAGTGGGGATGATCAGATGCTGGAGGATGGTGTTTAGTGGGGATGGTCAGTGGGCTGGAGGAGAGAGGGGAGTGGGGATGGTCAGTGGGCTGGAGGATGGAGTGGAGTGGGGATGGTCAGTGGCTGGAGGAGGGAGTGGACTGGGTTGGTCAGTGGCTGGAGGATGGAGCAGTGTGGGAACAGACAGTGGCTGGAGAATGGAGTGGAGTGGGGATGGTCAATGGGCTGGAGGATGTCGTGGATTGGGGACGGTCAGTAGCTGGAGGATGGAGTGGTGTGGGGACAGTCAGTGGCTGGAGGATGGAGCAGAGTGGGGATGGTCAGTGGGCTGGTGGATGGAGGGCAGTGGGGATGGTCAGTGAGCTAGAGGATGGAGGGGAGTGGACTGTTTGATGGACGGGAGTCGGGATGGTCAGTGGACTGGAGGATGGAGCAGAGTGGGGTTGGTCAGTGGGCTGGAGGATGGAGGGGAGTGGTGATTGTCAGTGGGCTGGAAGATGGAGTGGAGTGGGGATGGTCAGTGGGCTGGAAGATGGAGGGGAGTGGGGATGGTCAGTGGACTGGAGTCCTGAGGGGAATGGGGTCGGTCCGTGGGATGGATGATGGAGGGGGTGTGTGAACGGTCAGTTGGCTGGAGGATGGAGGGGAGTGGGAATGGTCAGTGGGCTGGAAGATGGTGTGGAGTGGGGACGGTCAGTGGCTGGAGGATGGTGTGGTGTGCGGACGGTCAGTGGGCTGGAGGATGGAGGGGAGTGGGGATGGTCAGTGGCTAGAGGATGGAGGGAGTGGGGATGGTCAGTGGCTGGAGGATGGAGCAGAGTGGGGATGGTCACTTGGCTGGAGGATGGATTGAAGTAGGCTGGTCAGTGGCTGGAGGATGGCGGGAAGTGGGGACGGCCAGTGGGCTGGAGGAGAGAGGGGAGTGGGGATGGTCAGTGGCTGGAGGATGGAGGGGAGTGGGGACCTTAAGTGGACTGGATAATGGAGTGGAGTGGGGATGGTTAGTGGACTGGAGGCCCGAGGGGAGCAGGGTCAGTTGTTGTATTGGGGCCCACTTCGGATGGTCAGCAGTTTGTGAGCTCGGTCAGACCATGTGTGGAAGTCCCGTGTCCTGATCTGCTGTATGCCCTTTACAGAAAGATTGAAATGTTTATCTTTTTATCCTTTTTTTCTCATTTTTATAATTTATCCCCTTTATAACTGTAAGGTAATGTGACTCTTTATGTTTATTTCTGTATTTTTTATATCACAAATCTATCCCTGGGCACTTGATACCTAAAATGGCATTGTATGCGGCAACACTGTATACTTTGCACTGTACTCCTGTACTCCTATACTTGAGTGCATATGACAATTAAACAAATACTAATTCTAATTCCAATTTTGTTATGTTTATCAGTTTAATTCTCTTGCCTTCTCTGCATTACCTTTAATCTCTTCACTAATTAAGAACCTATCTCTCTCCATTTTAAATACACTCAATGACTTAGCCTCCACAGCCCTCTGTAGCAATGAGTTCCACAGATTCACCTCTCTCTGGCTGAAGTAATTCCTCCTCATCTCAGTTCTAAAGAGTCATTCCTTCACTCTGAGGGTTCTACTCATGTTGTATGCTCACCTACGAGTAGAGACATCTTCTCCACTCCCAGTCTATCCCGGCCTCTCAGTATTCTGTAGATTGCAGTCAGATTCCCCGTCATCCTTCTAAACTCCATCGAGTACAGTATCTGAGTCCATAACTGAACCTGAGTCTATAACAAGCTCTTCATCCCTGGTATCATTCTTATAAAACACCGCCAGACCCCCTCCAATGCCAGCACACCGTTCCTTAGATACGGGGCCTAAATCTGCTCACAATATTCCAAATGCACTGTGACTACAGTCTTATACAGCCTCAGCAGGACATCCCTGCTCTTGTCTTCCAGGCGTGTTGAAATGAATGCTAACATTGCATCTGTCTTCCTTTCAGCCAACTGAACCTACATATTATCCTTCAGAGAATCCTGAACTTGGACTCTGAAATCCCTTTGTTCTTCAGATTTCCAAAGCTTTTCTCCATTTAGAAAATAGTCTTTTCTTCCTGTCAAAAGTGCACAACCTCACAATTTCCCACATTGTACTCCATCTGCCACTTCTTTGCTCGCTCTCCGAGCCCATCCAAGTCCTTCTGCAGCCTCCCTACCTGTCCCTCCACCTCTCGTTGTGTCAACTGCAAACTTTGCAACAATTCCCTCAGTTTCTTCTCCCAGATCATTAATATATAACATGAGTAGTTACGGTCCCAACATGGACACCTGCTGAACTCCACTAGTCACTAGCAGCCATTCTGTAAAAGACCTCTTTATCCCTACTCCCTGCCTTCTGCCAGTCAGCCAATCCTGTATACATGCCAGTACCTTGCCCCTAATACCAAGGACTCTTATTTAGCAGCCTCCTGTGAGGCACCTTGTCAAAAGCCTTCTGGAAATTCAAATAGATCACGTCCACTGGCTCTCCTTTGTCTAACTTGCTCATAACCTTCTCAAAGAATTCCAACAGATTTGGCAGGCATGGCCATCCCGTGATGAAGCCGTGTGGACTCAGCCCTATTTTATAATGCACTGCCAAGTATTTCTAATCTCATCCTTAGTTATGGACTCTAAAATCTCTCATCAATGATCACAGTGAGACTAACTGACCTATAGTTGCCTGTTTTTTGCCTCCCTCCCTTTTAAAAGTGTAGTGTGACCTGAGCCATTTTCCAATCACCTGGGACCCTCCCTGACTCCCAATGATTCCTGAAAGATCCGTACTAATGCTTCCACAATCTCCTCAGCTGTCATCCTTCAGAACTCTGGGGTGTAGTTTATCTGGTCCAGGTGACTTATCCACCTTCCGACCTTTCAGCTTCAGAAAATCTTCCCCTTAGTGACAGCCACCACACTCATCTCTGCTCCAACTACTAAATGCTACTTGTCTGACGCATGTAAGGCGAGGAAATAAACTGTGCGGAGCGGTTGCCAAACACCAGCCCTTGACTGAGTGCACAGCTGAGCTTTAAGGATAGTGCTTATGCTGGCAATCTTGCAAGGTTCCTACAGTGACCAATCCTTCAGATCAGGAACTATACTGCACATTCTGGAGTTGTCAAACACAGCCATGGGAAAGCCAATACTTGAGAAAAAAGACATTCAATAATGTGCAGACTGGCCAGTGAAGTGAATAATGAACTTTAACACAGAATAATGTGAGTCACTGCACTTTGGTCAGAACCAGCAGAAGCTGTTCTGGGAGGACTTTGGGTCCCTGGATCAACCTTGTGATGATGTTACAGAGCAGCACCCCAATGAGCATAAATTTGTTTGATTTGAGTTATTATTGTCACATGTCCTGAGATATAGTGAAAAGTAGTGTTTTGTGTGCTAACCAGACAAATCATACTTTATGTGAGTCCATCAGGATAATAGAACAGATTCCTGAAGAAGGGCTTATGCCCGAAAAATTGATCCTCCTGCTCCTCAGATGCTGCCTGACCGGCTGTGCTTTTCCAGCACCACACTCTTGACTCTGATCTCCAGCATCTGCAGTCCTCACTTTCTCCTAATAAAACAGAATGCAGAATATTGTGTTACAGCTACAGAAAAGGTGCAGAGAAAGATCAACTTTAATGTATAGGAGGTCCGTTCTTAAGCGGGATGAAGCTATTCTTGAATCTTTTGGCATGTGCATTGAAACTTTTAAATCTTCTGCCTGATGGAACAGGGGGGGACAGCACTTTGATTATGTTGGCTGCTTTCCCAAGGCAGCAGGAAATATAGATGGAGTCAATGGATGAGAGGCTGGTTTTCATGGTGGTCTGGGCTGTGTTCACGACTCTCTATAATTTCTTGCGGTCTTGGGCAGAGCAGTTGCCGTACCAAACTGTGGTGCATCCAGATGGGATGCTTTCTGTGGTGCATCAATAGGAATTGGTAAGAGTCATTGTGGACACACTGAAATTCCTTAGCTTCCTGAGGAAGTGTTGTGCTCTCCTGACTGCAGCATTGATATGGATGGACTATGACAGAGTGTTGATGATATTTACTCCTAGGAACTTGAAGCCCTCAACTACCTCTACCTCAGCACCATTGTCAATGACCAGCTCCTTCATTGTGCTGACATCAAGGGAGAGATTGTTATCTTCATAAATGCCACTGAACTGTCGAGCTCCTTCCTGCATCCTGAGCTCCAAGCTACTACGGTGGTGTCATCAGCAAATTTGAAAATTGAGTTTGAGCTGAAGGTAGTGAATTACACTGTCAACTGTGCAGATCCACCGAATTCCTACAGTGTGGAAACAGGCTATTCGGCCCATCGAGTCCACATCGATCCTCCAAAAAGCATCTTGCCCAGACCCATCCCCCTAACCTGTAGCCCTGCATGCTGCATGGCCAATCCACCTAACCTGCACGTCTTTACGACTGTGGGAGGAAACCGGAGCACCCAGAGGAAACCTGCGCAGACACGGGGAGAATGTACAAACTCCACACAATCGCCTGAGGGTGGAATCAGAACCCAGGTCCCTGGCGCTGTGAGGCAGCAGTGCTAACCAGGGGACCACCATGAAATTCTAATCCCCCACACAGTAAGTAAATGAGATGAAAATATTCCATGATCCCAGCTCAGACGATGAAAGGAACTGAAAGTTGGTGACTTGAAAGTGTTAAATCTTTATCAACTAGGTTTGGTTAGAGACATTAGAAAGTATGGATTTTCTGATCCCTTTTAAAACTGTCTTTTCTTTAAGAAATGAAGCTTTGACATTTCCCTTCAGGTAAGTTATTGAATTATACTGCAGTATACTGTAATACAATTTTCTCTCAAAGCCTAACTAAAAGTGATAGTCCAGTGGACTGAGATGTAAAATTCCCGTGTGCAATGAAATTAAGAGTAACTTAATGTATTCCCCTGCTATGTCTGGCCTGTAATGTAATTATACCATCAATATTTGCTGATGATGGCAGCAAGACCACAGCAATCCATATTCTGATGGACTGACAAAATTGAAAAGATTTTCTTTGGGAACAACGTGATACTGCCTGAACGTTTCATTTCCTGAAATGTTTGATACCACAGCACAGACCAACAGCAAAATGCAGTTTCTGCACATTCCCAGTAATGAAACCTGAATAAACTATTTGTGTCAAAAGCTGGGAAGCTGTCATGAAATGTAACCTTTGTCACTTTGGTGTAGATTTATCAAGGTCCTGGACCCATACCAGTGATACCTAGGCGACTAATCGGTCTTGTGGAATTGGGAGCTGTTGGTACGTATGCCAGCAGAGGTATGTATGTTAGTAACTTTCAAGGGCAAATGCAATAGGGAAAATGTCTTGTACGATTAATTAAACATCAATATCTGATTGATTGCCTATATCTTAAGTAACCATCATATTCCAATTACACCAGAGGAGAAACAACATTGATAATTTCAGTGGGTCTAGAACTGGCAGACTTAGATGTCAAAAATGTATAATCTGCTTGGTTCTTCTTACACCTTTGTATATACTTGTTAACCTTATCTCAATAAAGCAATGTCTGTGAAAGTGCCTTGTAAATGTAATCTAACAATGGGGTACAAGGCTCATATTGCCTGCTTTTGCAAATTATTTTTAATTCATTCATAGGAGGTGGGCATTGCTGGCTGGACCAACATTTATTAGGAGCAAGTTACTACAGATGCTGGAATCTGAATTGGAAACAAGCTGTGATGAAGAGTCATCTAGACTCAAAACGTTAGCTTGCACTCTCTCTCTCTCTCCATGGATGCTGCCTGACCCATTGTGATCTCCAGCCTTTATTACCCTTGAGAAGCCAAGTTGCCTTCTCGAATGGCTTCAGTCCATTTGGCGTAGTTGGACCGACAATGGGATTAGAGGGGGAATTCAAGGATTTTGACCCAGCAACACTGAAGAAAAAGTAATTTTCTTCCAAATCGTGATTGTGAATAGTTTGGAGGGGCGATGCATATTTGGAGATGTGCCAACTAAGGGTAAGTTCACCCATGGCAGGTCACAGTCACTACCGGCTTATTTTAAATGTGGATCAAAACATATTAATCATGTCATATTTGTCTTTCCATGAAAAGTTATTGAAACATCTGGAGGCCCAGAAATTAAGACCATGAGGACATAAGAAATAAGTTTAGCCCCTCGATGCTGTTCCTTTCAATAGGATCATGGCTGATCCAATATTCTACAGGTCCACTTTCTTGGCCTTTTTCCTGTATTGAATTGATTTGAATTTACTGTAACCCTTGATTCTTTGACTGATCAAGAATTTATCTATTCCAGCCTTAAATTTACATAAGGATTCAGCTCCCACAGCTCTCTGTGGCAAAGAGTTCCAAAGACTCACAATCCTCTGAGAGAGGAATTCCCTCCTCATCTCAGTCTGAAATTGGTGCCTTTTTATTTGACATGAATGATGGATTATAATGATGGATGGAAATCCTCTACAAGAAACTATATTCTGATGTTTAAAATGCAATGATTGTCACTGTGCTTCCATCTACCAGCTCATCTGATGATACCATCTTTCCAAGTGGATGAGTTAAGTCTGGTGGAACAAATCTAATGGTGCAACTGGGCAATTAATCTCTCAACAGAAATAACCAACAGGATTGTAACTCATGTTCTTTAGATAATTAGCTTCCATATTCCTCATCTGTGGTTTCTCCACTCTTTTATGGTCAATGCAACTTCAATCAAAGAGAAAGAGAGACTGTCAAAGTTGACAATACTTACCTTTTATATCAGGCTGAAATTTCACATTTTTCAGCAGAGAGATTTTTTCAAGTAAAATTCATGAGGCAAGGTGACTTCTCTCACACAATCTTGCATTCAGAAACTCATTCATTAGACAGCTTAAGATAATTGGAGCTATGAGGCTACCCTCAGGAACTCTGCAGAGACGTCCTTGCACTGAGATGATTGACCTCCAACAGCCACAACCACCTTCCTTTATGCAAGGTTAGACTCAAAGCAGTGGAGTTATTTTGCCTCGCATTCCCATTCTCTCCAGTATTGTTAGGGCTGCTCAATACCACAGTGAAGCAAATGGGGTCTTGACGTTAAGGGCAGTCTCTCTCGCCTGACCTCTGGAACTCAGTTCTTTTGTTCACCTTTGGACCAAGGCTGTAATGAGGTCAGGAGCTAAGAGGCTCAGGCAGAACACTAACTGAGTGTCAGGGAGCAGGTTATCTCTTTGATCATTGATAGCACTGTTGGTGACCCCTTCTAGCAATAGCTGATGATCAATGGAAAGTTTGGTGACCGCATGAAGACCCTTGTTCAGCAAACCCAGTGTCTGCTAGATATGTGTGTAGGCCTGAACTGGATAAGGCATAGCTGTCCAGTATAAATGACAAAGTCAGAGGGGGTTGAGGGACCTCAACGTCACTCCAAGTGCCCCTTCCTCTCAGAGCGTCAAGGTGGTGCTAAAAAGCACCCGTAGGAATAAGTAGTCATGTACAGCCGACAAAGGCTTTTTCCTCAGGACACACCAGATGTACCCAGCTCCTGTACCTCTTCCCAACCTGTAATTCCAAACTCTGAGAGATACAATTCAAGGAGGATGAGCCTGATTCTGGACAGGAGACTCTCAACAGGTCTGGGTCCTCCAAGGCCAAAAGCGACTGCCTGAGTCTTCCAGGCCAACAGGGCCAAGAAAAGAAGGTCTACGTTGGTGTCGTATCTCACTGCCACCTGATGGCTAGTGTGCAAAGTGACCTATTGAGCTGTGAACATCCCAAAGCTCCAAGGGAAATCCTGAGGGTTGGCGCAGTGTGTGAATTGTTCTGAGAGTGGCACACTGAGGTCGTGAGGCCGGTGCTGCTGAATTATGTGGACAAAGGGTAGAGGTGGAAGGCGTCCATGGGACATTGTAATGAAGACAGCGTTGAATGGAAGTGCAGCGAAGAGAGTAGCGAGCTTCTACCACAGATAACTATTCTGACTTTCACATGGGAAATCCACAGTGACAAGTTTCTCAGGGAAAGTCAAGAAAATTGGAAGTGGCGTAGAAGTGAGTGATTTTGACTAATAATAAAATGCAAATACCAAATGAGGTAGTCATCTCTTAATAACATGATTCTAAACATTCCATTTAAACTATAAGGGGAAAGTCAGGACATCTTTGCTCAATTTCAAGATTTTAAATTATTTCATTCTCACTTCATTTTCCCAACTTTCTTGCTATTCTCTGCACTGCTAAGAGTATTCCACCCTTAGTATTTGATCACAAATTTCAAACATATAATTGCTAGAAAGTGATTTTTGTTTAATTGATTGCTCTGTGGGAAAGAACAATTTGATATAATTTAAGTAACAAAATCATTACACAATGTCTTTAAATTCCCTTAGAAGAAATTATTGCATATAATCTCAGAGAACGCCACAAATTCTATAGACCTCAACATGCCTTTATTACATAGTGTTTGGAATTGATTGTTATTTAAGAAAAAAACCCCTACCATACAATTTTGGCCATAAGCTCATTAGACAGTAAAATCCTGTGTAGAAAATCCACTTAAGGGAAAGTCATTTAAGTTAAATGGCTTGATCAATAATCAAGACTGGAATGAACAGCAGAATTAAAATATTACCATATTTGGATGCAGCTTTTTTTTAATATTGAATTAATTCATTGAAAAAGTTCTGATTGTGATTGAAGAAAATGATCAGTCAAAGCCTATGACTACCAAGTTTTTAATTTGTGTTCTGTTTGTACAAAATCAATAAAGTGCATTTCTTGATTATTTTGATATTTGCATAAGTGTAGAATATGACTAATTGCTGATTACGTGAAGGCAATTTTGCAAGCAGCAATTAAAACAAAAATCCATCACTCACAATACTTCTGCAACAATGATCTATCATATAGATGTGTTCATGAGATGTGGGCATCTATTTATTGTCAATATTTATTGTCCATGTAAAACAGTGCGGATGAGACAGCTTCTTGAACCATAGTAGTCCATGTGTTAAAAAATTCCTATTGATTTGTAAGTTAAAAATTCCAGGATTTTAACCAAAATGAAACTAGATTAATTTAGGATATTGGGTTGGCATGGCTGATTTAGACTGAAGGATCTGTTTCCATGCTGTACATCTCTATGACTCTATGAAGTGCAGCAGTATATTTTCAACTCATGACAGTATGTAACTTGGAGAACAACTGGTGCTCAGCATTGCTGATCTGCTCCATCTAAGTGGTTGATTCCGTTTACAATTTTTATAGCAGCTTCATACAACTGAGTTGTTTGTTAAGGCACTTTAGCGGACAATTAATAGTTAAACACATTTTCATGCATCCTTCATCACATGTAATCAGGTAAGGATAACAGATTTTCTTCGTTAAAGAGCATTAATGAAATAGGGCTGATTTTTTATGAGAGTCCAGTGGTTTCATGCTGTTGGTTTTTATTTAAATAATTGAACTTAACTTGCTTGTCTGCTCTGGTCGAATTTGAATGCATTTCTGTGGATCGTTCACCCTGGCCTCAAGATTACTACTTCAGAGACAACCATTATGCTACAGCAGCCATACACATTCTCAGTAGTTTGTATGTCATTTCATATTAGGATTCGATTGGAGAAAACTCAATTACAATTGCCAACTTTAGCAAGAAGGATCTATACTAGCTGTTAAATACTTGATGGAATAATACCAAGACATTTTTGATAGTGGAGGTCTGTCCTGAATCTGTAATTTGTGGCTGTTTGAAATCAACATAGTCACATCTAGTGCGAATGTTATTGCTATTGCTAGGAAGGTGTCCTCACAAGTTTTAAATAAATGTCCATTTGATATGGACTGGAAACATAGCGTGCTTTTATTTTTCCATGCTAGATCATATGGAAATACAAATTTGAGAGAGCATTCTATTAAATGGAGGCTGTGAGAGCAAGGCTGATATTGAGAATTCAGTTGCCTGTGACTACAGAATTTGATCACTACCATTTCCAAACCACAAGTAGTGAAACAGACAATCTATAATCTGTGCTGAAATCTATGTAGCATTTGTAATGGAGGTGGTTACCCTGTGCGGAGCACCGAATAATCATTTCTCAACAATGCTGCTCGGGCTATTGGGATTCAATATTTTCCATACCAAATTAGTTTCATTATCCAGAGAGGATTGGAACCACAAGTGTATTGGTCATTATCCTGTTTCATGTGATGAGGATGTTACAAGGTTGGGAATGCACATTTCCTGAATGAACTGTTGATTTTACCAACAGGTCTTATTGTTTCCTGTCAATTTCCCCTCACAGGTTTCCTGATGGAGAGGCTCTCGATAGTGGGCAATGTGGGTGTTCCAGACAGCTGGATATCTATTGGTGGTGGGTGGAGGGGAGTGGGGCAGCATGGTGGGTGCATCATGGTTTGATTAGTGTAGAGTATCTAATTCAGCAAGAGGTCCCTAATGATTCTCAGGAGGGTTGATGGTGGGTTGGGGGATGGGTAGGAATATATGTTACACATTTGGGTGCTCAAAGTCAGATATCCAGTGAGCCAGATGAAAGGAAATAGAAAGAAAGAATTTCAAAGAATCTGCAAAGACAAGAGACTCAAATTCAACTGCTTGACTATCAATATTTCATTATTTATTCTTCATGAACCACCTATAGAGGTGGCAATATTTAATCTCTATGTATATCCTTTGCATTATTATTCCTCTGACATTTAGCAATTAAGAATTAACTTTCCATAAAATAAATGGTGCTGCAGGAGAGAAATCTTAAAATACAGTCAAATAATTTTGTTATCTCAAGAAAGCCCCATTACATGTTAATTTCATCTGGGAGACAGGCATACTGCAAGGGTGAAGTTTCTATGTAAACTGCTGTGATTAGCCAAGGAGCTGGATACATAAAGAAGGCAAGGTAGTTCATCCTTCCTCATTCAAGAGCTTTACAATTTGGGGTATCCAATCGAGAAAAGGCTGGATAAGCTGGAAATATTTTCACTGGAGCATAGTAGGTTGAGAGCTGACCAGATAGAAGTTTACAAAATACTGAGAAGTTTAGATAGAGTTATTTTTTAAAAATTAGATTCCCTACAGTGTGGAAACAGCCCCTTTGGCCCAACCAGTTCACACCGACCCTCCGAAGAGTAACCCACCTAGACCCATTTCCCTCTGACTAATGCACCTCGCACTATGGACAATTTAGCATGGCCAATTCACCTAACCTACACATCTTTGGACTGTGGGAGGAAACCCACGCAGACACAGGGAGAATGTGCAAACTGCACACAGACAGTCTCCCAATGCTGGAATCAAACCTGGGACCCTGGTATGATGAGGCAGCAGTGTTAATCATTGAGCCACCATGCCATAGCTGCCTTTTCCCTAAGATGGGGAATTTTAAGACTCAGGGACACATTTTTAATGTGAAAGCAGAGCGATTTAATAAAGACATAAGAGGCAAATTCTTTACACAGAGGATAGGTCGCATGTTGAATGAACTTCCTGTGGAAGTGGAGGATGTGGGTACAATTACAACGTTAAAAGACATTTGGATAAGTACACGAATAGGAAAGGTTTGGAGGGATATGGACCGGGAGCAGGCAGCTGGGACTAGTTTAGTTTGGGATTATGTTCGGCAGGGATTGGTTGGACCAAAGGGTCTGTTTCTGACTCTAGACCTCACCTGGAGTCTGGTGGTCACTCCTGAGGCTGTGAAACCCAGTCAAACTAAGTTCAACAAAGTATTAAAATGAAGCCATACACACTCATTAATTGTACACCTTAACCCAACTTCTCATTTATGGATTCATTATGCACCTCTCCTCCTCTATCTGTATAAAACAAAGTTGTCACTTTTAAGACAGATTTTTTTTCCATTTTTAATATTTGACATGACCCAAACCATACATTTTCATGGAGTTGAAATAGTTGCACAGAAGCCAATTTCTCGTCACCATATCATCCTTTATTTACATGTGCATAGCACAGAGACTCTGATCAGCCAGCTCAAAGCCAGGCCTTAGACTGAGGAGACAATCATGTTTTTATCTTCTTTTTCCCTTTTTCATTTTTGCTTTTTTAAATCACCCCCTACACTCCCGCCTAACAGCAGGAGTGCTTATTTCTCCCCAGCACCTATGCCGTGTGTATGTAGGTGTAGGACACAGTGAAGAAACGTCAAACTTTATTCATATTCTAACACCAGGAAGAAAAAACACCCGAGTGGCCAGTGACAAGCAATGACTTTCTCCTCAAGGGCAATGCTTACGTGATCAAAAAAGTGAAAGGAAGAGGAGGGATTAAATCAAAATAGATTCGGAGGGAAAAATAAAATACTCCACACCGCGCGATGCCCACCTGTCCATGAAAACCTCGTGGGTGTTTGTAGACACCACAGGCTCCTTCTTTAAAGACACCAGGCCCGGACATAACCACAGAAGTGGGACAGACAATCGCCCCTAATGCCCCCCTCCACAGCCTGCTTCCTGGACCTGTTCATACCTAGCCTGGCCAGGCCCAGGAGGAGACCCACGAGGAGACACGCTTGTTTATTTACGTTTTGTTCCTTTTTTCTTTTTGTTTCTGTTTTTCGCCCCACACTACCGCCTAATAGCTGTAGTTCTTATTTTTCCCCAGCACCCATGTCGTGTACGTGCAGGTGTAGGACATAGTGAGGAAAACAAGTAAGTCAATCTTTATTTATAATCCACCACCAGGAAGAAAGGAAATACCAGAGCGGCCAGTGATGAGCAATGCCCTTCTCATCAGAGCGCAATGCTGCATGATCAAAAAAAAGTGAAGGGGAGAGCAGGGATTAAATCAAAATAGAGTGGGAGGTGGTAATAAAACACTCTATTCCCTGCCGTGCCCAATGCTCCCTGAACAAATCAAGGGTGTTGGTGGACACCACACGTTCCTTCTCCAGTGATAGCCGGGCTCGAATGTACCAATGGAAGAGGGGTAGGCAATCAACCGTAATGTCTAGATGAGAGTGGTGCTGGAAAGGCACAGCAGGTCAGACAGCATCCGAGGAGCTGGAAAATCGACGTTTCGGGCAAAAGCCGTGATGAAGAGCTTTTGCCCGAAACATCGATTTTCCTGCTCCTTGGATGCTGCCTGAACCTGCTGTGCTTTTCCAGCACCACTCTCATCTAGACTCTGGTTTCCAGTATCTGCAATCCTTGTTTTTACCTAATCAACCCTAATGACCCCCTCCATGGCTCCTTGCCTGAATCTGTTTATGGCTAGCCTGGTCAGGCCCAGGAGCAGACCCTCTTTCTTTTTTCTTTCTTTTTTTTCAGTTGTCGGATGCAGTGAAAAACAACAAGTGTGCAAATCTTTATTTATATTCCACCACCAGGAAGAAAGGAAACACCTGAGTGGAAAAAAATTTGCATCCCCAAAGCTCTCCTGGCTCCACATTTATAGGATGGGTTGGTGACAATTCCCCACAGCAGATTTGCTGCCGATGATTAGCCACTGCCGGTTCGCCACCAGCGTTTCTCCACTGGGGTCGTTTGACTTCTAGGAGACTATTCGGCACTGGAAATATATATAAGTACTGATTGTTTTCCCTCCCACCTGTTCTTTCATACTTCTCAGTCCCCTTTATTCATACAACTACATACTACATATTGATTAAAAAAAGGTAAAATAAATATCATTTTATTGGTTTATATATAAAAATGAGTTACAAACTTTACCAGAAAAAGGAAATATATTTTAAAAGTCTTTATAATGGCAGTAAAATCTCACATTAATATTAAACAATGAAATTTCAGTTCATTTGATAGTTATGTGCTATTCCTCTAAGATATTCCAAACAATCTCTTTCACCATATTCAAGAACATTTTTTTAATTCTATCGTCTGTGTCTCGATACCTTTTGAGCTTTATTTGTGGTGGGTAACCCGCTGTCAGCTGTTCCATATATAAATCACGATCCTTTTTCACTTTCATTAACGTTCCAATACATTTCTATATGGTTGGGTGGTGAGCTCCGAGTTCAAAAGCAATTCACCAATGAGTGGCTTCAGTGTGATTATTTGTGCGATCTTCACCGTTTATTGTTGTCTCATAGACTGACCGCATAGCATGGGGAAACAAAGGTGCCCTTTGGCTACTGCCACGTCTGTTGTAGAATTGTTACTGAAACAAAGCAAACACTACCTTAACCAATATAATGACAATTTCATATACCACCAATATTCAAAATATACGACCTATTTGCAGTGGCGAATCGTCTTCAGTGGCCAATGGGCGGTGGCTAAGCGTCCTCGGTGGTCAAAGGGCAGTGGCTAATCGTCAGTGGCGAATCTGCTGTGGCGAATGGTCCCATCCCTACATAGGATCTCTACGGTGTGGAAGCAGGCCATTTGAGTCCACATTGACCCTCAAGAGCATCCCACCCAATCCAATACCCCCTATCTTATCTCTGTAAGCTCCCCCCACCTCCCCCCCCCCCCCTTTCCCATGGCTAATCCACCTAGCCTGTATACTACAGGCAATTTAGAATGGCCAATCCACCTGGCCTGCATATCTTTGGACTATGAGGGGAGACCCCACAAACACAGTGAAGAATGTACAAACTCCACACAGACAGTCACCCAAGGGTGCAATTGAACCCAGGTCTCTGGGGCTGTGAGGCAGCAGTGCTGACCACTGAGCCACCGTACCACCTATACATAAGCAATAAGCATTTACCAAGCATTAGTGGCAACATTGGCCATAAAGAATCCTGATTAATTTTGAATTTACACTCTCAAGAAACAACATGAGCTTTAGGCACGGAGTCACATTGTCATACCGCATGGAATCAGACACTTCAGTCTCACCAGTCTGCACCAACCACATTCCCAAACTAAACTAGTCCCACTCATCTGCCTAGAACTTGTGAAAATTGACTTATGTTTCCGTGCAAATCACTAAACTGCATAAAGTGTTGTTGTTTTGAAAGTAAAATAAAGCAAGACAATACACATTAGTTTCTATTCCCTCTTGTTAAACTGGTAGGCCACAATGAAGTTAAGATAACTATTATCCATTGTCTATAGCTGAGACAGAAAACTAGAACAGTTTTACCTTACTTTTCAAAAGGTGGTGGATTTTTAACCAGTTACCTCTCTGATAGGCCCAATTACTAAAACATTAAATGCTTTAGATAGAGCATCATTTCCTTTATCAAAACTGTCCTCAGGAAAACCATTCTTCTACTTTGTATTTTCACTGGAAGCTTATCCATTTTGTGATCTTGTCCTCGAGATTTACAATAAGCTAAATTAATTTGAATAAGCCAGTTGCATCCACATTATTCATGACCACAGCAACTTGATCGCTTCCCATGGATCGCGTTTCATCAATGAACATAAATGATCAATTTTGCCAGTGTCTCCTGTCATGGAAAAGGTCACTCCAAGATGTGGCACTCCCAGTGTGGAATTGCACTCTTTGGAAAATATATGTCCAAAATTTATTGGGATCCCTGGCAGCAAACAATGATCCTCCCACAACTCTGGAAATATTAACTTACATTTATTTAATCAATTAGTTATTAAAGCATTTCCAATGCATCCGGTTAAATTCAGCAGTTTCTCTCCAATAAGAGAACAGCCTATGGTCTTGTGGCACTATGAACACTTTCACTTTTACTGACCAAATAAGTATTTTTAATGTTCTACGCATTCATAAACATGGGCAGATGACCTGATCAGTGGTTTCCTGCCTGGTGTTTGTGTGGAGCCAATCCTCACAAAAGTGCTTGAGCTTGCAATTAGTGCTATTGGCTTCAAATACTTATCATGAAAGCATTGATCAACTTTTCAGCAAAGACACTAAGGGCAAAACTTCTGTAAAAACAGAAGTGTATATTTAAAGTCTGGATTGTGATATTCTTAGTACATTGCATAATTGTAGCTACTTTCTCTCCAAAAGTGTGTGTATGTGGAATGAACTTCCAGAGGAAGTGGTAGATGCAAGTACAATTACAATATTTAAGAGACATTTGAACAGGTACATGAATAGGAAAGTTTTAGAAGGATTACGGTCAAATGCAGGCTAATGAACTAATCTAGTTTGGAGAAGTGGATGAGTTGGACCGAAGGGTCTGTTTTCTTGCTGTTTTATAACTCCATGATTCTATTGACTCTATAACTGACCCTTATTCAGAATGTACAGAATACTGCTGATTGTTAGTAATTTCTTTCCTGTTGTTTGATGCATGGGGTAGATTGCTGGAAAGAGTAAGTAATAAGTGCTCACCAGGGACTCAGTCACTCCATTGTTTCAGTGCACACCCACAATACTTCCAAGGCAGCATAGTTTGGGAATGTGATGGAACTAGGATACACTAGGACCCATCCCAAAATTTGCCTGTCTTCATGCTGAATGATGTCAGTAGATGCTATGAGAGATGTGGCCCAGATCTTTACATGTGAGAAACATCTTAAAAACATTTCTGTATCATTGACCAACTTTGCTCATTCACTGACATCGAAATTATTGTCCTAGTTGGGTGAGGAAGTGGAGAGAGGAATTGGACAGCCAGTTTTGGAGTTTCAAGAAATCTGGGACTTGAAATGTTACAAGACCATCTTCATTCCAAACGTTCCCCCTCTTAAGACGGGTCAACACAGTCTTATGGAACTGTGATGGCTTCGCAATGCAGCAACAACCTTTAGTTATGTGTACCATCAACTTATAACTTTTATTCAAGGTGCTTCAATGAAATCTGCATGGTGACATCATGAGGAGATAATTGGACAGGTGTTCCAAATTGCGAACCAGCCTTGGTTAGTTCAGTTGGCTGGACAGCTGGCTTGCAAACAGAGGTGAAGTCAACAGTGTGTGTTCCATTCCCACACCTACTGAGGTTGCTGTGAGGGAAGCTCTTCATCACCTTTCTGTCCTCAAATGAAATGTGGTGACCCTCAGGTTGAAGCATCACCAGTTGCCTCTGTTTGATGAGAAAAAAACAACCTTATAGTTTCAGAAGAGTATTGCAACTTTACTTTCCTTACTAAGGAAGTAAGAGAAAGATGAAGGAGATTAAAGCGTGAGGGACAGATGGGTGAGCAGGATTTCGTGTGAGTTAAAATAGTGCGAGCAGAGCTTTGGATAAACTGGAATTTTCAGAGAGTGAAGAATGGAAAGCCAGCTAGAAGATGATTACTATAGTCAATCTGGAAGTAACAGGGGCAAAGGTGAAGGCTTAAGCAGCTGATGGATGGATTTGGGGTGTCGAAGAAGACAATGGTTGTCCTTGACAGAGAGGTCAGACGCTCAGGTCAGTGGTCAAGTGGGATGTCCAGGTGGTGGAACATTTAGCTCAACCTGAGCCAATGATCTGAAGTGGGATGGAATCAGTGGTCAGGCTACAGAGTTTGAGATGGGGCTGAAGCTGATAGACTTGATCTTACCAACATTGACACTTCCAGGACTAAATGTTGGAAAGCAGTCTGACAAAACAAAGTTGGTGTCTGGGCCAAAGCGGAGGAACCAAACACAACAACATTAAAAACGTATTAATATTTTGCATTAATATTATTCACCACGCTGCAAGCTATGTTGGCTAGTATGAGCTGATAGATGGACCCTGAATCCAAGCAAGATGCTTTCTATTGATCTGTATCATATTTTAAGAATGTTGATCAATTTTGTTTCCTCTTCACAGAGCAATTTTGAGTGTGAATTATGTTCAAGTATTGCACTTTAAAACCCAAATTATTTTGCTCAGTGTTAAATCTCACAGGCAAAAACCACTCAGCATAAAGGTTTTATTGCTAAAATTGGACCTGGCATTGTCAATGTATTAAAACTTCACAAACCTGTTTGTGAAATGTTTTCAATGATAATCTACTACAGACCAAAACAATAAAAATTCATTAAGTTATCCCAGGTCCATGAAGGCAGAATGGTCCTTCTTAATTTTGAATACAAAATAATTTCTCTTAAAACCGCATCAAAGAGAAGGAAATGAGTCAGATTTTTATTTACAAACCTCACTGACTAAGAAAGATCAATGGAGCCAATTGATAAAGACACCCTTGTGAATGTTTTTGAGTTATCTTTCTTGTTGTTTTTATCTATAAATATGCAAATAGAATCATCGGAGCCCACAGCATGGAAATAGGCCCTTCAGCCCAACTTGCCCATGCTGCCCAGTTTTTACAATTTAAACTAGTCCTGCATTTGGCCCATATCCTTCCATCCCTATCCCATTCATGCACCTGTCTAAATGTTTCTCAAATTCCCCTCCACCACTACCTCTGGCAGCCCATTACTGACACTCACCACCCTCTGTGTGAAAAAAATTGACTCTCTGGGCTTTGTGGTATCTCTCCCCTCTCCTTAAAAGTCAAAGTGAGATTAGACCACTGCAGGTACTTTCTAGTAACTGATATCATCAAGCAACTTGGGTGGCACGGTGGCTCAGTAGTTAGCACTGCTGCCTTATATTGCTAGAGACCAGGGTCCAATTCCCTTGTTGATAACTGTCTGTGTGGAGTTTGTACATTTTCCTTGTGTCTGTGTGGGTTTCGTCTGGGGTGCTCTGGTTTCCTCCTACAATCCAAAGGTGTGCAGGTTAGGTGAATTACCTATCGTGTTAGGTGCACTATTGTGCTCCCCTACCCTATATTTAGTCCACACTAGTGTGGACTAAATATAGGGTAGGAGAGTAGGTTGGGAGGGTTACTCTCTTCAGAGGGATGGTGTGGACTTGTTGGGCCAAATGACTTGTTTCCATTCTGTAGGAAATCTAAGCTTAAATTCAGATCTGGACTTACTTCATTGGAGAGTTTAAATTCTCAATCAGAAAGATTGCTGAACCATTTTTGTGGTCAAGCACAATATGCAGCCTCCTACCTTACCATTTAGAGTCATAGAGATGTACAGCACAGAAACAGACCTTCATCCAGCTCGTCCATGCCAACCAGACATGCTAAATTACCGCTAAGAAACTAGACATCATGAATTCTCAACATGGAAGTCAGAGTGAGTACTTGGCAACACCAGGCTCGCTGTGTGTTCCTCCAGATTTCCATCTTGGAAAACAGGTACCAAATCCCAGGCCGGCTTGGTAACTATCATTAGAAATCTGCTGCAAGAACATTATGTGGGCAGACCCCCAGCTCATGGACTGGACCAGGCAGCAGCTCAGGGATGTACATTTATTTTCTTCACTCTCACTCACTTATTTGGATACTCAAGCGATCGCTGCTTTTTTGTGCTTCGCCCCATGATCCAAAGCTCATCATAATGTTGTACCGCCTTACCTGTTAGCACTGACACAAATCCACACAGCTTGTAAGCAGTGATTGGTCAATAAGGCAGAGGAAGTGTTGCATGGCAGACTTGTACGTCAATCTCACGCCCACATGATGTGCCAGCTGTGTATATGGCAAGTACATTGCATGTGCATTAAGCAAAGAGAAGGTTGCCATGGTCTTAGTAGATCATTGGGCTGCTCTCTCATAAGAGAGAGAGAGAGAGACAATGGGTAGTGGTTTAATCTGAGGGTCACTATGCCTCAGGTAAGAGGAGAGACCTTGATGGCAACTTCAGTCGGTGCAGGAATTGAATCCATACTGTTGGCTCACTCAGCATTGCAAACTAGCCATCCAGCCAATTGTGCTAGCTGAAACCCATTATAAGCAAATAACCAATCTCTCAAAGGCTTAGGGATTTAGTTCTGCAGGGGTTCCCATCAGATGGGGCTCCCAGCTCAGTAAATAAAGGGCAGCCTTCAAAACCAATCCATGGTTAAGGTGCTTGTTTGGAGAGGTCATTGTTGTAGGCTCTATAGCTGGACACTCTTGGGAGTGGGTCAGTGCCAGCATAATGCAGCCAGTCAGGGATTTACTGGAACGCAGATGGGGAGCTGTATCATTCAGGGGTCTGCTCACTCACCAGTCAGGGGTCTCCTGCTCAGTTAGTCAATATATTGGGCCACAGTTGCCCCAGGGATCCTGCCCACGGAACATCAAAGGTGAGGGAGCAATCAGGGGGCTGAGTGCTGTGGGCTGGTTTATGAGGAACTTGCAGGTGTGGAATGGAGGCTGAATGCTGCGGTGCAGCGAGGGATTACTATAGGAAAAAGGGGATATACAGAAATTGGATGAGAATTGGGGAGCCACTGGCTAGTATCATGGAGAGTGAAAAAGATTATCTAAGATTACAAAAGGATCGTGATCAATTGGGCCAATGGGCTGAAGAGTTGTAGATGGAGTTTAATTTGGACAAATGTGAGCAAGTTCATTTTGGTCAAATTAAAAAAGGCAGGATTTATACAATTATTGATAGGGCCCTGCGGAGTGGTGTTGAACAGATGGATGGACTCAGTAGATGGATGAAGTGGGGACTTGAGGAGGTGTGACACCTGTGGAGGGGATGATGGAGAGGTGTACCAGGAAGGAAATGTAGATGTTTGGGACTTCATCTATATAGGCAGCTGGAGGCTGGAACTCACAATCCAAGGAGTGGCTGTTCATCGCTCCATTGTCCTGCGATACACAAATGCGAAATGGAACCCAAAATGGCTGCAATGGCATTTGGGTGGGTGGTCTATGTGCTGCCATCTATGGTGGGGGAGGATTTGTGGGGTCTTCAAAGGGCAACACCAGCAGACACTGTCAGTGAAGGTCAAACACAAGGCTGAGCTCAGTTAAAAATCACAAAACATCAGTTTATAGTCCAGCAGGTTTAATTGGAAGAACTAGCTTTAGGAGCGCTGCTCCTTCATCATGTGGTTGTGCACTCCGAAAGCTAGTGTGCTTCCAATTAAACCTGTTGGACTATAACCTTGTATTGTGTGATTTTTAACTTTGTACACCCCAGTCCAACACCGGCACCTCCAAATCAAGGCTGAGCTCAGTATTCCTTGTGACTCTTAGGGAATTAACTGAGTGTGTGAAGTCACCTCCTTGCCCCAAGCTCTCCTAACCCCTTCATGCAGCACAATGGCGAAAGCTCCCTGAGGCCTGTGCTGCACCAGCACTATCTGCACAGCGAGATGTCATAGTCTCCTGCGATTCACCCCTGCCCCTGGCACAAAGCCATGTAACTCTACACCTTGGGCCATCAAACGTCATCCATGGCTAAGAATCGGCAGCTTCAGTACCTACCAGACAGTGTTTGTGATGACACAGAGGTTGGTGACAATCGGAACTGACAATATGTTTGCAGACTTGAACACGTATTGACAATGGAATGTCATCCAAGCCACCAGCGTGACCTCAAAAGGCCTTCCTCTTTCTCTCTCTCCCACTACATCCCAGTGTAATCTCTGGGTCCACCGCTGGCTTGGGCTGGACAGGGAAAACCTGTCCTACACTGGAATCCATTAGCCCTACGGCTGACTTCCAAACTGCTTGTGCCTAGAGGGGCCAGATATCCTGAATGTGAAACTGCCAGAGGCTTGGACCACCACAGCCTGATGGTGGCAGACAGGGTGGAGTTAGAAATTCCATCAACCTCTGGAGTGAGACCTCTTAGGGTAGGGGAGTGGGTAGGGCTTGCATGTGGTTCTTCCTCTGGCTGGAAGCCTACAGGCATCAGGAGGAAAGGACACCTGATGGTGAGGACAAGGGACCTCATCCCCCCCGTCACCTTGCTACTGGCTGCTGATTATGGTGATGGCTTGCAGATCCTTCCATTAACCTCACAGACCCTGAGGCTTCTGAACCTGGCTCTCCAATGGCAACCTGTCTGTGAGGGCAGCCAGCCGATCACATGATTGAGGCAAGAGGGTGCCAACTGCATTTGCTGCACTCCTGCAGCCGTTATTATGTGGTGACCACTGCCCTCTGCCCCTTGGTCTGCATGTAGTTTGTATGAAGTCCCAGATTCTCCTATTGAGGCGCTGACCAAGTGCCTGGTCTCTGACAGACCTCCAAGTGCCAGGGGCCTGTGCATTGCTTCCTTGTCCAGCTGCAGAGATGTAGCAATGAGGTGCTCACCAGCTGATGCCCCTGATTCTGATCGATGTAAATACTCCCTGAGGGGCCAATACCTGAGCTGCTGGAGGCTGTGGGAGGCAATTTTGCCAGTGCTTCCTCTGAGGGATTCATGCTGTCTTCCTCAGAGCTGCTGGACAGAAGGGCTGACCCCTGGATCATAGTTAATGTGTTCACCCCACTGATACCTGCTCAACATAAAAGAGAGAAAGCATCAATACCCAAGTTTAAAACAACTTAAAATCACACAACACCAGGTTATAGTCCAACAGGTTTAATTGGAAGCACACTAGCTTTCGGAGCGACGCTCCTTCATCACCTGAGCATCACTCCGAAAGCTAGTGTGCTTCCAATTAAACCTATTGGACTATAACCTGGTGTTGTGCGATATTTAACTTTGTACACCCCAGTCCAACACCGGCATCTCCAAATCATAAAAATACATTGACCATGAGGTTAATTTGAGAATTGCTGTACAATCAATGGTTCGCAGATTGCCAGGAAATGGTTATTGGAGTCGATAAAGTGTGGAGCTGGAAAAAGCACAGCAGGTCAGGTAGTATCGGGGGAACAGGAAATTTGATGTTTCGGGCATAAACCTTCATCAGGATGAAGGCTGAAGAAGGGTTAATCCCAAAACGTAAACTCTCTTGATCCTCAGATGCTGCCTGACCTACTGTGATTGTTCCAGCGTCACACTTTATCAACTCTGACTCTACGGCATCTTCAGTCCTCACTATCTCACGGATATTTTGGCATCTTCACAGGACCTGTCCCAGTCCTCACTTGAATGGACCAAGATTATCTCTGTACAGAAAATGATGATCCAGACCTACAGCACCTGCCCTCCGTCGACCAGACCGCGGGCTGTTCCCTCCTGTTGTCAGAGATTTGGAAGGATTGAGTGGGGTGACATTGGACAGCCCAATTGTTGGAGCTGGAGCAGGAAAGGTCAGGAGGTGACCCAATGAGTGAGTAAGAGGTTGTACACGGTTAGAAGTCAAGGTGCGTTGAGGTGAGTGAGAGCAATTTTTATTTTATTCACACATGGGATATGGGTGTCACTGGTTGAACCAGCATTTATTGCCTGTCTCTAGTTGCCCCTTAAGAAGGTAGGGTGAGCTGCCTTCTTGAATCACTGCAGTCCACCTGCTGTGGGTTGACCCAAAATGTCCTCAGGGAGGGAATTCCAGGGTCTTGACCTAGCAAAAGTGAGAGTGATACCCTGTTCCTATTTCTTATCGTTTAAAATAAATTCCAAGTCAGGATAGTGAGTAGCTTGGAGAGGAATGAATCATGTGAAAGCAATTGCTGTTAGGGGTATGTGACAGCCCAGTGGTATTATCATTAGACCAGAGACCAAGGTAATGTTCTGGAAATTTGGGTTCTGAATCCACTATGACAAATGATGGAACTTGAATTCAATGATAATCTGGAAATGGAGTTTAATGCTGATCGTGAAATCATTGCCAATGAGAAACCTATCTTGTTCACTAATGCACATCAGGAAAGGAAGCTGCCATCCTTGCCTGGTCTGGCCTCCATGTGACTCCAGGCCCACAGCAATGTGTTTGACTCTTAACTTCCCTCTGGGCAACTGTGACCATCTGGCAATGAGACCCACACCCCATGAATTAATTTTTAAACATACAGTAGACTCAGTGGGAGGTATCTGCAGTAACTGGGATAGAGTGAACGTGAAGTAGCCGAGACAAGATGGTGGCACGAGTCCTGGCAGAGTGAAGACTTCCTGCATGGTTGGATGTTCATCTGAACTGTGGAGCCCTTACTGACCAGGGTGGCTATGTCCAATCAGGCAGGCAGGGTCTGGTATCATGACCTCCTCTGCTGATCCTCGACAATACATCATCCACGGTACCTCGAGATCTTTGTCCACAAGGCAGAATGTCAATTTTCCCTTACCCACCATAACACCCTCCTAACTGTACATTGCCGCAGAGAGAAACTCCAGAACATCTGTGGTTGCCTGGGCACATAATGCCATTTAGGTAAAAACAATGACTTGCAGATGCTGGAAACCAGAGTCTGGATTAGTGATGCTGGAAGAGCACAGCAGTTCAGGCAGCATCCTAGGAGCAGGAAAATCGATGTTTTGGGCAAAAGCCCTTAATCAGGAATATAGGCAGAGAGCCTGAAGGGTGGAGAGATAAATGAGAGGAGGGTGGGGGTGGGAAGAAAGTAGCATAGAGTGCAATAGGTGAGTGGGGGAGGGGATGAAGGTGATAGGTCGGGGGGGAGTGTGGAGTGGATAGGTGGAAATGAAGATAGGCAGGTAGGACAAGTCATGAGAACAGTGCTGAGCTGTGGCCCAACATTTCAACTCCTCCTCCCACTCTGCCAAGGACATGGAGGTCCTTGGCCTCCTTCACCGCCGCTCCCTCACCACCAGACGCCTGGAGGAAGAATGCCTCATCTTCCGCCTCAGAACACTTCAACCCCAGGGCATCAATGTGGACTTCAACAGTTTCCTCATTTCCCCTTCCCCCAACTCACCCCCATTTCGAACTTCCAGCTCAGCACTGTCCCCATGACTTGTCCTACCTGCCTATCTTCTTTTCCACCTATCCACTCCACACTCTGCCCCTGACCTATCACCTTCATCCCCTCCCCCACTCACCTATTGTACTCTATGTTACTTTCTCCCCACCCCCACCCTCCTCTCATTTATCTCTCCACCTTTCAGGCTCTCTGCCTGTATTCCTGTTGAAGGGCTTTTGCCCAAAATGTCGATTTTCCTGCTCCTCGGATGCTGCCTGAACTGCTGTGCTCTTCCAGCACCTCTAATCCAGACATAATGCCATTTTAAAGATGGTGCCTTCACCAGTAAAGCTGATCTATTATAAGATATCCGGCGATTAGTGAATTCTTCTGCCTCCAGTGAGTGGGAGAATTGGGCGATCATCGAACGACAGGTCCATGTACCTGCTTAATGAGGAGAGTTTGGGATGACAGCATGAGAAAACTCGCTTGGGCCTGCAGAGAGAATCCCTCAATGAAACGCAGACAAATTGACACTTAACCAAAATACAGTAAGATTCAGTCCATGGCACAGAAGGAGGGTATTCAGCCCATCAAGTCAATGCTTGGACTCCTTTATTCCCTCATAGCTGAAATGTAATTTCCTTCAAGTGTCCATTCTTTCCGAATAATCATTAAACAGAAGTGAAGTTGATGTGATACTTTTGCAATTCTCTCAGCTGAATAAGGTCTGTCGGAAGTCAGAGAACTTCAGAAGAAACAAATATTGATAAAAATGAATTTGACAGTGGGTTGAAACTTTGGCTCTTTAGATTAGATTCCCTACAGTATGGAAACACACCCTTCCACCCAACACCAACCTTCTGAAGAGTACCCCATCCTGATGCATACCCCTACCCTACATTTCCCCCTGACTAATGCACTTTACACTATGGGCGATGTAGCATGGTCAATTCACCTAACCTTCACACCTTTGGATTGTGGGAGGAAATTGTAACACCCAGAGGAATCCCACACAGACACGGGGAGAATGTGCAAACTCCACACACACAGTTTCCTGAGGCCGGAATTGAACCCTCGTCCCTGGTACTGTGAGGTAGCAATGCTAACCGCTGAGTCACTGGGCTGCCTTTAGTCCCTGCATTGTGGACCTTGTCGTCTGAAAGTTTAAACTTAAATGATCATCTTAGAGCCGGTGAACTGCTTTATAAATATAACTGGGCTTGGGTATTGAACTTTCTTTGAAACCTCTGGTGTGAAAGTGCTCCATTCACTGCTCAGTAATACATCCATAATAGTTTGGATTTCAGAGATATATTTAGAAGAAATATATTTCAGATCTTTGAAATTCAAACCGTCAGTGAGGCTGAAATCACAGCCAAATAAAAGTTTTAATCCAAATTCCAAATTTCCCTGAACGCTGATACTCAGTGAAAAGTTAAAATCATTAAATTCAGCGTTGAGTACTCCCGAAAGATGTTGGGGGCACTAGTTTAGTATCTTATCGCTTTAGTGACATGAAAGTCTGTAAGAAACACGCTGCAGTCAGCCTGATGAATATTTATCAGATTTTTTTTCCCCCTGAAAAACAATTAAGGATTTGTGGAAAGACAGGAGAGAACTACATTTAAAAAGGAGATAGTGGAATGAGTCAGCTAGGTGGATGAGTCAACTTAGAGAATTCCAGAAGAAAAGAGAAAAGACTGTAAGAGGGTCGTGCTCTTAACAGAACTCCCTGTTCTTTCCGTCGTTCCCACGTGGTTTTCTGAATAGAATCAGTGTATGAGACGAGCAAATAATGTTGTAACTGACACAGAGACCTTGTGTAGTCTGAGTTCCCCATGGGTTTTGGTGATGGCAAGAACACATCCAAAGTGGCAAGTTGAAGGTCTGCAGATGAACCAACTGAGAGCCCTCTGAACTGCATCAAATATTTCAGAGGGAATGCATATGTGAGCAACCTGGCTCAGCTACAGGGGAAGGAGCCAGGAAAAATAGCCACTGCAGCAATTAGCATGCAATGCAAAGGTGGGTGGTCATGGATACTGTGTGGGCTTTGGAATCTTCTCCTCCAGAGACCTGGAGGAAAAAATGACCCATCTCTGCATTGAAAGGAGGTGGGAAGAGACATGGGCACATATTTGTCCATGAAGTGGGGCTGCAAGCCAGACAGAATAAAAAGGACAAGGTCAAAGACCCCTTTAAGCATTAGTACAAGGAGCTGACAGCGTGAGCAGAGCTTGTCATGAGGTCACTGTGTAGACATTAGGGCAATTACAGGACAGTGCATCTTTAAATATGAGTGGGACATAGCTGTGGATGGAATTATATTGGTCAGTTGATCAGCTGCTAACTGTGTTTTGGTAACAAGGGAAGCCATTCTTGGATAAGTGGCTACATGAGCTGGTAGCAGTGAGGAGCAACTGCTTCTCCAGATGAGACAACCTCTGAGTTGATGCACCAGGAGCAAGCAGGGAGGGACGTGAAACTGCTGTATTCACTATCGGGTACACCAATTAGCTTCTTGGATAGGTCAGAGTGCAGAAGGCTGCACCAGGCAAGGTAACTGGTGACTGATTTGTTTGCCATCTAGAAGGAAGACATCAGAGCTTATTGGTCAGCTTTCCCCGCTGTGAAATTGAGCATTGCCTCTGGGTCATTTCAAATGGCAGCAAAGTATGACACTTTACAAATAAGTGTTCACCGTCATGTCATGGACAGCAGTGCATAACAGAACACTCATGGGATGGTGGAATTTGCCTCTGTTGTTGTAGGAGGTTATTGACTGAACCTATGTGGTTGATAAATGCCACTGGAGCAGACAGTGGCATTTATCAACCAGAAGGGATTCCATTCTCTTAACATTCAACTGCTGTGGGCCAATCCCAAATATTTCCTGCAGGTCTGAGTAAGGTTTTCCATCACATGTTCATCTGCAGCAATCACAGATGCTGCACATCTGGTTGCTAGGGGACAAAAGTTATCCATTGAAGATATAGCTGCTGACATCTATGTGCAATCCAACAACATGAGTGGAGAAAGAAGTGGTGAAGTACAGTGACCAGACAGTGCAGGGTCTACCAGTGCTCCATCTGAACTGTCAAACCATTGACTAGGACAGCAGAGTGGCTTGCGCCTGGCAAATACAGACAACTTTTTCCTGACCTTTGACACAAAACTCACCCTTGGTCACAAGATGCAAACATGTCATGGAAGCACACAATGCAGAGATGGCTCCTTTGAAGCCCATGGTCTGGAAGACAAGTCCCCATTGTCCATGTAATGTATATAACCACCCACCTTTATGTTGCATTACAATTTCTTCGTTCTTACCTTGATGCAATCAATACATTAGAACCACAACATTCTGGGCTCAGTTATCACTCCACTTCATTACGCTGAGTCATTATCATTGAATGATACCATAACATAAATTCCCAACTACACCACAAAATGAATGTGCAATGTGTTTTCTCCTGCTTGTGGCTGCTCTTTCGATCTTCCTGTCCTGTAGCTGAGATTTCTTTTTATTCATTCACGGGGTGTAGGTGTCACTAGCGAGGCCAGTATTTTATTGCACTGAGAGCTTATGAATTGGCATGGAGCAAACTGAGGAGGGAGGTGGATATGGAAAGATTACTTCACCATGCCTTCAACAGGCTGCCATCTCACCATCACTGACTCTCTGGTGAGCTGCAGCCACTTCAGCAATGTCAAGGGTTTCCTCTTTCACCATGTCAGAAGAGCCACTTCCCTACCAATGCAAACCCCTTTCAATCTGCCTTTTGTTCTTTTTCTGTCCCTGAAAAGTCAATACTGAGAGAGTTTGCATGATGGCGTCCCCTTCGCTGCACCCAATGGTTCCCTCAAGTGATGTTATATTCAAAGTTTGTGAGAAGATTTATAGCTCGGATACCCCCGCAATTTCATCAACAGATGACTAAGGGAAAGACAGCGGAATGAGGACATACCACAACCCAAAGGACTAGCCACATTACCATACATCAAGGGCATTTCTGAACTGACAGCCAGACTACTACAACCACTAGGACTCATAACAGCACACAAACCAACAGCCACTCTCAGACAACAACTCACCAGGACAAAGGACCCAAATACCCAGCATGAGCAAAACCAACGTAGTGTACAAAATCCCATGCAAGGACTGCACAAAACACTACATAGGATAAACAGGAAGACAGCTAACAATCCGTATCCATGAACACCAACTAGCCACGAAACGACACAACCAGCTATCCTTAGTAGCCACACACGCAGATGACAAGCAACATGAGTTTGACTGGGACAACACTACTATTGTAGGACAAGCCAAACAGAGAACAGCCAGGGAATTCCTAGAGGCATGGCACTCATCCACAAATTCTATCAACAAACTCATCGACCTGGACCCTATATACCGGCCACTGCAGCAGACAGCTGGAACTGACATCCGGAAGCAGCAGAGACAAACCACTACAAATGCCAGAGGAAAGATCACAGAAGCGCTTCACAGGAGGCTCCTGAGCACTGAGGATGTCACCTAGAGAGGGGACGAAACGTCTGCAATACAAATTCCCAGCTCGGCGAACACAACCACAACAGTGATGTTATATTTCAGTTGCCTTCTCCTGTGCGTGAGTTCATGATGTGGTGTGCCATACCATCTAACAATGTGCCCGCTCACAGATAACATGCTGGTAACATCAGAACGAGGCGTCTGTCCTCTGTGTCAGGCGTTACACTCATCTTGCCAGAAGCTATGGAAGTGCTTCTGCTCTCCATTCACATCCTGCTGATCACACTGCGCTGCTTATCCCCTGAGCTACCTCCAGCCATACCTGCTTTTCTTTGTGTGGGGGTGCCAGTGTTGGACTGGAGTGGACAAACATGACACCAGGTTATGGTCCACCAATAGGTTTATTTGAAATCACAAGCTTGCAGTGCCCTGCTCCTTCATTGGGTGAAATGGAGGGAACTGCACAGTCACAGAATTTATTGGTGGATAGATCATTGCAAGGTAATTCCAGGTGATTAAGAATTTCAAAAGAAAGTATAAGTGATGCGAGTAGAGTGTCAACAGGATGAATAATAAGTCTCTGAAGGTGATCAAAAGTGTCCAGCACCATCTTATTTTTGATATTTTGTAATTATCTCTCTGCCTCAATTAAAGGGATTAGAGGTCATCCCCTCACTTGCTGTTCAGCTGTTGACATGTTAGTCACACCATCTGACACTTTTGATTAAATCGGAGAGGTTCAGAAAAGGTTTACAAGGATGCTACTCAACTGGAGGGTTTGAGTTATAAAGAGAGGCTGGATATACTGGGATTTCTTTCACTGGAGCACAGAAGGTTGAGAGGTTTGTAAAATCATGTTGGGCATAAATAAGGTGAATACCAAAGGTCTTTCCCCAAGGGTATGGGAGTATAAAACTAGAAGACATAACTTTAAGAGGAAAAAGATTTAAAAGGGACCTGAGGGGCAACCTTTCCACACAGAAGACGGTACATGTGATTAGATGCGATGAGATTAGATGAGATTAGATTTCCTACAGTGTGGAAACTGGCCATTTGACCCAACAACTGCACACCGACCCTCAAAGAATAGCCCACCAACACCCATTCCCCTACCCTATTACCCTACATTTACCCCTGACTAATGCACTTAACACTACAGGCAATTTAGAATGGCCAACTCACCTGACCTGCATATCTTTGGAATGAACTGCCAGAGGAAATGGTAGATGCAGGTACAGTTACAACATTTAAAAGACATTTGGACAGGTACATGAATAGGAAAAGTTGAGAAGGATATTTGCCAAATGGAACTAGTTTAGTTTGGGAAATTTGGTCAGCATGGTCACGTTGGACTGATTCCATGCTATTTGACACAATTACTTCATAATATCATCAATACTTGATAAATACAACTTTCCAGAAGGATTTCCAGCCAACTCCTACTTTACCATCCAAGGAAGAGAAGGAAATATATGTTTAGATGGGATTGTACTTCACTTATAAATAACTATTGGCCCATAAACTTACTTTCTACTCTAAATACATTGTTTGTACATCTTTTATGGTTTCTTTTGTTGATGCTAATAAAGCAATAAAGTTTTATCTTCTGTATGGCAATTCAATATACCATCTGGCCTGGCATAGACAGCTAGAATTTAATAGACATACCAGTTATGAGATATGCAGCTACTTCCAATATTTCATCTTTATCACACCCTGCTACAACTTTACATTTTGTAATTTTTGTGTTCTCAGCACACAATCCTGCACAATGAAGTCTGGCAGAAGTCTACACTCCATCTAAATTTGCCACATATTTTCTAATGGGTGAAACTCCCAGTTAGCAGTGTACAGTTAGGAAATTACTGTTTTAGCCTTGTTTCACCAAATTATTCATACGCCCAAGCTTACTCACCCAACAGTGAGGTATTAATCAATCAAAATCAGCTCTGGTGGGTGGAACCTGCCATATATACTTGGGTTTCCAAACCAACTGCTCCACATGGAATTCAGTCTTGGCAGCACTTTCCAAGCAGCTGGTGGGAAAGCTTCAAGGATGGCAACAAAACATCATTGAAGACGTCAAACATGCCTTCCAAATCATGAGAGATCTGGATTAGAATGGTGCTGGAAAAGCACAGCAGGTCAGGCAGCAGCCGAAGAGCAGGTAAATCAACGTTTCGGGCAAAAGCCCTTCAGTTGATTTTCCTGCTCCTCGGATGCTGCCTGACCTGCTGTGCTTTTCCAGCACCACTCTAATCTAGACTCTGGTTTCCAGCATCTGCAGTCCTTGTTTTTACCTAAATCATGAGAGATGCTGGCTCTCTCATACAATGGTGTAATACCATTGTGCAAAGGCATCAACTATATCATGAGACTTTGACAGAACATGTAGCTGAGGTTGAGGCATTGGAAAGAGCATACAAACAGCCAACCCTGCCCAACCTTTCAAGCACCACGTGCCTCACCTGCACTGGGCTGGTTGGATTTATCAGCCCTTTCACATCCTATTGAACTACAGTGGAAGCAACTCATTCTCAATGGCAAGGAATTGTCAAAGTTGAGCTCTCTGCTTTATAATGACAATTCTAATTTCCTGTAACCAAATCTAAATTCTTCATTAATTAAATTGCAGAAATAAATGGACTTATTTTAAAAAATTACGAAAAGATATTTCCGTACAAAACGCCGGTGGCAAAGCATAAATAAAGAAGCTGCTACTCAGTAGAATCGAGAAAAAAGTAACTGAAAGCAAAATATTTTAGTCGCTGGAAATCTGAAATTAAAACAAAATGCTGGAAGCACTAAGCAGATGTGATAGGATTTGTGGAGGGGGAGGAACAGAATTAATGTTTAAGGTCGATGCCCATTCATCAAATTGTATTGTTGAAGACTTATCAATCTGAAATGATAACACAATCCCAAAGCTGGTCATAACAGTGAGAAGGAGGTGGCTGCAGTACTTACCAATACCTCATTACATTTCTGACAGGACCTAAGTAAGAATGAAACTGAGATAATTCAACTTCAGCTTCATAATCACAGCTGAGCACAATTGAGCCCACATGTCTTTTATGAGTCACTATGCCTCTTTGAGGTCAGCTATCCAGTTGTCAATCCTGTATCAATCTGCTCCTTGGATGCGGATGTAGGAACTCCCATGTTTGATAGTTCTTGCCCTGGCCATCCCAATCAAATGGTTCAAGCCTCGTACAAAGAATGAAGCTCTGCTCCTTAGGAGTCCAATTCTCCATGGGCACTCCTCTGCCTTCTGGGGAAAAAAAAATCTTTTGGAGTTAGAGCACATCTCTTCAGAGTTGAACTGCTGTATCACTCCAGGTAAGACAGAGATGTTGACTCGTTACATGATTGGGAAGATGCTATGAGTGTTACTCTTATTTTAATGGGGGAAGAAGCTTTGTTCCTGCCAGTTGCTGCGTTTTTGTATGCATCATGAGAGGAGAAATATTACAACATAATGCAACTCAGACTTCATTTCAGTATGTCATAAGGAAGCTGCGAATTCAGACATGAATGTAAGTTCTCCAACTTTACAATATTGCTATCAAATTCTCCAATGAATCTGCATACCTTTGTGTGAACGTATCCCCTTTTGTGTCGTTGTGTCTTGATGTAAGAAGCATGCAGAAGAAAACTCAACACCAGATACAGTGTAATGGCTTACCTAAAAATGCTGCTGTGTTCGAAAGGGAATGTCAGGCCTCAATCAGAAAAGAGAAAAATACTTCTAGTCATTTCTTTTGTGAGATTTTTTTTAAAAATCACAGCTCAAAAGTAAAAGAAGAAGACCAATTTGTTTCTTTTTGAAGGGAGTAGAGGTTGAATTCAGGCCAGAATAGTTTTCTGGAACCTCAAATGGAGCTGACAGGAGCCCTTTGATGAACCAGTATGCTTTATTGAGCTAGGCTGTCCAGTTGCTGATCCTGCTCCAAGTTTGGAGATGTAGGCACTCCCACACTAGCCAGCCCATGACCCAAACACCCTCAGTCATATGCTTCAGGTCTTTTGAAGAGAATATAGTTCTGCCCCTTGTGAGACCAATACTCCATGGGTACTGGTCTGTTTCCTGGTCCTTCTGAAGCAATTTTTAGCTTTAGCATCCTTTCAATTCTGATTTGTAATTTATAAATATTGGTTAACATGCTGCGCCTGCAAACATTGTTTTTCTCACGCTAAGTGCTTTGAACCTGGATCAAGAGACAACATTTGTTCTTGAAATGAACACTTGTTTGAATTTGGTTGTAATCTAACTTGTTATTTTGTTCAACAATCAGCACGTGGTTTTCACAAGAACAAATGACTACATTGTTAATTTGTTCTTTGGTATTTCATCATGCCACATTCTTGTTAAAGGTTTGGACCAACTAAATGTGAATCCCCCTCCGCTGCCATTATTGTAATGCTATCCTGTGCAGTAGACCGTGAGCATGTGGCTCCCTGAAGGTTAGGGTCAGCTGCAGCATTGAATTTGTAGCTGTCAAAGTACAACTTGCAAAGTATTGCCAATCAATAATTTTTATTCATCTGCAAAGTGATGATTTGCAAATATAGAAGTTCTCACTTTCTCTCCTTTCAAATAATCACTTGAAAAACATTTCACTCCTCCCCATAATTCTGCTCTCACGCATTTCTCAGCTTGAACCCAGGCTCCAGGGCAGGGAGGTAAATCAGGGTTTAATAACGAGGCTCGAGAGGGCTCACACTAGCTCAGGTCAGAGGTCAGGGGGCCCAGGCCAGAAGCAGCAAAGGGGCTCATGTTTTCTGTCTCTGCATGAACTGCTTTGTCTAATTGTAGGGCCTTATTAACTCCCTGAATCGTTTCAATAGTCCTCATTCAAAAGGTCACAAATATGGATGAGGATAAAACTTCTCTCACCTCATCAGTTCAGAAAGACTACAACCTCTAGTGCCTCAGACTCCATCTAATTGTTTTCTAAATGGTTCTAGAGTTTTACTCATGCCCCTATCATTCTGACTTGGAGGGCTTTTCCAATGTTCATCACTCTCTGAACCAAGAAGAAAATGCTGTCATAATTTTTAAAAGTCATGTGTTTAATTTTGTGTCAAAAAGTGTGATGTTGGAAAAGCACAGCGATCAGGCAGCATCCGAGGATCAGGAGAGTCGACGTTTTGAGTATAAGCTCTTCATCTGATCAGCGTCCAGGACATTCGGCCGAGGACCTTCAGGTGACCATTCTCCAAGGCGGACTTTGTGACAGACAACAACACAAAGTGGCCAAGCAGAGGCTGATAACCAAGTTGGCTCCCCATGGGGATGGCCTCAACTGGAACCTTGGGTTTATGTCACATTACAGGTGACCCCACTGCATTTTTTACACACACACACACTCCTACCTGCGTACTCATGCAGACCCTGTCTCATTCACAAGGTCTGTCTCTGCACACACATGCACATCCTGCACTCACTCCCACACATGCACGCACCCTCTCACAGGCTTATACCCCATCACACTCATACACATACTTTACCAAGCTTATACACACACTCTCTCACATGCACATACACACACACTCACATACACACACCCACTCTGTCTCTCCAGCACGTGCACTCATATAGGTTTATGAGATAAATTTGTATTTTCCGAATTACATTTTACTTAGCTCAAAAACTGCATAAATCCATGTAAGGTTCTGTAAGCCCCACTTTCGAAATAGAATTGACTCAACATTGGTACAGAATTTACCTTCACACACGTAACACATTGTCTGAGCTGAGATGATACCTATTATTAGATAAGTTGACGCCATCTTGAGAATGTAATTCTGGGATTTATATATTAAAGAAAATAAACCACCATATCCCATTCTAAAAAATGAAAGACTTAATTTAAATTTGTTGAAGAACTGTAACCTGGTGTTGTGTAATTTTTGATTAAAATTGTTTAATATATCATTACAACTCCATGACACTGTAACCCTTTTGCTATAAATTCTGTGTTGTATGGTCACGATCCAAAACCACCTGATGAAGAAGCAGCACCTTGAATGCTAGTGTTTCCAAATAAACCTGTTGGACTATAACCTGGTGTTGTGTGATTTTTAACTTTGTACACCCCAGTCCAACACCGGCATCTTCAAATCATGAGTGCACTCGTTCTCCTAATAATGGGTTGTGATTCAGGCTAATGACCTGCTAATAACATGTTTCATGAGAATAGAGGCAAATTGAGTATGTTATAAACTTTGAAATATATAAATAAATTGTGGGAAACCACAATATACTGGATGGAAATAAGTTTTAAAGTGTCCTGTATCGAATGACTTGTTCTGTGTTGTGTTCAATAGTAATGCATCTGTGTTCAATTGTACTAGTCTGGTAACTGAGTCTTGTACATTACTTGATTGTTTAAGTTGGTGGAGCTAGATAATAAAACAACTGACTCTACACCAAAAAAAATCTGAGATCTAGCAGAGATGTGTAATGAAACTTCTGTAATTTCTGAGGTGACTTCAAGTTCTAAATAAACTATGGATATATGATCAGATTTATTGTCCTGAGATAAAGCAACGTGGCAACTCTTGACAAATAGATGAAGGGTTTTTGCTTTAAGCATCAATTTTCCTGGTCCTTGGATGCTGCCTGACCTGCTGCGCTTTTCCAGCACCACTCTAATCTTGACCCTTGTCAAATAGCAATATGGTTTATATACTTTGACAGCATAAGGCAACTTTTTGACACAAGATGTGGTTCATATGTGGAATGAACTGCCAGAGGAAGTGATAGATGCAGGTACAAATTAAAACATTTCGACATGAACAGGAAAGTTTTGGAAGGATATGGGCCAAATGAAGGCAAAAGAAATTTGTTTAGTTTGGGAAACTTGGTTGGCATGAACGAGTTGGATTGAAGGTCTGTTTCTGTGCTGTATTAATCTCTAACTCAGCATTGTTATTAATTCAGTTCTTGATAGCACAGACTTGTTTCCAAAAAGCTTAAGCTATGACAAAAGATTTGAGTTTACTTGGCATGAAATAGTCTGAATAATAACTTGGCACTGTAAAACCAAATGAACTAGATTGACAAAGGGAAATCTAACTTAGCTTGACCAACTCCTTCAATATCATTTAATACAATCATATGGATCAACATTTTCCAATTCCTTAGCTATCTATCCTCCCTCTGTAAAATCACATTTCACATGGTACTTTTCCAAACCTTTAATAAATTATCCTCCTTACGCTTGGGAAAAATTAAATGGTTCACTGCTTCCATGACTTGAATATCTCTGGAGTTTCTCAGTGTCCAGAATCACACAAGCTGTGTCTAGCCAGTGCTCTGCACAGATCAATTACATGTCTCTTTGATGTGTTTTCGACAATTGTGTCCGTAAAGTTCAATACTTCATTGGCTCTGTTGATTGCTGACCTGCATTCGTTAGTCACGTTGGATACAAAGTTTACTGAGACTTTTAAATTTCTTTGAACATCATCAGTTTCTCTTTCAATAGCATTCACACAAGTATCTAATTCCCTTATACAAATTTACAACCTATACTTTATGATGGTTTATGGCATTGAATTAGACATTTTAACAAAACTTCTTGTAAAAAATTATTTTAAGCTCCCCTCCAATTCTTTTTATGATAGCTAAAAGCCCATGTCCACCTCCAATGGAAAGTATCTGACTTTAGAAGTAACTTCTCCAGCATGGCACAAGACAAGAGTGGGTAAATGAACAGTTAAAAAAAACAGCATAGTTAGGCCGGCTTTGCAGTGGTCCTGTCCTTATTAGATTACTTACTTACAGTGTGGAAACAGGCCCTTCGGCCCAACAAGTCCACACCGACCCTCCGAAGAGCAACCCATCCAGACCCATTCCCCTACATTTACACATTCACCTAACACTATGGGCGATTTAGCATGGCCACTTCACCTAATCTGCACATTTTTGGGTTGTGGGAAGAAACCGGATCACCTGGAGGAGACCCACGCAGACCCGGGGAGAATGTACAAACTCCACACAGACAGTTGCTTGAGGTGGGAATTGAACTCAGGTCTCTGGTGCTGTGAGGTAGCAGTGCTATCCACCATGCCACCCCCTTATGCCTGAGTTCAAGTCCCACTTGTTCCAGATATACGCAATAACATCTCTGAACAGGTTGATTAGCAATTTTTTAATAAAAAAAATACCTATTTGTTCTTTCCTTCCCTGTTCGCATCTATTTAACATGAATTTTAAATTGGAAGTTGTTAGAAACGAAAATCGCTTCTCAATAATCGCTCTAGACAAATTCAGGAAAACAAAGTTTTATTAACAAGTCTGCAGAGTTGGGCACCCTTGAAAAAAAAAGGCGCGCCAGGCTAACAAAGTTTTCGATTAAATACAGTTCAGGCTCCTCCCTTCTATAGCTCTAAAGAGTCACGAGGTTCACATTCTGAACATTCATTATTTTTCCATTCTGGACCCTTATCACAAAGTCTGCAGTATATGTCTCCCTAGTTGTTTTTCTAGCCTGCAGTCTTATCAGTCAAGGACTTATTCTTCTCTGTCAGAGTTAGTGGTCTTATCAATCAATGACTTGTTTTTCTACTCTGTCTCGTCCTTTATTATAGAGAAGCATGTTTTACCCTACCCCCACGGCTCTATTCCCCTTAGACTCTGAGGTCATGCACATCTTAACTATTTGTACCGAAATCGTCTCTCACAATTCCACCCTTTCTGTTTTTAAGATGTGCATGACAAAGATAAGCGTCCTCCCATCAGGGGCCCGGGAAATCCTTGGTCTTTCGCAGCAACAGCACCTTAAGTTCCTGCGTTCCATGTTGGGGTACCGCCACTGCCTGGAGTTGGGAAATATTTTTCTGGATTAAAGATTGAACACAGGGGATCAGGCAGGGTAAGATGAGTAAAAGCATTACGCCCCCCCCAGCCACCAGTAACGCCGTGCGCCACCAACTACCACCTAGGAGACCATCCCACCATCCGATGCCACCAAGAGGGCGCCAGGATTGAACCGGCACATGGGCCAGTTTCCGAATTTCATCGGAAATCTTCAAAACCGCTTTACCATTATCGTCAATTTTCAGACAGCAGTTAGTCAGGTTAAACTTCCCGCACACGCCCCCTTCCGAGGCCAACAGATAATCCAAGGCAAGCCGGTTTTGGTATTTAGCAGCCCTCATCTGATCCTGCTGCTTAGCCAGCAACTCCAGGGCCAGGGCGGTCTGATTAGTAATGACCTCTACGACTGCTTGGAGCCTGATAATTCGGTTTAACATATAGATAGGAGTACGCTATCCCCATGATCCATCCTGTGCCCACGTAGCAGGCCCGTAGTATTCAATAATCCGGGCCGGTGGCCACTCATCCCCCCAATCACCGACTTGGATATCCCTTGGCGACCTACGTAGGGAGTCAAAGAGTTTAACTCCCAAATCATCGCCTTCCTCCCGGGGTAATAGGAAGAATTCAGGTTTTATTAGACCCAGGAAGCATACTCCAGCCCATCCCATGGGCAGTTTGGAATATGCCTGATTACCGCATATCCAAAATAGGCCATTTGGAGCAGGCCCTCCCTGCCTCACAACGTCATCCCACAACTCCTTTACCCCAGGGACGCCCTCATAAGGACCAGAACCACTGCAATTCCAGTATTCGGATTGTTGACCCCGTGGCAGAGTCTGGACAGGATTATTCCAGCATTGATACCCCTGACAACCACCGCTCCACACTCTTTTCATGCCATCGGAAGGGTCAGCACTTAGCTCGTAAGAGGAGGAATCAGATCGTAACCGAATGCAATTTTGATGATCTCGGTTTGCAATGTACCAAGCAATATTCTCAGGCCACCATACTTGTGTGGTGGCATTCAATACACTCTGACAGGGACTAATTCCTACCTCCATGGTCCCCTTGCCTTCAACACATAACTGGCCCTCAGGGCTATTTGTCAGTCTCCACCCCTGGCTTTTCCTTTCGTTGACATGTGTCCAATTGTATTGAAGCAATTGCCATATGTCTAAGCTTTGCCCAGTCCACGGCCATTGTTCTGACATATGTGGCCCCCCACAAACCCAGCAATTGCTAACATTTAAAACAGTGGCAATCCTAGAGGTGAGATCAATAAACAGGTTTTGTGTTACATCAGGGAGCTCAATCTCCTCTTCTACCTCTTTGTATATAGATGGCACTTTAGAGACAACGACCGTTCTCTGACGGTCGTGCTCTTTCTCTAACTCCCGTTCAGTGTTCTGAACTCTGGTCTCCTTGACTCTGTCAACCTGCTCTCTGAGGAACACGGAGGGTAGGCCCCACTGCCCATCTTTATTAACACACACCCAGCGGTCATTTTTAGGGCACCCACGGACTTTGCCACCGTACCCTTTATTATACACTTGATAATAGGGTTTTCCATCCTCCCAACATTCTTGCCGTGCATTCACATCGTAACACCGATCGTTCACATGGGAGTGAGACACAAATGACCCCGAGTAGATCTGACTCCCAAGTCTCACCGTAGTCCGACATTTGTCACATCTCCCCTCGCCCTCCCCCACATACAGGAGTAAACCGATCAATATCCCCATCAATACAGTCCAGGTAGAGTTCATTGTCGCTGTCTTTTCAGCTTTACCACCAACAGCTTGTCCCCTGGCCCGCATGTCCAAGTGCTCCCTCCTTCTGGCGGAATAGGCCCCTTTATCCTCGATGCGTGGGACCACCCTTTTTCTTTCGTCCGAACAGCGGCTTCAGTTGTTAACAGGACCTGGAACGGTCCTTCCCACTGCGGCTGGAGCTTTTCGGCCCTCCAGGTCTTTACAAGTACCCAATCTCCGGGCTCCACCTTATGTAAGAGGAAGTCGAGCGGCGGAGTTTGAGCCAGGAGACCCTTCCTCCGGAGTTCTGCAAAAGAACGGGATAAGGCCAGTAAATAGTCTCTGACAAATACATCTCCCCCTTGTAGAGTGGGACACCCATCAACCTTACTCCAATATGGTAATCCGAACAGCATCTCATAGGGGGAGACCCCGATATCCCGGCGAGGTGCTGTACGTATTCTCAATAGGGCAATGGGAAGGCACTTTGGCCATGGTAACTTAGTTTCTAACATCAGCTTAGTCAATTGAGTCTTGAGTGTGCCATTCATTCTCTCCACTCGACCCGAGCTCTGGGGATGCCAGGGTGCATGGAATTTCCATTGGATACCCAGGGCAGTACAGATCAAATGGTGTAGCCTAGAAACAAAATGTGTCCCGCAGTCTGAGTCTATAGATTCCATCATGCCATATCTCGGGATTATGTTCTCTAACAATAGACGGGCCACGGTTGGTGCATCGGCTTTGGCGGTTGGGAAAGCCTCTACCCAGTGAGTGAAATGGTCTACTATTACTAGCAGATACTTCCATCTCTGTACTGGGGGTAAGTCTGTAAAGTCAATTTGGATCCTCTGGAATGGCCTAATTGCGAGGGGCTGACCACCAGCTGGCATAGAACGCATGGCTTTCTTGTTAATTCGCTGGCAAGTGGGGCATCCGACTATTTCTTGTTGGGCTAACGTGTATATCCCCCTACATACATAGTCTCTCAGGATCGTATCACACATGGCTTGCACCCCCCAGTGGGTCTGATGGTGTAATCGGTGCAGAATACTCCGGGTGATCTGTTTGTTTAGTACTTGTCTCCCATCAGGAACCGTCCACTTCCCGTTAGTATCTAGCCGGGCACCCAATTGATCCATTTTATCAATCTCCCCCTGGGTGAAGACGGGTTGTTTAGCGAGCCCTTCCCTCAACGGTATTAATGTTAATAATTGGACGGATTTTTCGACCGCTGCCCGCTTGGCTTCCTCATCTGCCAGCCGGTTTCCCACCGCTTCCGGTGTCGACCCCTTCTGGTGACCGGGTACATGGACTACTGCGAGTTCTGTAGGCAACGCCAGGGCTTCCAACGTTAGGCTGATCATTTGTTCGTGAGCTAATTCTTTTCCCCGGGAAGTTATCAATCCTCGCTCTTTCCAGATTTTCCCGAAAGTATGAACAATTCCGTATACATACTTTGAGTCAGTATATATGGTCCCCACTTTCCCCTCCAACAACTTCAGGGCCCTCTGGAGGGCGTACAACTCACAGGATTGGGCTGACCACTTCCCGGGCAGTCGTCCGGACTCGATCGTCCGTTTCGTTGCGCCATCTACGACCGCATAGCCACTGTACCGTACCCTGCTCCTCCCTCTCTCTCCCAGACCAACAGTGCAGCTTGACGTATCATCTGTCGCTCCTGGCTAGAGAACAATGTTCCCATGATGGAATACATCTCATCCCACGTATAAGTATTTGGCCCCAGGAACTGATCTAATTGTTCAGCCAGGCCCATGGGGTCCTCCAGTAGGCCCTTCATCTCCCTCTTGTAATTCCGTACTTCAGTACTCGTTAAGGGGACGTTCACATATCCCGTCCCTCCTTCCGCGCCTCCCATGGGCACTTCCCGGAGTGGATTCATTCTTGCAATCGGGACAGAGTTCCGCCTGTGACTCTTTTCAGCTTGAGATCTAGTCTGTACTCCTGAGGCACCTGGTGGTTCCTCCCCGCTTTCTTCCCCTTCCCCTGAATCGTCGCCACCCGAAGGACCATTTTGCGGGGCCGACGGGGTCACGTAGGGCGGCGGTAAGTGATCTAAAGGTTCCCATTCTTTCTGCCCTTTCGAGTCTTCATTGGTTACCTTCATTTTGCAAGATAGTGTGACTGGCAGCCAACAAAGGGCGTAATCACTTTCCCCCCGAGTAACATTAGGTTTCGAATTGACATATAAAATTAGAGCTTGCCGGACCCAGTCTTCATCAGTGCCGAATTTAGGCCACCACACTGAGTCTCCCTGAATAGGTGTTTGGGACCACGTTTGACAGTATCTCACCATCTTCTTTCTAGATTTTCCTTTTCTCCTACCCTGATCCCAATTATTTAACATTATTCCTAACGGACTATCGTCAGGTACCCCGGGGTATTTTTCATTGTCTACGCTCAAGCCTACCTTTCCCTTATTCGCCTTGGATCCCTTATTTCCCATTGCCGAGGACTTTGTAAAATCGGAGATTCCTGTATTATCCCGTGATAATCTATCACTATTTAGCCAATTCCCGGACCTTCAGTCCCGTGATCGCCCAGGTCCCTTTGCAGGCACCCCCGGTCTTTGGATTCCTGTGTCCTACGTCTCTGTGAAACAGATCACAGGCACCCCGTAGGTCCACGTTCCTCCGCAAACACGGTCTCTGCAAAATCCCGCACAGACGAGCCCCGGTCTCTAGATTCCTGAGTCCCACGTCTCTGTAGAAAAATCTACAGGCACTCCGCAGGTCTCCAGTCCTCCAGAAAGATGGTTCCCGCAAGTCTGTTCTTACCTGGGTTTGGTGCACCGAAATTACTCGATCGTTAACCGTCCCCACTGCCTCGGCCACACCCCTCCTTTGTTCTCCTGAGCCTTCCGGATATCACTCGCTCAAGCCGCTCGGGGCGACAAGCAAGGAATCAGGGACTGCCGAACTCGGCAGGGTGCACCTTCTCCGATGTCCTTCCTCAGCCCCCCCTCGCGGCCGGAGTGTTGATCGGACGAGCCCCCAATTTTGTTAGAAATGAAAATCGCTTCTCAGTAATCGCTCTAGACAAATTCAGGAAAACAAAGTTTTATTAACAAGTCTGCAGAGTTGGGCACCCTTGAAAAAAAAAGGCGCGCCAGGCTAACAAAGTTTTCGATTAAATACAGTTCAGGCTCCTCCCTTCTATAGCTCTAAAGAGTCACGAGGTTCACATTCTGAACATTCATTATTTTTCCATTCTGGACCCTTATCACAAAGTCTGCAGTATATGTCTCCCTAGTTGTTTTTCTCGCCTGCAGTCTTATCAGTCAAGGACTTATTCTTCTCTGTCAGAGTTAGTGGTCTTATCAATCAAGGACTTGTTTTTCTACTCTGTCTCGTCCTTTATTATAGAGAAGCATGTTTTACCCTACCCCCACGGCTCTATTCCCCTTAGACTCTGAGGTCATGCACATCTTAACTATTTGTACCGAAATCGTCTCTCACAGAAGTGATAAGGACAGATGTAGGAAGCCAGCAGATCAGGCTGGAAGGCTATATCTACTTACTGGCTTGAGTTCTTGAAATAAGCAGATCAGGCCTGAAGGCTATATCTACTAACTGGCTTGAGGCTTGATCTATGGATAGAGTGATGATTTTTCTACAGGAACAAGAAGCAGCCTAGCCAGATTTGGTTAGGTTCCTGTGGGTCCAGAGAAACAAAATGGCTCATCCAGATCTCATAAAGAGGCCTGGGGCCTTCTCTTCATAAGATCACACAGTACTGAAGAGGCTCTTCAGCCCCTCAAGTCTGTACGATCAAAAAGCAAACCACATCTACACCAGTCCCACTTTCCCTCTCTACACCCATAAAATTGAATGTTACAACATTTGAAGTGCCCATCCGAGTATTTTTTAAAGGTTGCGAGGCTTTCTGCCTCAATTACCCTCCCAGGTAGTGCATTCCAAACCTCCACCACCTTCTGGGTGAGAAAGCCTTGCCTGAAATCCCCTCCATACCTCCTGCCTTTAAGTTAAAAATGATGCTCCCTTGTTATTGACCCTTCAACAGAGGGGTACAGCTGCTTTATATTCACACTGTCCATGTTCCTCACAATTATATACATCTCTATCAAGCATCCACCTCCTCCTCAACCTTCACTAATCCAGAGGAGACAATCCTCTTCACCAGGCTTCTCTTTTATCATTTCTAGACTAATGTGGAAACAGGCCCTTCAGCCCAACAAATCCACACTAGCCCTCTGAAGAGTAACCCATTCAGAGCCATTTCCCTCTGACTAATGTACCTAACTCTATGGACAATTTAGCATGGCCGATTCACCTGACCTGCACATCTTTGGACCATGGGAGGAAACCGGAGCACCCGGAGAAAACACACAGACACGGGGAGAATGTGCAAACTCCACACGGATAGTCACCCAATGTGGGAATCGAACCCGGGTCCCTGGCGCTATGAGGCTGTAGTGCTAACTGATATTTTGTGAAAAGTACTAACTCTTTGCCTGATATTCAATGATCCAGTTAAGGGAGGGAACAATCATTTTCAGTCTCTGCCCAATCTCTTTCTCTCTACTGGTCTTGCTCTCTTCTCTCTCTCTCTCTCTCTCTCTCCTTTTAACACAAAGAGTAGTAGGTGTGTGGAATGTGCTGCCTAAGGACAGTGGTGGACACAGATACAATAGGGCTGTTCAAGGGGTGTTTAGATAAGCACATGAATAAGCAAGGAATGAAGGGATATGGACCATGGGCAGGCAGAAAAGATTAGTTTAACTTGACGTCACGCTAGGCACAACATCATGGGGAGAGAGTGAGGACTGCAGATGCTGGAGATCAGAGCTGAAAATGTGTTGCTGGAAAACCGCAGCAGGTCAGGCAGCATCCAAGGAGCAGGAGAATTTACGTTTCGGGCATAAGCCCACAACATCATGGGCCAAAGGGCCCATACCTGTGTTGTACAGTTCTATGTTCAATGTTTCAGATAAATTTTGTGTTTTCACTTTTGATTTTCTTTTTACTTCAGAGAGGGAGGCCATTGAATAATTCCTCGATGAATAAATGCATTTATTTACTGTTCAAAATGAAGTCAAATGAATATACTTGGTGAAAGGAGAGTACTTGATGAGCTAAGTAGTCATTTCCGACTAGATATATTCATGTTTGTTGGATGTGGACTTTTGCTTGGGATGCAATTTATATTTCCAGAATGTGTTGAAGTTGTACTTAAGTTTCTGTGCTAAGTCATTAGCATAAGCTTAAATACAAGCTCTCCCATAAATTGAGGAAATCAAGTTGTACATCCAATTATAATCGATTGGTAAAAAGAACTGGGCACCATCCAACGTGACACAAGAAGCAGATTGCCAGGAAATGAGCTATCCTTGAACCAACTGAATTCATCCTCTTGGTCTGATTTTTAAAATTGTTTATAATTGATGGTTTGATTTTTCCTTTGAGGCGTGTGACTGGCAGTTAATTGAAGCCGTAGCCCTGTGTATGTGTGCGTATGCATGAGTGTGTGTGTGCACTGCTTTCTTCTAATTGACGGAATTCAGACTAATTTAAATGAATTTAGAATGATTTCAGCAGCTGGGTGAAATGCAGCACTGTTAACTCTCAATTAATGTGTCTGACTCCTCTTCCATGGTTATGTTTGTGCCCGGGAGTTGGTGCTGAAGGAGCGTGCAGTGTCCATCAGCACTCTTGATGCCTTTAAAGAGACAGGGGCACCGCAACAGGGGTTGGGGTGTGGGTAGAGTGCTTTAGCTCCCCTTCCAACTCCATTTTAAATTATCCCCCCCAACTCTCCTCACATTTGATGGCCTGCATCCCATGTAAATAATCAACTAATCAATTGGAAAACGTGAGTGGTTTACTGGTTAATAGACGAAAAGAAATACCACAGGTAATTTGGTGATGAGGGAAAAAAATGTTCAGTTATGTGTAAGGGCTGTTCGGGACATAAAGAAAATTGACTTGCTCAAGGGTGCTGTGGCTCAGCGGTAGTGTCTCTACCCCTAGACCAGGACACCCTGGTTCAAGTCCCATTGCTGGGATTTCTTTTGAAATTGACCTGCTAGGCTAAAGGATATTGACCTGTTAGTCACTGCAGGTACAAGTAATGAGACTGAATTCACAAATAGCAAGTGCCTGTGGCCTGGTATTGGACAAAATGTGATCACCACCTATTCCATCAGCCCAGCTGTGAAGGTGAATGTATTTCCAAGCCAGCTTATGAACATTAGCTCACGTTAAAATTTCTGTGGTTAATTTGCCATCAATCAAACTGCACAGAGACCTGTGAAAGAAATGACGCGGAAAGTTCAGCCTCTTGCATCTGTAAAGACAAAAGTTGCTTTCTCCACAATCTGAAAAATAGAGCAGCCCTGTTTCCTCACTAATCCTGTTAATATCATTGTTCCCAACTGTGACAAGCAGCGGTAACTCAGAAGATGGAAGGAAATTCAATATACAAGCTCCGAGATTATACAGGAGACAGCAAGATCATACAAGGAGACTGGAATAACTTTTATTTCTTCAGAGTCACTACAAATTTAAAAAGAAGAGTTTAAATCCCTGGACAAAAACTGATCCAACTGGTTTAAGTTAAAAAGCAAGCAGGTTTGGCAAACATGGCAACAACTTACAATTATATAAAAGCTCTTTAATGTTCAAAGATGTTTCACAAATCTGTTGAAAAATTGAGTGGAAGAACACCAAACACCAAAGAAGAATATGTTAGAAAAACTTCCAAAATCCAAAGGGATAGTGTAGTGGTTGGAATGAGGTCAGCCAGGTGGAAATCATAAAATATGGGCTCCCCGATTAGACCAGATGAACAGCCCCAATCAAAGAACTCATATTCTCTGGTGTCCACTGACAGACTTCATTACAATCACGACAGACAGATTTTTAGAAAGAGTAGAGGAGAGTGACAAAGAGAGCAAAAGCACAGAGGTTTAAGGAGGAAATTAGGGCTTAGATGGCTGAAAAAATCGACCTTGCCAATTTCCAAATCTCCCCTCTCCCCCAGCCCAACCATATCCAACCCTCTATCTCGGCACCGCCCTCTTGACCTGACCCACCTGTCCATCTTCCTTCCCACCTATCCGCTCCACCCTCCTCACCGACCTATCACGAATACCATTCACCTGCATCTACCTATCGCCTTCCCATCTACCTTCCCCTCCAGCCCCATCCCAGCCACCAATCATCCCACAGCTCCCTTCCCTCTCCACATTCCTGATGAAAAGCTTATGCCCAAAACGTCGACTCTCCTGCTCCTCGGATGCTGCCTGACTTGCTGTGCTTTTCCAGCTCCACATGTTTCGACTGTGAAAACATGATCAGGAAACTATCGTGGATTTAAACTAATCCAAAATAAACTTTGAATTCTTTAATGGCAGGATGCACTTAGCCCATAGCTTTGACTGGATTAAATTCTCAAATGCTTATCCAAGTATTTTTTTAAAGTTTGGGAGCTGGTGTATATGACAATAGTTACAATCATCAAAGGATAATGTTTAGATCTTGACCAAATTATGATGTATTGGTTACAAATAAAAGGATTTGTTTTTAAACAGAGAGATAAATTGGCCATCTTGGGCCATTTGTCCAACATGTGTAAAGCATAAAATAATGGGGTTGGAGTTTGTCATTGCAATGACGGTGAATTGTACTTCACTCCTCTGAAACTGACAGCAATGCTGTGAGTCTGCGCGTGTGTATGTGAATGGGAAATAGTGAAATTACCATCAGTAATTTTATGTTTTCTCATTAGGTTTTGCTTTTAAAAACCCCAATGTTCTGCCCCCCCAGGCTAGACTGCCAATAAATCAAAATCTTTGTAAAAGAGAACATTCTCATCAATTCATTGTTGGTCTCACTGTAAAGGCCCTTTAAAAGATTTAGGCTTCCAATAAGACATAATTGAATTTCTTTCAACATTGTACCAAATTCCTAATTAATGCGGAGCAGCCTCATTGTCTGGGAAGAAATCAATTCATGTTTATAGAATGTCAAATGTTTTAGTTATGATCAAAAAAATCAATGTTGTTATTTCAAAAAAGTTTGATGTTTTAGCTTTTACCTTAATCTCATCTGTGTGTCTCAATCACATTTCATTCTCTATAAAATTATGAATGAATGATAATCAGAACATCCAATTGTTAGCTTTGCTGGCTTTGGGAGTGTTTAACTCTGATTGGCTGCTTACTGCATGACCATTGTTCCACATGAAAGATCTTTAGCAGAACTTAAAATGGAAAATTAGTCAATAAGTCTGTTATCATTGTTTTTTTTTTCCTCTCTCCATGGGCAGGTACCTGGCCGTTATTTGACTAACTATGGTCAAGCTGTGATTACTTTGCTGTGTGGGATGAAGTTGGTGTTAATCTCATCCACATGCGATGTTTCTAGTCAACTGCACAGCACTCCCTGCTATAGTTGATTGATATGGGCCAGATCAGACCCTGTCAAAACTATTTTAGGGAGGTAGGTTAAACTCTAACATTTTTTCTTATTTTTAAGGTAAATATAAAATGTCTCAGATGCAATACTATCCGACATTAAGCAAAGCGCAACTTATTTAAACATGGTACAGAGGAACCTCAATTATCCGAATGAGACAGATGGGCAGTATTTTGTTCGGATAATTGATTAATCGGATAGTCAATTTGCCCTTAAACAAGGGGAAACCATACTGATCTAATCTACTGGAGAGCTTGTTTAAATCTATAATTTTGAGGAGTCTGCTATTTAAACAAATTAATCTTTGCATTCTGCAAATTGCAGGTTAAACTGAGAAGGACTAAACCCTTACCGTTGCATAACTCTGTGAAATCCCAGCATGAAGCAAGGTCCTGAACAGCGTCTACAATCACAAGAGCATTTATCAGTTGCCGTGAACTCAGTATCGCGAGAGAAAGACAGAAGCATTGCCTCACACATGCTTTTACTTTCACTGCCATTTTTTCATGAATGGCCCAGTAAAGTTACTGGAATAAAGCACTTACTTTTGCAAAAGGCTGTGTTACTAACCCTTATGTAAAAACAATATCCAGTCTCTGCTGCTTGAGATGCTTGGTTTTCTTTGTTTTTGCCAGCGTTTTCACATGTTCTTCAATGCAGGTAATCCGAATTCATTTACCCATTTAATGTAATGTTTTCATGGACCTTGCGATCTTGTTCAGATAATCCGAAATTAGATAATTGATGTCCAGATATTTGAGGTTCCTCTGTAGTTAGAATACAATGAAAGAAAGAAAAATTTAGAATGACTTAACAGATTTGAAACTTAACAGAATGATAGGTACAGTACCTATTACTAATTAACTGTTCCAATATAGTAGCATCACACATACACACCCCTGGCAAAAAGGCAAATTCAGACACAGATTCCACATGCAGTTCTCCAATTCAGGAGGAAAAATGCATCAAAGAGAAGATTCAGAGAGAGTAGCAGTAAAGAGGCATTCAATGAAGCTCCCAAATCTTTTAAGACCCTAAGAGTTCCTGGTGTTACTGATAAACCAAAACCCAGAAATGTGGATCTGTGAGAACTGGCCACATCCATTCAGGCTATTAAAAAAAAAACCCAAGGCCTCCCAAGCTGTTTAATCAAGAGATATTCAGTAACCAGTTCAACACCTCTGCCTTACAACCTCTCTTCATATAAAAAAAAGGACAAAATAACCTCTCAAAATGACAGCATTGTCACACTGATACAGTTTAGAACTTGGCTCTCATAAAGCAGTTTCATGCTTCTGCTAAAATAGCAATAAAAACATGAACACGTTTGGTATTTGTGAGTTAGAATGTCACTGATCACCGGTCCAAACGAGCTTTATAACTAGGTTATGTTCCTTTTGTCAAAAAAGCATGATTCTCCTATAAAATATCACAGTTAATGAAACATGCAATTGACTTTTTTGGAAGAGAAAATGGGAACAGGTATTGTTTGAATTAAATTATCATCATACATCTTTCTGCATCCTAGTGCTTTCTGGAGGGTTTCTGTCCTAAATGTATGCAATACCTTTTGAAAATAAGCCAAAAAGTGACACATTAAAGTGGTTAAATAATATTATTGACTATAAGATGTAGAAGCAGAAATGGACAATTCAACCCCTACAGACTGCTTCACTATTCAACAAGATTGTGGCTGATTTTGATCATTTTTAACTTCACTTTCCTACCTTTTACCCATAACCCTTGATTCCCTTCCTGATTAAAAATCTGTCTGGTTTAGTCTTGAATAAACTTAATGAGACAACCTTGGCATATCTCTGTGATAAAGAATTCCACACATTTATCACTCTCTGAGTGAAGAACTCCCTCCTCACCCCTGCCTTAAACGCCTTACTCTAAGATTATACTCTCTGACCCGAGACTCTCTCATCAGTGCAAACAGCCTCACCATGTCTAGCTTATCAATCCCCGTCAGTATCTGATACATTTCAATAAGGTTGCCTTTCATTCTCTAAAACTGCATTTAGCAGAGCTTACACGACCTCTCTTCATTACAAAATCTCTCTGCACACAGGATCAACCTGGCCATTATATCTTTCCTTAGGTGAGGGGACCTAAACAGTTCACAATATACCAGGTGCAGTCTGAGTCATAAAGTAATCATACAGTTCTACTTGGCTGAAAAAGACTTGCCTTATTTGTCCAAAATTGGTTCTTCTTCAATTGGCTTTCTTTTTAAAAATGGCTAGTCTGGTCAGAATGTTTTTCCTTCTCTTCGTTGTGTAACCTTTTATAATTCATATTCCCTGCAGTGTCATACTTTTAAAATCAATGCTAACAATTAATTAGTCATTGATATACAGCTCTTTTTATTTTTCCATCTTAGGCATAGACACACTCACTGATTGCATGTGGTAAGTTTTGTTTACCAAATGATATTTATCCATAATACAACAATTCTTGTATATATATAATGCTGTCAGAACAATAGTAGGCAAAGAATTAAATGTTTTACAAAATCTAATCTGGTAAATTTGAAGGATTGGGTAAATTCCATCTTGTTCTTCTACATAATGTGGTCATTATAAGATGAAAAGGATGGTTCCCTGATCAGGTATTGCCAGCAAGAAGTGTTATTCATGTCAAATGTGGCATGCGATTTCTGTTTGTTCATTTTGATCACAAACTACAGGACCAGCTCAACAAAGAGCAGCAGAATTTCTCAATTCAGCAAAAGACCAGATAATGAATGGAAACATCAGGTGGGCCTTTGACAGGATTGAACTTGCTGCAATTATACTCTCAAAGAGAAACGTTTGAGACCAAACAAAATCAAAGAAACTTCATGTCCAAATATTTTAAGGCACATCTTCTAATTCATTCAAAGCATGTTTGAAACAAGTAGAACATTCATTAGGCCTTGCTAAATTCTTAATTTTCTGTTAATTAGTTCGTAACATAGCACTTCAAGTTTCTTATTTCAATCTGCTATTCTTTATTTCATTTAGGGCAATATAATTTAGCTATTAGGTAACTGACAGGAGGTGCACATGAGCTGATGGCATGGCTAAGAGAGTTATAATGTGAATCGGCAGCAGTTCACACCCAAAAGGCAAATTGCTGCAGCTTTTGCACCATCACAATATTGGGGTAGCTGAGAGACCAATCTCGTCCCAGCACTATGCCTGCACCAACCAGTTTATTCATAGAATGAAGACTATGTATACCAACCCTCCGAAGGACAACCCACCCAGACCCATTCCCCTAGATTTACTCCTTCACCTAACACTATGGGCAATTTAGCATGGGTCTCTGGCGCTGTGAGGCAGCAGTGCTAACCACTGTGCCACCATGTCGCCTGTGGTTAGAATATTCATAAATGCAATGAATATGAAATTCCAGGAGGATAATGTCAGCTTTTATCACCTGAGAAGAACTTTCCAGAAACTGTGGTTAATCAACATCATGTGATCAGTGGTAACCATGTTGTCAATCCAGGAAGGTAAATTAACCAAGATAATATAGACTTTTTTAAAAATGCAATTTAGGATCTCTCTTCCTGCCCTCGGAGCACAGCACAGCTGATTGCTTGATGACCATGTATTCTGGCTGTAGCTGCCAGGTCAGACAGAAGTGAGCTTGCCCTTAAATTTCCAGTGGGTGAGTTAGATCATCTCTTGTATATTAAATTAAAGCCTACAGTTCAAATGATTCCTCATGCTGTCAAGGGAGCATCATCCTAAATATTATAATTTAAAATGATTTTCCCATTTTCAATGATCAAAAAATCTAACTTTTTTGTTTGAAGTATGCTTTTCTTGAAATATGCTAATTTGATTGGCTAAGATAATCGTCCATGTAGCACTTATCATAAAAACACAAGAATTCAGAAAGTTTGCAAACGTTAAAAAATGGAAGGGCAGCTTATTCAACACATCACTAACTTGCAAACTCAGGGTTGCAAGTTAATTGCTACCCTTTTTGGGTGGATTCCATAATGAACACATGACCTAAGCAACCCAATTTGCCATGTAAGAAGTGATTGTGAAAATCATCAAGCATGTTTCCTGCACCTTACAACAAACCATTCAGGAAAATCAAATGAGTTTGCAACTACGCTGGAAATTCTTAAAGGATAAATTCCACAGTCCAATGGACATTGACACATGTGCGCACGCATGCCTACATACAGACACTCACACACACATACAGACACACACACACAGACACACACACATGCACACTCACACACACAAACACACACAGACACTCACACACAGACACTCACACACACAGACACTCACACACATACATACAAACACACGCAAACACACACAGACACACACACACACACGCAAACACACACAGACACTCACACACACATACAGACACACACACACATATACACACACACACACACTCTCACACACACATACATTCACACACACTCACTCACACACAAGCACACACACCCCTGTATTCACATGCCTGACACCCTGGGAGGCAGTACTGAACTTTAGTGGGAGGGGATTGCAGTTGATTGGAACGACTGGTCCACTGCTCAACCTATGTCCCTCTAAATGACATCTACCCCGTCATATACTTGCTTTGTTGAATTGGGGGGGTTGAAGCTGGACCCACCTCACAACTGAAAGAGTTAAAAATGGCAAAAAGAGGTGAGTGAATAGGGAGGCTAGCAAACCAGAATGCTCACATCAGTTTACAGGGACACCTGGCCAGTTTTAATGATTAATATTGATTGGATACAAAATTGGCTTGATGGCAGGAGACAGAGGGTGCTATTAGAGGGTTGTTTTTCAGACTGGTGGTCTGTAACCAGTGGTGTTCCACAGGGATCGCTTTTTGAGTCCACTTTTGTTTGTCATTTATATTAATTTGCTTTGGGTGAGAATATAGGAGGCTCAGTTAGATTAGATTAGATTAGAATAGATTAGATTAGATTAGATTACTTACAGTGTGGAAACAGGCCCTTCGGCCCAACAAGTCCACACCGAACCGCCGAAGCGTAACCCATCCAGACCCATTCCCCTACATTTACCCCTTCACCTAACACTAGAGGCAATTTAGCATGGCCAATTCACCTAACCTGCACATTTTTATGGATTGTGGGAGGAAACCGGAGCACCCGGAGGAAACCCACACAGACACTGGGAGAATGTGCAAACTCCACACAGTCAGTCGCCTGAGGCGGGAATTGAACCCTGGTCTCTGGCGCTGTGAGGCAACAGTGCTAACCACTGTGCCACCGTGCCACCCACACAGTGGCACAGTTAGTAAGTTTGCAGCTAACATCAAAATTGTTGGTATAGTGGGCAGTGAAGAAGGCTATTTAAGATTATAAATAAATCGTGATCAATTGGGTCAATGTGGATGTGGAGTAGCAGATGAAGTTTAATTTGAAGAAATGCATTTTGATAAAACAAACAAGGACAGGATTTATACAATTAATGATAGGGCCATGGGTAGTGTTGTTGAACAGAGAGACCTAGAGATTCAGGTACATAATGCTTTGAAATTTGCGTCACAGGTAGACATGGACCATTTAGCACACTTGCCTTCATTGCTCAGACCATTGAGTATAGAAGTTGGGACATTATGTTAAGGTTGTGTAGCATGTTGATAAGGTCTCCTCTAGAGACACTGCAATTCTGGTCGCCCAGTTATGGGAAGGATATTGTCAAGCTGGAGAGGGATCAGAGAAGATTTACCAGGTTGTTACGAGGAATGAAGGGTGTAAGTTATGAAAATAGGCTGGATAGGCTGGGACATCTTTCCACTGAATCCTAGGAGGTGACCTTATCGAAGTTTTTAAGATCATGAGGGACACAGATAAGGTGAATAGCCAAGGTCTTTTCTCTCAGGTCAGAGAGTTCAAAACTAAGGTGAGAGGAGAAAGATTCAAAAAGAGACATGACGGGCAACATTTTTACACAGAAAGTGGTTTATATGTGGAATGACTGCCAGAGAAAGTGGTCGATGAGGGTACAATTACAATGTTTAAAAGATATTTGGATAAGTACATGAATAAGAAAAAAATGGAAGGGTATGAGCTAAAAATAGGCAGGTTGGACTAATTTAGTTTGGGAACATGGATGGCATGAACTAATTGGGCCGAAGGGCCTATTTCCATGCTATGAGATTCTATGGCTCTCTTAGGCCCTCACTAGAAATCAAAATTAATTACTTGATGATTCTGGAACAAAGTACTAATTTCATTCATAACAAACATGAAACTCTGGGTTTGTTGTTAACAGTTTATTTAGTTCTCAAATGTCCTTCTAAAACAACATGTGATTACAGACCCATCCCAATGTGATTGAATTTAAACTAACATCTGAAATGGTCTTGCAAATCACTCATTTGTAGACATGTCACAAATACCTGCTCAAAGGCAATTCAGGATGGGTAATAAACACGGAACGTGCCAGCAATATTCACACCCCAAAAGTGAATTTAAAAACAAAGTTGGTCTTTCCTTGGGATCAGATGCATTACCCATTCTCCCTCACAGAATGAGTTGTTGCTGGCTTTATATTGAGGCTATTCCTGACTTGTAACTTGGGGTGAGGACACTGAATATTGATATACCCCTCCAACCTTCGTACTATTGAGGACATGCGTGTTTTTTTTTCTAAATCACAGGAATATTTAAAGTAACAACTCTCTGCATCTCAATGTACAAGCAAGCAGCATTGACAATTTGAATTTGCATCACCTCTTATATGGAAAGAATATAATCCAAGTAAAATTGCATCTCATTACTGTTATTTTACAGCATAGACAATGCAGCTTGTGGCATATGTAAAGCTCTATCTCATCGTTTAAAGGTTACTGTGGCATTAGCTTTTTGCTTCTTGCTCATTTTAGATGCCTGCAGGGGAGAAAGCTGTCACCGGCTTGGCATTTTGTTGCTTGGGAAGTCTCAAGTGACTGCTGCTCTTGTCAGGAGTTAAGATTGAAGTGCACAGGCAGCCCTGCATCATCAAGAGACCAACTATTGTTTGACTAGACCAAGGGAGCTGGATTCAGGAATGTCCTGGGGCTGATTGGTTGCGTGCATATTCAGGCCATCTTTGCAAACATAGGCATTTTCATGAACAAGTCTCCATGCAAGAATTGTTTGTGTCACCAAATTTGAAATTATTTCCAACACCTCCTATTAATGCACATTTCGTTCTCTTTGAACAATCTCTTTGCTGATTTTTCTTTAAGCGCCCCTCACTCAACTGGCTGCAGTTGTCATTTGTTTCCTTCATATGCCCCTTTACCCTGCCTTTTCAGTAGGAATATAGTCATTGCAGCCCCGTAGGAAGCATGCGGAAGTTCCAACAAAGCTGACATCCAGGGAATCGTTCAGTAAGTTGAAACTTCCATCGGCAATCACCCTCCACTACTGTGGCAGCAACAGTGCAAAAATAACACAGGAGCAGTTAAAATGAAAAACCCTGCACTTTTCCTTCTGAATTAGACACAAGCAACAATATTGGTAACATAGCTAGCAAATAAAATGTTAAAAGCTGGAAATAGTCTATATTCCGTTTTCTTATTACTGCTGCTAAAAAACAATGATACACTGTTAAAACTTCCAAAATTACATTCTTCAGGACAAACATAAAAATACTGAATGTAAAAAGGAATGCCATTCAGTTTTTATGTCTGTCTGAACAGGTGCAAAAGAAAATGTTTCTCCAGCCTGACTCTTTTATTCAGCAACATTCAGTATAATACTATAGCACAGGGATTTAACTAAAGTTGAATATCAAAATATTTGTACTAGCTTTTTTAAGGAAGCAAAGAGCCAAACTTTTAAACAGCTGGGGGCTGGGACTAGAGTTACTCAGGGCAATTTCCCTTTGCGAGCTGCATGTTGCTCTCCTAAATGGGGTATGTGGAGGGATGGGAGAGTGCAGAGTTGATGGCCATGCAGACGGTAATCAATCAGCCTCTTAAAACTCAGTGTGGATAATTAATCCAAGCAAAGTCAGTGAAATTAGCAGTTTCCTCCAACTTTGCCAGAGCTGCCTCTGTCACAGTACAGAACCATGGAATAGTACTGCACAGTAAGAGGCCATTCGGTCCATTGTGTCTGTACTTGTTCACTTCAAGGACATCTCAGCTTGTTACATTTCCTCATAACATGCATTCTTTTTCTCTTCCTGTGCTTAGCTAATTCCTTTTTGATTTTGCCTTCAGCACTGTCTTACAGGGTACATTCCAGACTGTAACCTCTTGCTGTATAATAGGTGTTTCTTCATGTTGCCTTGGTTTCTGCTAAATCCATACGCTTTGGTTCTCAACTCTTTCTCCGATGGGAATCATTTCTCCATCTGTACTGTGCGCAGACCCCTCATGACACCAAATCTCCCTCAAAGGTTAACAGCCTCAACTTCTACACCCTATTTAAAACTCAATTCCCGTATCCCTAAAAAACATGAGAGCAAGACATTAAAAAAATCTTGTAAAAAATGTAACAGGAATTTTCCATTATAAGAGAAAGCTCCAGCAAAATGTTGTCACAATAACTGGGAAAGGGGAATAGTTGAAAAGTAGCCAACATTGCAGACAGTTCCAGTCATTAATTCACCTATATCGTCTGTAAATTATGATATTCAACCATAGCCCACACCACCTACAAACCCAAATGATTCAGCAGCACAAGTATACAAACTCATCTGGTAATGGATGGAGGAAGGCGACATATAAATTGTCAGCTGTCAATTTCTCACATAACAAAGAGGCAGCTGGAAATTGACAATTCGGGTGGCAGGTGAAACACTACACCCACTTTCTTGATAAACAAAACCTTAAGCAGGTCTGTAAATACGTTAGCGATTCACATCATAGAGTCTCTACAGTGTGGAAGCAAGCCCTTTGGCCCATCGAGTCACACCAAGCCACCCCCTACCCTATCTCTGTAATCCTGCATTTCCCATGGCTAATCCACCTAGCCTGCACATCCCAGGTGTTGGGGATTGCCAATTTCCCACGGCCAATCCATCTAACCTGCACATCTTTGGAGAGTGGGAGGAAACCGGAGTACCTGGAGGAAACCCACACAGACACGGTGAGAATGTGCATACTTCACACAGACAGTTGCCCAAGGGTGGAATTGAACTCTGGTCCCTGGTGCTGTGAGGCAGCATTGCTAACCACTGAGCCACCCTGCTGCCTTGCCTGCTGAAATATGTCTACTTAAATATGCAAATTGTAAACCTATGCAAATTTTCTGACCTTGTTTTCAATTTACAGTTCCCAACCAGCGCAGCTTCCTTGATACGATAGTCAGATTTTCTCATTATAATTTTAAAAATAATTTAGCCAGCCAAACAATCTGCAGACCTCACTTTCTCCTCAAACAATGTGTCGGGTCAAAAGGCGCTTGTGGTGAAACTTACGTCTGGGAGAAAAAAACCTGGTTTATAGTCCTACCTGCTCTAGAGATTACCACTCTGAACATGTGGATTTAGAAAAAAAATAGAGTCAACTAAAATAATAATATTTTGAAATCTTAATTTAGCAGCAGAAGTCTAGGAATTAATGTTAATGATGCAGCAAACATTTTCTGATCCGGCACTGATGGGACCAGGAGGTCTATAAAATTGATGTAAAAGCACAGATTTAATCACAGCCAAGTAATCTGGGGGTATACACATCACTGTTACACTTTATTTACAGAAAGATAATGTGAAACTTGAAAGGGTTCAGGAAAGATTTACAAGGACATTGCCAGGGTTGGAGGATTTGAGCTATAGGGAGAGGCTGATGAGGCTGGGCCTGTTTTCCCTGGAGCATTGGAGGCTGAAGGGTGACCTTATAGAGGTTTATAAAATCATGAGGGGCACGGAAAGGATAAATAGATAAAGTATTTTCCCTGAGTTGGGGGAGTCCAGAACTAGAGGGCATAGGTTTAAGGTGAGAGGGGAAAAATTTAAAAGGGACCTAAGGGGCAACTTTTTCATGCAGAGGATGGTGTGTGCATGCAACGAGCTGCAAAAGGAAGTGGTGGAGGCTGGTAAAATTATAACATTTAAAAGGCATCTGGATGGGTATATGAATAGGAAGGGTTTAGAATTATATGGGCCAAGTGCTGGCAAATGGGACTAAATTAGGTTGGGATATCTGGTTAGCATGGATGAGTTGGACTGAAGGGCCTGTTTCCATGCTGTACATCTCTATGACTCGATGAATAAACCACTTAAAAAATAAAACATTTTGCCTTAAATAAAAGGTACGGGCAGAGAGCCTTCTCACTCATTCCCTCAACTGACTGCTCGGACATCTCAGCAGATTGTGATATTGAAGGAGATATTGACTCAAAATTAAATCAACTGATGATATTTTGTGTGGCCATTTAATTGAACAAGTACATTTACATTGAGGTAAATAAATAAAAATACTAGACAGTATAATTTTGTAAACTTCGTGGTATTAGGGAGTATAATTTTTGCTGGTTAATTGAGTGTGCCAGTTCATAAGGTACCAGCTGAAGCAAAATTTGCTGTACTAACAGCTGAATGAATATTTTGGCAAGGCACTCTTGGTGCTAGTTTTAAAGAAGATCATTAATTCCCTTAAAGACAGGTACATGAAGAATTTGTCTTCTAACAACATGTTGTACCAATAAAATATGCCCACTTGATAAAAAAGCAAACCAGCTATTTATACTTGCATAACATATTTTAAAAAAATGATCCATCACACACATTTACATGTTAACCTCATCCATTTCAGACCATTAGAATAGATGTCGGTTGCCCCACTGCTAACAATGACTTTTCTATATTGCATTTCTCATAAAATAGTTATTGATTATTTCTCTATGTTTCCATCAATAATATCATGACCATTTAAAAAAAGACCCTGTTGTTGACATTATCAAATGATTTGTTGCTTCCTAGTAATACATGCGTTTACCGAGGTAACGTGGAAAATGCTAAGACTATTAAGACATTCCTCGTGCCAACAGGTTACTTCTACAAGTTTTGCAAAAAATTGGGACAGTTGCCATTGTGATTCGTACTCCAAGATTACAGGATCTAAAACATACTTGAAGCAGACGATGTAATTGAATGAATTGACTCATAATCGTGAACATCGAAGCTAATCATTATGTGACACAAAATCGCTAATGTAGATTATACATTAGCTTTAATGATGTCAATGAAACAAAAGACCAAGTGTTTACAGTAGAACCTTGGTTATCCGAATGAGACGGGAGGTGAGTATTCTGTTCGGATAATTGATTGTTCAGAAAACCGGAACCAGGCGGTAATTTATGAGTGCCGGTTATCGAACATTTCTCGGTGATCTGACAATGCACGTTGTAATGCTGTTTAACTGATGACTGAATGCTGAGTTGCCTAATGCAGTTTCTACGGGACCTTGAGATCTTGTTTGGATAATCCAAAATTCGGATAATTGAATTTCTGATAATCGATTGTACATTTTCTATTGTACATTTAATAATCCAGAAACAGTTGGTATTACTCTTATACTCTGCTGTCTTCATGAAGGCCAACCTGTGAATTAGTTATCATTAGATATGGTGATAATTTACCATATGACCACTCCTGGTTATACAAAACTCTGGTTGGACCCCACTTGGAGTACTGTGAGCAGATCTGGGCACCACACTTTAAGGAGGATGTGTTGGCCTTTGAGGGAGTACTGTGTAGGTTTTTAAGAGCGATATCTGGACTTAAGGGGTTGAGTTATGAGGAGAGATTGTACAAATGATGCCTGGTTTGTCTAGAATGTAGAAGGTTAAAGGGTAATTTGATTTGAGTCTTCAAGATATTAAGAAGGAAAAGCAGGATACATGATGATAAGTTGTTTGCACTGTTGGGGATTCTAGAGTTCTGGGGCATAGTTTGAAAATGCACTTAATGGTAAGGTCCTGAGGAGTGTTGCTGAACAATGAGACCTTGGAGTACAGGTTCATAACTCCTTGAAGGTAGAGTCACAGGTAGATAAGATAGTGAAGAAGGTGTTTGGTATGCTTTCCTTTATTGGTCAGAGCATTGAGTATAGGATTTGGGGGTCATGTTGCAGCTGTACAGGATATCGGTTAGGCAACTTTTGGAATATTGCAGGCAATTCGTGTCTCCCTGCCACAGGAAGGGTGTTGTGAAACTTGAAAGAGTTCAGAAAAGATTTATAAAGATGTTGCCAGGGTTGGAGGATTTGAGTTATCAGGAGGGGCTAAATAGGATGGGGCTGTTTTCCTTAGAGTGTCGGAGGCTGAGGGGTGACCTTATAGAGGTTTATAAAATCATGAGGGGCATGGACAGGGTAAATAGACAAGGTTTTTTCCCTGGGGTGGGGGAGTCCAGAACTAGAGGGCCATAGGTTTAGGGTGAGAGGAGACAGATTTAGAAGGGACCTAAGGGACAACTTTTTCACACAGAGGGTGGTGCATGTATGGAATGATCGGCCAGAGGAAGTGGTGGAGGCTGTTTCAAAGGCATCTAGATGGGTATATGAATAGGAAGGGTTTAGAATGATATTAGCCAAGTGCTGGCAAATGGGACGAGATTAGGTTTCTGATGAGGAGCTTAAGCTCGAAACGTTGATCCTCCTCAACCTTGGATGCTGCCTGACCGGCTGTGCTTTTCCAGCAAAACACCTTTTGACTCTAGATTAGGTTAGAATATCTGGTCGGCATAGACTAGTTGGACCGAAGGGTCTGTTTCCATGCTGTGCATCTCTATGACTCTATGACTCCATTTAGGGTCAGACAGTTCAGGCCACCTATCAGGAAGCACTTGTACACATTAAGGATGGTAGATATTTGGCACTCTCTTCCATAAATGGCAGTGGATGCAGGATCAGTTGTTAATTTTAAACCTGAGATAGATAAAATTTTGTTAAGCTAAGATACGAAGGAATATGGACCAAAGGGATATGGAGTTAGGCCACAGATCAACTCTGATCATATTGAAAGGTGGAATAAACTTGAGGGTCTGAATGGCCTCCTCCTGTTCTGATGTTACTCATACTTCATGGTATTTGCCCCCTTTACCAATATGAGTTACCGGGTAAGGATTGTTTGAGGTAGTTCACAATCATCAATTCTCCCTTTTATTTGCCTTGTCTTGGTCCTGTCTAATGATCAGTGAAAGAGGATGCATCACTGTAGAGGACCCGTTCTTTAATAACATGGATGTTTATCACAAGTTGATGGCAAGTACTACTATAATTGTTTAGACATAGTTATTTGGCTCTTAAGGAACTGACAGAGATATATCTCCTCCCTCTAAAAGTGAGAGTGGAGCTCATTTCACAAGTTCTTACAAGTTTTACTGAATTTATTAATTTTGTCTTAGAGTCATAGAGTCATAGAGATGTACATCATGGAAACAGACCCTTCGGTCCAATCTGTCCATGCCGACCAGATATCCCAACCCAATCTAGTCCTACCTGCCAGCACCCAGCCCATATCCCTCCAAACCCTTCCTATTCTTATACCCATCCAAATGCCTCTTAAATGTTGCAATTGTAACAGCCTCCACCACTTCATCTGGCAGCTCATTCCATACACGCACCACTCTCTGTGTGAAAACGTTGCCCCGTAGGTCTCTTTTATATCTTTCCCCTCTCACCCTAAACCTATGTCCTCTAGTTCTGGACTCTTTGACCTCAGGGAAAATACTTTGCCTATTTACAGTGCAGATGAAGTATTCGTTATTTTCAGAAAAAGTAATAGAACTTGGAATTAATCAGGACTAATAAACCTTTAGTTTTGGTTTAATTTTATTCTAAGACTACGAAAAGATCTTGATCAATTAAGCTAATTGGCTGAGGAGTGGCAGGTTGAGGTTAATTTAGATAAATGTGAGGTACTGCATTTTGGTAAAACTAACAAGGGCAGGACTTACACAGTTGATGGTCGGGCCCTGGGTCATGTTGTTGAACTAAGAGACCTAAGAATTCAGGTACACAGTTCTTTGAAAGCTGCATCACAAGTAGACAGGGTGGTTAAGAAGGAATTTAACGCACTTACTCAGACCATTGATGCGCACGGTGGCTCAGTGGTTAGCACTGCTGCCTCACTGCACCAGGGACCAGGGTTTGATTTCAGCCTCAGGCAGCTGTCTGTATGGAGTTTGCACATTTTCCCCATGTCTGCATGGGTTTCCTCCGATTTCCTCCCACAGTCCAAAGATGTTCAGGTTGGGTGAATTGGCCATGGTAAATTGCTCTTAGTGTTCAGGGACATATAGGTTAGGTGCATTAGTCAGGGGATAAATGTACAATAATAAGAGTAGCGGAATGGATCTGGGTGAGTTACTCTTCAGAGGGTCAGTGTGGACTTGTTGGGCTGAAGGGCCTGTTTTCACACTGTAGGGATGCTATGATTGTGTACAGGATTTGTAATATCACTTTGAGGTTGTAGTTTTGTGTACAATTCTGGTCACCTTACTACAGGAAGGATATTATCAAACTGGAGAGGGTTCAGAAAAGACTTATCGGGATGTTGCTGGGACTGGGGAGTTTGGGTTACAAGGAAAGCCTGGATAGGCTGGACTTCTTTCACTGGAGTGTAGGAAGTTGAGGGGTGACCATGTGGAGGTTATAAAATCATGAGGGACAAAAATAAAATGAAGACAAAGGTAATTTTCCTCAGGTAGGGGAGTTCAAAACTAGGGGCATATTTTTAAGGTGAGAGAAGAAAGATCTAAAAGGGACCCGAGGGGTAACTATTTCACACAGAGGGTGGTTCATCTGTAGAATGAACTGCCAGAGGAAGTGGTAAACGCAGATACAGTTACAACATTTAAAAGACATTTAGACTGGTATGTGAATAGGAAAGGTTTGGAGGGATATAGGCCAAGCAGAGGCATGTGGAACTAGTTTACTTTGGGAAATTTGGCCAGCATGGACTGTTTCCATGCTATATGACTCTATGACTCTGTGAATCTATAATTCAGCCTATAACTGTAATTGAATTAAGTCTTAATATTGATTTGCCATTGACTACTTCATATATTTTTTCCAATAATCTTTCACGGTCTTTTACATTCTGTGCTAGGATCCTATCAATGTCACCATTAAGAGGAATCTCCATTTCAGCACTGAGACACTCATTCAGCTGCTATCCCATCTTACTTCCTTTTCTACATTCTCTCCTTTGCTCCTTTCCCTTTTTAAGCTGTGACATGCCATTAAACCTTGGAGTGTCTGCCAAGGTTTATCACGCTGTTAGAATTGTCTTGGCATCTCCCGTCATTAATCTTCAGCATACTGCTCCAAGCAAACTTAGGGGAAAAATAATCACAGGGACATTTAAAACTGAATTTTTTTTTGAACATTTATCAAGTCTAAGTAGGCTGGGTGGGGTCAAAAGGTTATTTGACTGACAACAGGCCATCTTACAATTGATTCCAGGGTGTTCTGAAGAAATGATACTGGACCTGAAATGTTTACTGTATTTCTCTCTGCACAGATCTGCTGAGTTTCTCAATCAACTTTTGCCTTTGGTTCAGATTTCCAGAACCCATTTGCTGTTCAATTAGGCAGTGCAATATGATGGTAGATTTGACAGCCAATGGCGTTAATATGGAGGTGGAGCAGTTGGCAGCAAGTCATATGATTAAATTTCTCGGAACGTGATCACCCAGAGTCAACATGCGCTCCCTTTGCTGCTGACACCTGGGTCCTATCACAGGCAGGTCTCCAATGGGTGATCACTGACAATTAGATAAAAGATCTAATCCTGACAAATCTCCTTGTGTCAGCAACAAGGTCATCGAACAGATGGAAGCATTTGTACTTCAGTCAACATGAGAAAATCTAGACAAACGTCATTCAAAGCAAAGACATCTTAGGGCTAGATATGTACTCAGCAATTGGTGTTTGATGAGGGAATATTGAACTTTGGACTGAATGTGACATTTTCTTTCCTTAATATATCTGAGAACAGCTTATTATTTAACATATTGAGGACACTGCAAGTACTTATGGCTTTATCCAGAAATTTGGACTTGTCAAATATTAACCTGCTTTTGCATTTAAAAACCAGGAAGAGAATTGTTCAAGTAATTAGGGGCTGAGGAAGCCCTTATGACTAAATGCGTCGGCAGCACTTGAAGGGTTAACGAGTGATATTTTATCTTGAAGCATCCCCTGTTCAGCCAGCCTTACGGTGCCCTGCAATCTCAGAAGGATCTAATTTGAGGGCTTGCACTCCTGGAGGATATGACACATGCTAAAGCAGCATCTTGGCTCTCCCAGCACCTGTCAGGAGTTGTTCATTCTATATATAAAACTGAGTTGTGACAGGTACATTCAAGCCCATTAACGCTGCTCGAGTGCACAATAACCAAACTTCAAAAAAACTTTGATGCTTCACAGTACTTTTCTCTGATGGTGCCATTCTGTTTCCAGAAAAAAAGGTTGCTAAGTCCTGACGATTTGAGAAGTTTCTGTGTTTGCTTGTGCTATTACAGAGTAAATCCTTTTTGACAGACACAGCTTGAATTGGAAATTCTAATTTTATAACAAAGACATATTTGGAGAAAGCAATATACCAAACAAACATTGCCCTTTCCTCTTACTCTATTATTGATGCAGACACCCTGCTCAGCATTCACCTGTCACCAGTTCATCCCTGATGATGTACATGGAGTAAGAATATGAAAATACAAAGTAGATTTTTTTTTCTTACACGCCATGTTGCACTTAGCTGAATTAAAATGAAATAATTTTGGGATCTGGAGACTCAATCAATCATTCTCCCAAGCTGTGTGCTCAGTAAGCAGCGATTGGTATGAGCACATTCATTAACTTTTACATCGTACTTTCAGACAGATAATTAATGATTCTGCAACATACTTCTTTTAAAGGGATAGCTTTCATTAGCCCATGATTATCAAAATTCCGTAACAGAAACTCATGGATACACACAGCAGATCTGTCAAAATCCAGAATAAAGAAGGCAGGTAGACAGTTTAATAAATTGATGGTGGGAGCTCTCTGGCAAAGCTGAAGTCTGACATTTTTTTTCCAATACTGTTGTTTCAGATCTCTAACATTGCAAATTTATATTCCAATATTAAAATTCTGCATTACATCCATTGGCTATCAGTTCACATATCAAAAATAATGTATGATATCTTTACATGTCGCTTATTGTGATTGACTTCTGTCATTTCAAGATATTGTTATAGTTATGAGGTTTATAAGAATATAATGTTTTGGAACTACGTCTTAATAATTTGGGTAGAATTAAGGAGTTGTGTAATGTTGGCTGAAGCTTCTTTGACGTCATGTCAGGCTGGTTGGGCTGCAAAAAGGAAGGCTGGATTATTTAATGTTTGGAAAAGTAAAGGTTGCAAGTTAATCACAGACAATGGCAAAGTTATTCCTGGAGAATAGGTCAGTGCAATTTTAGTGGTTTCTTTGATGGCATATTTGAAGATGGGAAGGGCATTTAATTCAGCAGCATGGAGGCATTTCTGAGTCTCACTGCTTTGCTAGCTCCATCATAAATTAGTAGGGGCGGGATGGCCCTGTTTGGACTTATGGGCCCATTGCCAATTGAGGCCCTGATTTGGGTACATAGCGACCACTTTAGTGCCTCATTCCTTCATGACTGGTATTAACCCAATGGTTAACCCAGCTGACAAAATGCTGCTTTTGTTTACCTGGGGAAGGCTTAAATTCTGTTATGGACTAGGCCAGACTTCCCCAAAATATTTCAAGAAGGCAGCCCAGTTCCTAACATTTCTAGTTGTTTTCAACAGATGGAAGGTGGATATTTCAAGAGTGATGCATCTGGTCAATGACTCAGTTTTAAACAAAACAGAATTCATTTGCAGACTACCAAATGAAACATGGACAAAAGAGAACAGAATATAAAATAACTTATCTGAAAACCCAACTGACTCTATTGAAACTTAATTAATCTGTTCCAATTTCCTGCAACATGTCCATAAACACACCCCTTGGCAAAAAAAGGCAAATTCAAGCACAGGTGTTTACAAGAGAGATGTCAAACAAAGTATCTGCATGGAACCTCTTTTCACTGGAGCTGTTTCCTTGGATCCCCAGTTAAAAACTAAACCAAACTAGAAATATCCCTGAACTTGGAAAACTGGCCACTCCCCTATCATTTTACAAGTGTTTCACAAAAAAAGCCTGAAAGCCTTTTTCCCTCATTATTGCCTTCGGCAATCTCTGACAAGCAAAACTCAGACAAATCGGAATATCTGCCTTTTACAACCCCTTTTGAAGAAACAAAGGACAACATGGGTGGCACAGTGGTTAGCACTGCTGCCTCACAGCGCCAGAGACCTGGGTTCAATTCCCGCCTCAGGCAACTGTCTGTGTGGAGTTTGCACATTCTCCCAGTGTCTGCGTGGGTTTCCTCTGGGTGCTCCGATTTCCTCCCACAGTCCAAAAATGTGCAGGTTAGGTGAATTGGCCATGCTAAATTGCCCGTAGTGTTAGGTGAAGGGGTAAATGTAGGGGAATGAGTCTGGGTGGGTTACTCTTCGGAGGGTCGGTGTGGACTTGTTGGGCCGAAGGGCCTGTTTCCACACTGTAAGTAATCTAATCTAATCTATAACCTTCTTAAAGGAGCAGCATCGTCACAATTATTTGTTTGAAAACACTGAGTGTCTGATAGGGGGACATGACATAGGGATAGGGAGTTCTCACTGAGACCCAGCCCAGTGTCCTTGTGACTGACATGTTGTACACTCCCGCTCTTTGTGAAATCCCTCACACGATTACTTACCTGTGGCATGGAATGGTCCAAGGTCCTGGAATGCCAGTATTTGTTGGCTTGATTTTGCCTTTAGTGGGGTGTTTTACCTGATGCAGTATGTTGTCCTTCATAACATAAGAAACCAGGCACACATACTATATTCACAGACACAGAAGTGTCTGGGCTAATATGAAGTTATTAGTTATAACAGAGCAGACTGCTTCCAGTAAAGTGTCATATTTCAAGTGATCCCAGGTTAAGATGAAAACTGAGACCATTATCTGTTGAGAATGCATGCAATGATGTAGTCATGGTAGCATGAGCAGATCTCTTAAAGGTATACTGACTGCAAGATATAATAATATTCTAGCTGCTGTGCAAAAGAACAACTAGTCTCTGATTGGCTAGTAGTTTTGGTAGGTGAGACTTTGGCCCCAGGGTCCCAATCTAAAGAACGACCTATCTTTGACCATGTAAATCAATGTGACCATGATATTGGTGTCCTTCCTCAGAGACAGCACATGCACATGGAGCAAGAATAGGAAAATACTGTTGGTTCTGCTAAAACGTGTGTTTCTTCAACGTAAATTAGCTTTAATGCTATTGAAGAATTTGGACAGTTATTTGTAGAACATGAACTTCTCTTCCCTGGCTATAAACTGATTTCAGCCCTATTGGTTGAAACGGTGGAGCTATTGAGTGATTTTCTTGTCGTACTATCGCGTTATATCAGAACTGACTGTTAAAATTGATTTTTTAGAAACTGGTGGTCGTTCTTTTAGTGAAGGTTTCAGCTTGGATTGTCAGCATGGACAAGCACTGGAAAGAGGCTTTCACTAAGTAGAAAAATGACATGCATAGTAGGTAAATGCTGAAAGTCTCTGTGGTTTTCCTTGAAAATCCATTCTTTGAAGATTAGCTACAGATCATATGTGTAAGAAGCTGTCATCATGACATCCAACCATCTGAAATTGAAGCCCGAGTCTGTCAGGTATCCTCTCTTACCATCCTTGTCGATAGTGATGCTCAATATAACCTACCAATGTTCACTCACCTCAGTGCAGACTTCACCTTATCACATGTTGGTAGCGGTGACCAAACCCATGCAGTCAGAGGCAAGTGATAAGGGAAACTGTACCTGAAGTGAAGCCCAGAGACAGCACAGTGTGAGGGGCAAACGATGAGGGCAGCACAGTCACCAGATCACAAAAGTGGCTGAGATAAGCTGAAGCTTGATACAGAAGTCTCATAATGCTGTGGGTGAAGGGATTCGAAACCAACTGCGGGAGTGGAAACTCCACACACAGAGGAAAGGATCGCTGCAGGGAATATAGCGAGCTGAAAGAAAATTAAGCTCAAAGATCTTCACAAAGATGGCAAAGACAAGATCACCCAAACAAGGTGAATAGGGTGACGACATGACCGTTAAGGGATGTAGCAGCAGGAACTCTGCCTGGTCCATGGTACAGATGGCTATGAGTGCCAAACAAGAGACTATTTCAGAAATGCAGCAGCAACTCAAAGGTCAAAGTAGACAAAAGATGTATACAAATGTCCAAGCATTAGAGGATGCTCAGGAATAAGGCAAATAAGGGACAGAACAGGCCCACTGCAGTTCCATAATTTTACAAACTCACAACATGAATTCCGGTCTGCAGATAGCGTAGTTAATGAGATGAAAACTCATTTTAAATTGGATACGTGGCATTGAGTCTTTCAAATGCAATGCCCTTGTGGAGTGTAGAAATTCCTTACTAGTATCATTGCTAGACCATTAATCCAGAAATTCCGTTAATGTTCTGGGGACCCTGGCTCAAACCCCACCACAGCAGACAGTGGAATTTGAATTCACTTTGAATAAATCAGGAAATAAGAGTCTAATAATGAGCAAGAAGCCATCATCAATTTTTTGGAAAAATCCATCAGGCTGTCTAGTGTCCTTCAGGGATGGAATCACGGAATTTCCATGACCAACCTCAAATAAAGAGGTGCTTCGATTCTTAGGACTCAGCGGATTTTATCGAAAGTTAGTTCCAAATTTCAGCAGTGTAGTGGAAACGTTAACCGATTTGCTGAAGAAGGACACAAAGTTTTGGTGGATAGAACCATGCCAGGAGCATTTGACTATTTGATATCGATATTAACCACCAAACCAGCTTTAGCTACACCAAACTTTTCAAAACCTTCCAAAGTCCGCATCGAGGCTAGTGACATTTGTGTTGGAGCTGTACTCCTACAGGAAGATGAGGATGGGATTGAACTGCCAGTTGGTTACTTTTCCAAGAAGATCAACATCAGAGGAAATACTCTACAATCAAAAAGGAACTATTGAGTTTTGGTACTGGCCTTACAGCATTTTAATGTGTATGTCACGAACAATGTGTCGCAGGCAATTGTGTACACAGACCGCAATCCACTTACATTCTTAGAAAGTATCAAAGATAAGAATATGAGACTATTTCATTGGAGTTTTATGTTACTTTCAATTTTAAAATCATACATGTTGCGGGTCGGAAGAATCCGCATTATTGTGGATTTAATTGATAGAGTTTAGATGAGATTTGTCTTTATTTAATGTTTTATGTATATATATTTAGGTATATGGGAAGAAGTTAAGGTGATCTTACATGAAAGTTATCGGCATGTTAGGCTAATGTGTTTAAAAGGTAGAAAAAAAACGAAGCCATCTTTTCATTATGATGGTTCATTTTTTTCTTAAGGCGGAAAGTGTTATGAAGACTTGGGTGTACCTTTAAAGAGAGTTGAAAGCAGCAGAACTACCGGACAGAGCACCAAGTGTTCACAACAAGGCAACAGTGTAACACTGGATCAAACAACTTGATTAGTTCGTTGCTTGGAGACAAAAATAAATTTGAATTCGGCCAATCAGTTTAAATTTCCAATTGAGTTTGAATTGAGTATATTGACAATCCTGAGGGCCAATGACACAATCTGAGGCTCTGGGGTATAAGACGACGACGGGGGGGGGATGGAATTGAATAGTTGAGAGGAGAACTGCCAGGTCCTAGCATGTAACAGAATGCTTGAAAAAAAATTCTCTTAAAAGTACTTTTTCGATCAGTAACCTGTGACACAGAAATTCCTAACAAGGAGAAAAGAAGGCACAGGAAAATCCGAAGGTAAGAGCCTGCAGCTGCCTGGTTTTGAGATAAGAAGTGTTGTTTTGTAAACCTCAACTGAGAGTTTTATCAGACTAGTATTATAAAAGGGAAAGTAAAAGATAGGTTAGAGAAATAAATTGTAAATAGTGTTTAGTTAATTATTCTCTGTTACGCTTTAAGAAATAAAGTTGTTAGTTTTTACTTTACATAGTTCTTGGCCACTCGGATTTTTACAGATTACTCCATGGGGTAAATCTTTTCTGTGTGCTGGTTTAAAATTATGCAGGAGGGTTTACCTCGTGTCGTAACACGACACGTTGGAAGATGGTTGTGGCTGTTGGAGGTCAGTCATCTCAGCTCTAGGACATCTCTGCAGGAGTTCATCAGGGTAATGTCCTAGCACCAACCATCTTCAGCTGCTTCATCATTGACCTTCCCTCCATCATAAGGTCAGAAGTGGAGATGTTCAGTGATGATTGCACAGTGTTCAGCACCATTCGTGACTCCTCAGAAACTAAAGCAGTCCATGTTCAAAAGTAACAAGATCTGGACAATATCCAGGCTTGTGCTGACAAGTGGCAAGTCACATTTGTGCCACATAATTCTTTGTTAAAGGAGATTCAAAAGATAATTTTGTCCATTTATTCAGATGAACCAACCAAAGATGTGCAATAACAGCAGCAATAGTAATCGGATGAAGAGATTGCTCCCTGTGATGAGGAAACAGAACGAGTCCTATAGCCTGAGGTTTCTGTGGAAAAGATACAATTTAGCTGGAGGTATAGGACTTGCAGTGTTGCTGGTTAAGTGCAATGAACAGACTTGAACTGCAGATGCTTTAACATTTAAAAAGGCCAGCAGTAGTTCAATTACAAAACGAAAACACAAGCAATGCTTCCAAATATTCTACAGCCAGCCATGCAGTTACAGTATCTGAGAAGTCTCAAATTATGAAGCTAGAAAGAGATTTTTCAATCATGTTCAAGTCTGCAACTGAAGCTCATAGTGTAGGATTACTTCAGTAAAGGAAGAGTTACAGGAAAAGAGAAATTAAGGAAAGATGTAAAGAGTCAACTTTATCTTTAAGAATAAACTCTCAGCGTGAGGTAGTGTAGGCGGATGCAATTGCAATGTTTGAGAGACACTTTGATAGCTGCGTGAAAAGACGGGAAATAGAGGGATACAGACCGCATAGAGGCAAAACGTTTTTAATTTAGAAAGGTGTCATGCATCACTGCAGTCTTAATGGGCTGAAGGGCCTGTTCCTGTGTTACACTGTTCTTTATGCTTTATATGCATAAGGAACTAAGTCATGGTGATGACTGGTCACATGGAATAGGAACAAATAAAACAGGAGCTTTCCATCTGTGGCTAAAAATATGAGTTGCCAACAAAGATAACATTTTGTTGTACAGAATCTGGCGTTAAAATGTGAAATTTTGTCATGTCATTCTTGCAGGGATCAATATTCAGAAATCTTATTGTACACTTCTGGATCAAGTGAGCCTGCTGTCCCAGAGGGAGGTATACTGCCACTTCACCACAAATGCCTTTTCCTTTCAGGGGTATGCTGGTAATTATATGCATTGGTATTCCTACTGTTTGTGTGCTGTAAGATCTGTCTTATCATCACCATTGTGAGTCGGACCAAACTCAATTTATCACCATGGAAGCTGGGTTCTGAAATAGGAAGCATTAAAGTCAGGACAATAGCCAACTTGATATAATTATTTCTCACTGTATATCATGCCAGCTCATGATTAGACCTAAGAGTGTCACATTTGTTTTGGTAAAGTGCCCAGTTCACTTTGAAAAATTATCTCAAAGGTTTGAGCAACAGGTAAAGGTAGCTGCTATATGCTATCTCCAAGCAGTTGCAACACAAGAGGGGTTTGCTGCTAATCAGATGCTGCCAGAAAGCTTAAAAGGTTTTTTTTTTCCCAGCACACAAATAAATAATGCATTTTTATATGAATTTCAGTCTCTCTATCACACTAGGTATGTAGGCTGCATAGATCATCTAAAATGGTATCAATAGATGTGAAGCTGAAGAGCACACCAGGTCAGACAGCATCCAAGGAGTAGGAAAGGCAATGTTTTGGGCTGAAATTCTGCTGTGCGCTTCCAGCTTCACATCTATTGACTCTGACTTCCGCCTTCTGCAGTCCTTACTGTCTCCCAATCACATAGAAAATAACACATCCCTTTGACCATTTGCAACGAGAAAGGGACTGACCTGCAAAACAATGAGTCTTCAACAGCTCATTGAATCTTATTGAAATGTATAACATTCTTAAGGAACTTGACAAGGTCAATGCTGAGAGGATGTTTCCCCTTATGGAAGAGTCTAGGACCAGTGGGCACAGTCTCAGGATAAAGAGGCACCGATTTAAGACTAAGGTGAGGAATTATTTCTTCTCCTTTCAACTGCTTGCCTGAGAGAGCTAGGGGGGCAACATCCTTGATTATATTTAAGGCTGAGATAGGTAGATTCTTGATCAGTTGGGGAATCGGGGATTATGGGGAACGGGCAGGAAAGTCGATGTGAGGAATGTTGGAACAGCCGTGATCCTATTGTATTGGGGGAGCAGCCTCGAATGGCCATGTGACCAGCCCCTATTCCTATTTGTGCTGGTCTTAATCACATGGGGAAGAGTCCACAACGGTTTCTAAATAATCCTGAGTTTGTGAATAATTCTGCTGACAATCAATATAGGATTCTGGATTAGAGTGGTGCTGGAAAAGCACAGCAGTTCAGGCAGCATCCAAAGAGCAGGAAAATTGATGTTTTGGGCAAAAGCCCTTCATCAGGAATACAGCCAGAGAGCCTGAAGTGTGGAGAGATAAATGAGAGGAGGGTGGGGGTGGGGAAAAAGTAGCATAGAGTACAATAGGTGAGTGGGGGAGGGGATGAAGGTGATAGGTCAGAGAGGAGGGTGGAGTGGATAGATGGAAAGGAAGGTCGGCAGGTAGGACAAGTCATGGGGACAGTGCTGAGCTGGAAGTTTGGAACTGGGGTGAGTTGTGGGAAGGGGAAATGAGGAAACTGTTGAAGTCCATATTGATGCCCTGGTGTTCTACCTACCTCGACACTGTCCTATCCCCCCCTAGTCCAGGAACGTTCGAGACACCACCCATGCCCTCCACTTCCTCCAAGACTTTCGTTTCCCCAGCCCCCAACGCATCATCTTCACCATGGATATCCAATCCCTCTACACCTCAATCCGCCATGACCAGGGCCTCCAAGCCCTCCGTTTTTCCTCTTCCCAACAGTACCCTTCCACCAACACTCTCATTCGCTAGGCCGAACTGGTCCTCACCTGTAACAATTTCGCCTTTGAATCCTCCCACTTCCTCGAGACCAAAGGGGTATCCATGGGCACTAATATGGCCCCAGCTATGCCTGTCTCTTTGTTGGCTATGTAGAACAGTCCATCTTCCGTAATTGTACTGGCACCACTCCCCACCTCTTCCTCTGATACACTGTTGACTGCATTGGCGCCACCTCGTGCTCCCGCGAGGAGGTTAAGCAATTCATTAACTTCACCAACACATTTCACCCCGACCTTAAATTTACCTGGACCATCTCTAACACCTCCCTCCCCTTCCTGGGCCTCTCCATCTCCATTAATGACGACCGACTTGACACCGACATTTTTTACAAACCCACCGACTCCCACAGCTACCTGGATTACACCTCTTCCCACCTTACCTCCTGCAAAAATGCCGTCCCCTATTCCCAATTCCTCTGCCTCTGCCATATCTGCTCCCAGGAGGACCAGTTCCACCACAGAACATAGCAGATGGCCTCCTTCTTTAGAGACCTCAATTTCCCTTCCCACATGGTTAAAGATGCCCTCCAACACTTCTCGTCCACATCCCGCATCTCCACCCTCAGACCCCACCCCTCCAACTGTAACAAAGACAGAACCCCCCTGGTGCTCACCTTCCACGCTACCAACCTTCGCATAAACCAAATCATCCTCCGACATTTCCACCACCTCCAAACAGACGCCACCACCAGGGATATATTTCCCTCCCCACCCCTTTCCGCCTTCCGCAAAGACCATTTCATCTGTGACTACCTGGTCAGGTCCATGCCCCCCTACAGCCCACCCTCCCATCCTGGCACCTTCCCCTGCCACCGCAGGAACTGTAAAGCCTGCACCCACACCTCCTCCCTCACCTCCATCCCAAGGCCCTGAAGGAGCCTTCCACATCCATCAAAGTTTTACCTGCACATCCACCAATATCATTTATTGTATCCTATGCTCGCGATGCGGTCTCCTCTACATTGGGGAGACTGGATGCCTCCTAGCAGAGCGCTTTAGGGAACATCTCTGGGACACCCGTACCAATCAATCACACCGCCCTGTGGCCCAACATTTCAACTCCCCCTCCCACTCTGCCAAGGACATGGAGGTCCTGGGCCTCCTTCACCGCCGCTTCCTCACCACCAGACGCCTGGAGGAAGAACGTCTCAGGGCATCAATGTGGACTTCAACAGTTTCCTCATTTCCCCTTTCCCCACTTCACCCCAGTTCCAAACTTCCAGCTCAGCACTGTCCCCATGACTTGTCGTACCGGCCTATCTTCTTTTCCACCTATCCACTCCACCCTCCTCCCTGACCTATCACCTTCATCCCCTCCTCCACTCACCTATTGTATTCTATGCTACTTTCTCCCCACCCCACCCTCCTCTCATTTATCTCTCCACCCTTCAGGCACTCTGTCTGTATTCCTGATGAAGGGCTTTTGCCCGAAACGTCGATTTCGAAGCTCCTTGGATGCTGCCTGAACTGCTGTGCTTTTCCAGAACCACTAATCTAGAATCTGGTTTCCAGCATCTGCAGTCATTGTTTTTACCTAATCAATTTAGGATTGTCAGTTGGGACCACAACGTAGCTCACATGTGTATGTTGGAAGTGACATATTAATACAGTGGACTGTGTTTTATGCAGACTGAAAGAATATGTATGTATCATGTGTCTGTTTCAATTTAACAAAATAGATGGAAACCATTCTCTGGTTCATTTCTCAGGATAATGCCTTGACCAATTAGTGTCAACCTACCTAGTTTAAAATTTAAACAAAGCTTGACAATTCTGATGAGGGATCATTGGACCTGATATGTTAACTCTGATTTCTCGCCACAGATGCTGCTAGACCCGCTGAGCTTTTCCAGCAATTTCTGCTTTTGTTTCTAATTTCCAGTTTTTATTACATATTATGGTCACTTCTACCCCGACATGCCTTTAGTAATTAATCCAGTAAGTCTAGTATAACCTCCCGCTGCTTGGTTCCCGAATGAACTGTTCTAAGAAAATTTTTTTTTTTGATTATATCTTGTTTATTTAGTTATATCTTGAGCCATCACAAGGCCTTATCAGTGTACAATTCATTTGCATATTGCTGCTTCTAGTAGCATTGTGGACTTTCCTTTCTGTATGGCTAGAATGAACCAAAGCCTCTTCTTCCACAGCCTTCATGATGCTATCAATACAATGTTACCAATACAGTGTTACCCATATGTTGTTACCAATATGGTGTTACCAATATTGTTCCCCATATGGTGTTACCAATACGGTATTACTAGTATGGTATATATAATATGGTGTTACCACTATGGTGTTACCAATACAGTGTTATCAAAATGGTGTTAGCAGTAGGGTGTACACAATATGGTGTTACCAATATGGTGTTACCTGTATGGTGTACACACTTTGGTGTTACCAACACGGTGTTACCAGTATGGTGAACACAATCAGTTGTACACAGGAGCAATTCCCTGATAGGAAACAGTTAATTTTGCTGATGTGATGCCTGGACATCAAATGTACAGCCAATGCCTGTGCTCCTTGTTTAATACTGAAGAGGCAATTTGAAGATTCAGGATAACTTTGGCATTACTTAAAGGGCCAGGCAGCTGAATCAAAGTTTCTGTCATGAAGTTTTGGAAAGGATTCTGCCGTATGTCTCACAGGAATGGCAGAGGAGTGGATGACCTTTGCACACAGAGGTTGTAAGGGGTACAGGGTAACCGTGGTTATGCCTCTCTGAGAAATCACAGAGAGATGGAGATGTAGCAAGGAGAGACTTTGCACCATTTCTCCCTGAAGCCAGATTCCTCGACAGTAGCAGAAGACTACATTCCTGTCTCTTGTAGGCCAAACCACTGCACTCAGCATAATGGTGTGCTGTCACCAATAAAGACCCCATTTGCAACATTTGTCTGGCTCCTTGCCCTGTGCTGATGTCTGGAAGAATAATTCTTTAGTCCTAGTCAGGTTGGAGCTCACTTGTGTCCAGTGACTGTCCTTGCATTAACCCCAGCTCAATACTAGTTTCCAAGGAGAGCGTGCTGTCGGTATCTAAGCTGTTGGATGTCAGATTCAGATTAAGTGACAGAACCTCCACATTTGGCCTGTGCTGGTGTTTTCACTATTCCTACTCATGGTTTTCCAATGACCTGAGAGTTAGCAGTTCTTGATTGTTTAAAAACAAGAACTCTGAAAGGAGATGTTGTCATGAGGGATGTGGACTGGAGTGAGAAAGTAGAGATCAAAAACAGATTATCTGCAGGTTTTTCATCATTCCAGACAGCAGAATGAACCTGAGCTAGGAATTGAGGAGGAGCATAAGAGCTATCATCTTTAAAGTTTTCAGTGATATTGGACACTATTGGCCCATTACAGGGCGCATTGCAATGCAGAGAAACATCCCTCATTTGGACTCAGATGATACAAGTTTCCTTGTCCTCAGTGACTCTGCTCTGCCTCCTTCGATTAACATTTTGTCCTCTTAGAAAGGAATCATATTGCACATACTTGAGTGATGTTCCTGCCATACTTGATTAATTGGAGGTGGGTGGAGACAGTGAGAGGTGTTTAGATCATAGATCATAGAATCCCTTCAGTTGGAAACAGGCCATTTGGCCCAACAAGTCCACATCAGCTCTCTGGAGGCTAGCCAACCCAGGACAATTCCCCATTATGCTACAATTACCTCTGATTAAAGCCCTGAACACAATGGGCAACTTAGCATGGCCAATTCACCTAATCTGCACAGCTTTGGATTGTGGGAGGAAACAGAAGCCCTCAGAGGAACTGCATGCAGACACGAGGAGAATGTGCAAACTCCACACAGAAAGTGACCTGAGGCTGGAATCGAGCCCAGGCCCCTGGTGCTGTGAGGCAACACTGCTAACCACTGAGCCACTATACCACCCAATGTAGTGAGATTAGTTTAGATTAGATTAGATTAGATTACTTACAGTGTGGAAACAGGCCCTTCGGCCCAACAAGTCCACACCGCCCCGCCGAAGCGCAACCCACCCATACCCCTACATGTACACCTTACCTAACACTACGGGCAATTTAGCATGGCCAATTCACCTGACCTGCACATCCTTGGACTGTGGGAGGAAACCGGAGCACCCGGAGGAAACCCACGCAGACACGGGGAGAACGTGCAAACTCCACACATTCAGTCGCCTGAGGCGGGAATTGAAATGACGCTCCTGGGACTTGTCGCTATATGCAGAATTTGCTGCCTGAACTCAGAAACAGAAATCAAGGTTGGAGGGTCCTCTGCTTGGCACCACAATCATGCAGATGGAGGTGGGTATGGGTAGTTTACATTTTGTCTCACCTCAAACTAAATGGCATTGAATGTGACAAATCAGCAGTGTCTGAATATTGGGTAACTCTATTCCTCACTCTGTGTTATTGTTGTTCTATGATGTAATTCACTCAAGTTTATTTCTTGTTGCTCTTGCTTAGCAGAAAATAAAGAAATGAACGCTTAGACTAAATTAAATTTTACAATATGAAATCAGTCCTTTATTTTCAGTAAGCTACATGAATAGCAAGGCTTGCCAGAGACCTAACTTGGAAGGAATGCAAAATCTGCAACAGTAGACCTATTTGAGTTGTGGCTTGTCATGCAAGGAAAATGTGTTGTGTCAGCATAAAATTTGAATAATTGTTCACAGGAGCGCTGCAGAAAACAATAAAGCTATTCCTATTGTCTTTGATATCACACACAATTCCCCCATCAGGGAAGTGTCCCGATGGGAGACTGAGGGCCAGTCTACTGTAAAAGCATGAATGAAAATAGAAGGGGACTCTGACCGTGTTCATTCAATCAAGATGAAGATGAGTGTGCTGCTGTGTTTTGGATACATCTTGATTCATCGAGTATATTTACAATGTAAGCTGACACCTGGAACTCACTTTGCAGGTATGATTTGAAACATTAGGAGAAAGTGAGGACTGCAGATGCTAGAGTACCAGAGTTGAAAAATGTGGCGCTGGAAAAACACAGCAGGCCAGGCAGCATCCGAGGAGCAGGAGAATTGACGTTTCGGGCATAAGCCCTTCTTCAGGAGTGAGCTATTGAAACATTGTCCACTCAAAGCCACACTTTTCTCATTGAGAATGACCTGCAAGCACCAGTTCTCTTGAAGACGATGGGAGAAAGGGTGTATTCATCCTCTCCATTTAAACATTTTCTGTATAGAGGTAGCGAACATGAATGAGGACAGATCTATTTGTCTCAGAGACTACTATTACCCACTATTTTTACTTTTTTACACATCACATTGTAAATGCTCACTGTGAAGACACCATGAGTGTTTCCTGGATTCTACTGGTGTATACAATAACTTTTCTTTGGTACACCCCAGAACATTTACTGAGCACAAACCTTTTATTTTAAAGAAAGGTATTGACTTAATAGAAAGAACTGAAACAACTCCACAGAGGCCGATATCCCATCGCTAAGTCACCATTTATTCACATGTGGAGAGTCCTTAACACTGATCCAGCTCCCTCAGAGCCAGATTACCTAGATTAGATTACCTACAGTGTGGAAACAAGCCCTTTGGCCCAACAAGTCCACACCGACCGTCCGAAGAGAAACCCACTCCCCTATATTTACCCCTGACTAATCCATCTCACACTACGGGCAATTTGCATGGCCAATTCACCTGACCTGCACATCTTTGGACTGTGGGAGGAAACCGGAGCACCCGGAGGAAACCCACGCAGACACAGGGAGAATGTGCAAACTCAACATAGACAGTTGCCCGAGGTAGGAATTGAACCCGGGTCACTGGAGCTGTGAGGCAGCAGTGCCAACCACTGAGCCACTGTGCCACCCAATCTCAGACCGAACAGAACCTCTGACACTCCTGTTTATTTTTTTGATTTTTTTTAAAATTTTTTTTCTTCCCACACTACCACACTCCTGTTTATATCTGTCAGGCAGTGCTCCCTGATTGGACCAGATTACTGGTCCCAATCTGAGGGCTCATTTTCTATGAAGTCCACCTGGCCTTTATTCCAATCACTACAGAACTCTTATTACCTGGTGGATAATGTTCAGCATTGTGGGTTGGGGTAAGCCCTGATACCTAGTAAAACCTTGTTATCTGTCCAGTTGATGCCTCCTTATTAAAAAATGCAGATGAAGATGTTTATCCATAGCTGACTGCCTGAAAGGGCAGGACAAGGGGAAAGGGGTGGTGTTGGTGGGCAGTGTTGGTGATGGGGGATTCTTATAGCTTTGGAAGCATCCACCCCTAATCCAGTCCATAGAATCCATACAATCCATATAGTGTGGAAATGGGCCCTTCAGCCAAACAAGTCCGCACCGACCCTCCAAAGCGTATCCCACCCAAACTCATTCCCCCTGCAGTGCAATTCCTTTTTAATAATGTGCTGAAAATGTGTTCCTGGAAAAGCGCAGCAGGTCAGGCAGCTTCCAAGGAACAGGAGAATCGACGTTTCGGGCATAAGCCCTTCTTCAGGAATGAGGAAAGTGTGTCCAGCAGGCTAAGATAAAAGGTAGGGAGGAGGGACTTGGGGGAGGGGCGTTGGAAATGCGATAGGTGGAAGGAGGTCAAGGTGAGGGTGATAGGCCAGAGTGGGGTGGGGGCGGAGAGGTCAGGAAGAAGATTGCAGGTTAGGAAGGTGGTGCTGAGTTCGAGGGATTTGACTGAGACAAGGTGGGGGGAGGGGAAATGAGGAAACTGGAGAAATCTGCATTCATCCCTTGTGGTTGGAGGGTTCCTAGGCGGAAGATGAGGCGCTCTTCCTCCAACCGTCGTGTTGCTATGGTCTGGCGATGGAGGGGTCCAAGGACCTGCATGTCCTTGGTGGAGTGGGAGGGGGAGTTGAAGTGTTGAGCCACAGGGTGGTTGGGTTGGTTGGTCCGGGTGTCCCAGAGGTGTTCTCTGAAACGTTCCGCAAGTAGGCGACCTGTCTCCCCAATATAGAGGAGGCCACATCGGGTGCAGCGGATGCAATAAATGATGTGTGTGGAGGTGCAGGTGAATTTGTGACGGATATGGAAGGATCCCTTGGGGCCTTGGAGGGAAGTAAGGGGGGAGGTGTGGGCGCAAGTTTTGCATTTCTTGCGGTTGCAGGGGAAGGTGCCGGGATTGGAGGTTGGGTTGGTGGGGGGTGTGGACCTGACGAGGGAGTCACGGAGGGAGTCGTCTTTTCGGAACGCTGATAGGGGAGGCGAGGGAAATATATCCCTGGTGGTGGGGTCCGTTTGGAGGTGGTGGAAATGACGGCGAATGATACGCTGCACATGGAGATTGGTGGGGTGGTAGGTGAGGACCAGTGGGGTTCTGTCCTGGTGGCGGTTGGAGGGGGGGGGGCTCAAGGGCGGAGGAGCGGGAAGTGGAGGAGATGCGGTGGAGGGCATCGTCGACCATGTCTGGGGGGGAATTGCGGTCTTTGAAGAAGGAGGCCATCTGGATTGTACGGTTTTGGAACTGGTCCTCCTAGGAGCAGATGCGGCGGAGACGAAGGAATTGGGAATATGGGACGGCGTTTTTACAGGGGGCAGGGTGGGAGGAGGTGTAGTCTAGGTAGCTGTGGGAGTCGGTCGGTTTATAGTAAATGTCTGTGTTGATTCGGTCGCCCGAGATAGAAATGGAAAGGTCTAGGAAGGGGAGAGAGGAGTCTGAGACGGTCCAGGTGAATTTGAGGTTGGGGTGGAAGGTGTTGGTAAAGTGGATCAACTGTTCAACCTCCTCGTGGGAGCACGAGGCAGCGCCGATACAGTCATCGATGTAGCGGAGGAAAAGGTGGGGGGTGGTGCCTGTGTAGCTGCGGAAGATGGACTGTTCCACATATGTGGCAAAGATAGAAAGACAACTACAATCCAGTTTTGGTTTCAACTGAATAATCTTACTCTAAGATGGCAAACATGAAAAATTAAAATGTCACACAGAAAGGAGTGCTGCTCTGAAGTTATGGCAAGGCACATCATTTGTGACAAATCGAGTGGGATTTACTCTGTTTTTAATCAGTGGTGTATCTGCTTGATTCTGATTATTTGCTGTCTGAAACAGGAATGGGTGCCATTTCCCAATGCTGATATTTTTCATTTCGGCAAGCATAAAATGTGCAAAAAAAATTGTTTGTCTGCCTCTTGGATAAACAGTTTGAATTTGAAGTTCAATCTGTGGCCCCTGGGGAATAGAGGTCAGTCGAACATATTACAGACCTGCTGCTTCCTCAACTATCATACACCAGCCAGGTAACGGATGATTCATTGAAATCCCTTTCAGTAACAACTGGCCCTTACAGCTTTCAAATGATACATGCTCTTTGATCACAAAGTGCACTTAAAAATTATTTGCTGAAATTGTCTGATGTTCTATGTTATAAAACTTAGCCACATCAGAGATGGCAGTGTAGTAGCCCATTAGCTTTCTTTTTCTTCTTCTGTTTTTTTTCTTCACCTCTTTTCCTTTTCTTTTCCTTTATTTTCCTTTGTTTGCTTTTCTGGAGAGTGGCGGGTCAAAGAGGAGGCCTTCAGCAGCAGTGGTGACAATACCAGGATGAGTTGGACATAGCTCCGTTCCATCCCAGGGTCTCTGGGTGAGCAAGAATCAGATCCAGGGCTGAGTGCCCCCGGCCTGGACTTGCAGGCTAGGCCGAGGCTGCATGTTCACTGCTCGGCCTGAGTGCCTGAAGGAGGAGAAATGGCATTCCCAGCGCTGCATGGTGGTCTCCCGGTGTGGTGGTCTTGTTCCAGCATTGCGGTCTTCTTTGGTGCAGAATTCCAGTGGCCAAGCATGGTTGGCCTGTCCCGGAATGGTGTTCTTATCCCAGCTGTGTCTTCTGAGTATTCCATCGTTCCTTAATCGGCTTTCCCCAAGATCAGAAGCCCATAACTGAACTGTGCCTTAATTTTACATTTGAGGAGAAAGTGAGGTCTGCAGATGCTGGAGATCAAAGTTGAAACTTTATTGCTGGAACAGCACAGCAGGTCAGGCAGCATCCAGGGAACAGGAGATTCGACGTTTCGGGCACAGGCCCTTCTGGACTATATCACATTTTAATTTTACATTTACCTTGTTATCACATACGACTTCTGTCATTGATATAGGTGCTGTGTTGTGACAACTTATAAGACTTGTTACTATATTTTTCATGTAAAGGTATTCGTGAACAATACAGGGGTAAGTCATTCAGGACTGAGATGAGGAAGAATTCCTTCACTCAGAGAGTTGTGAGCCTGCGGAATTCTTTCCCACAGGAAGCTGTTGGGGGCCAGTTCATTCGATATATTCAAGAGGGAGGTGGACGTGACCCTTGAGGCTAAAGGGATCGAGGGGGATGGGGAGAGGGCGGGAATGGGATACTGAGATTACATAATCAGCTAGGATCAAATTGAATGGTGGGGCAGACTCAAAGGGCTGAATGGCCTATTCCTGCTCCTATTTTCTATGTTTCTAAATGTCTACTCTATTAATGTGCGGGACTATATCACATTTTAATACAGATTATTCTAACAACAAGCTATCGCAAGTGCTCTGGTTTACTTACAAATATTCTTGCTTCCATTTTTGGTTTTGAAATTCACTGCTTGTATATAAGAAGTTAAATATTACAGTCTTAATTATGACAGTAAACAAGAAGGAGCCCCTTTTGTCTTCAGCCTACAAGTTGTAATCTAATCATAGCCTTGTCAGGATTAAAAGATTGCATATCTTTTGCATTATTGTTTAATTTTACTGTCATTTCAATGCAAGTTTCTCTTCTGATTAAAAATACATCGCTCTACCTATAGAGAAGCCTTCTGGATTTTACAACTCCCCAGCTCCTAATGTTGCATATTGAAATAGGTTTCATTCTGTGCACTAGGAGCAATATTAACCATACCAGCTGTGGCCTGGGTGCAAGCAATAAAGACTGATGTATTTCCAGTTGACAGCAAAGTATTATTTATCCACGTGGGGAAATAAATAGATTTGATTATTTCTCAGGGCAAGACTGTGGGGTGCAAAGATTACGGTTCCCTTTGTAATCAACACTTAATTCAGATAAAGCAAGTTGCCTTTGCAAACGTGGTGTCAGACACATATAACATTGTGTGACATTTTTCCCTGGTGGATACTAACATTCACTATTATTTAAGTAAATATACTCAAGGAAGATGAGAATTGTTCGCATGTTAGCATGCAATGCATCCCCCAATGTTATTTACAAACCTGCAGAACAGGTTGAATTATTAATGACTTCAGAAGGAAATGTGAAAGCTGGTCCTATTGTTATTTGTATTATACTGAATGCAGTCATGTGGTAACTAGTTTTATAGGGCATGGCTAGTTCCACTTGGGATAATATACCCTGCACAAATGTCAATAACAGCCTTTATCAGCAGTGAGATTAAGAGCCAATTACAGATATAATTAAGAGACAGCGCAATGAAATAAAATTCTCATTTGCATCATTCTGCGACAATATTAAGCATTGAACAAGTATGATTTAACTCTGTGGCACATTGGAATTGTTTGAAGTAGTGAATTTAGTTTAAGTTTCTGATGCGCCAATAGATACAAATCAGCCTGCATCTTGAAGGACAAGGGCAGCAGATACATGGGGACACCACCACCTTCAAGTTCCCCTCCAAGCCACTCACCATCCTGACTTGGAAATACATCGCTGTTCCTTTAGTGTCGCTGGGTCAAAATCCTGGAATTCCCTCCCCAGGGGCATTGTGGGTCAACCCACAGCACAAGGACTGCAGCGGTTCAAGAAGGCAGTTCACCCCCACCTTCTCAAGGGGCAACTAGGGATGGGCAATCAGTGCTGGGCCCAGGCATTGACACCTATATCCCACACAATGAACAAATAATTTTTTAAAAGCAGGATGGATCAGAAGGTGTGAGCTTCCTCACGAAGTTTCGAGCCTGGATATTTACTCAGGGCCACAATGGAAATCCTAGATGTTCTTTCGAAAGTAACTGCAGGATGGTTTTTAATCTTTTGCAACAACTTCCCACCTGACAACCTCCCTGACTTGGACACTTCTCCTCATAAAGGTAGTGTTAGAGTTTGGGGGGAGGTATGGGGGGAGTCAGAAACTATGGTGAGAAGGAATTGAAGCTGTTGGGATTTGGTGTTGGTATGTGATAGATTACAATGATTTTGTTCACCTGATGAAGGAGCAGTGCTCTGGAAGCTTGTGATTTCAAATAAACCTGTTGGATTATAACTTGTTGCTGTGTAACTTCTGACCTTGTCCCCCCCAGTCCATTACCATTATCTCCACATCATAATTGCACGTACGTCATAAACTGACCCTACTCATCTCTACTTACGAGAATGACTGGACCCCTGGAAAATCTCTGATTTAAAAATGTACTTTCAAAATGGAATTACAGATTGTTCTGCCATAATGTGCATTTCATTAATGCAAATTTGCTGTAATGCGATTCATGAATTGGGGGAAATTGTTTCTAAAATGCGAACTTTTAAAATGTGTGTTAGCTGTAATGTGATTAGATCACCAGCACTTTAAGAACTGTTTCTAAACCATGATTTTTCTACAACATGAGGTTGCACAAGAAAGCAACTATCATGCAACAGAAGAACTACCTCTATGCAGATTTCTGAAAAGATTTCACTGATTGGTTAATCGTTTTTCTAGCCAGAAATGAAATGGTTGGAACCAGCTTTAAGATTTTCAAACTCTTTTTTCCTTCCACCTGTTCAAATAACCGGTCCTTGCTGGGCTCAAAACAGTTACCTTGTTTGTTTTGTTTAAAGGAGTGTACCAGATTAAATTAATCCAGGAATTGAAAAGCGAATGAAGATTTACATTTTTATTTTCAAATGAGATGCTTTTGAAAGTAAAAGGGCTAAGAAATATTTAAGTTACTGCCTCTAACCAGGTACCTTTCATTGATAAAGCAGGCATCAATTAATCCATTGTGACAGCACCCTTATGAAATAGAATGTCATATGTATCTCAATGGCAAATGGAAGGGTCAACAACATTGTACTCGTTGGAGTTTTGGAGAATGAGAGGCGATCTAATTGAAACATATCAGATTCTTAAAGGGCTTGACAGGAGAAATGCTGAGAGGATGTTTCCACTCGTGGGAGAGCCTAGGACCAAAGGGGATAGTCTCAGAATAAAGGGGCACCAATTTCAGACTGAGATGAGAAGGGAGTTCTTCTGTCTGAGAGTTGTGAGTCTTTGGAACTCCTTCCCGCAGAGACCTGTGGAGGGCAGAGTCCTTGTGTATATTTAAGGCTGAGGCAGATAGATTCTTGAACAGTCAGGGAATAAAAGGCTACAGGAAAAGGCAGGAAAGTGCTTGTGAGGAACGTCAGATCAGCTGTATGGTAGAGTATGAATGGTAGAGTAGTCTCGAGGGGCCAAATGGTATACTCCTGTTCTGATTTCTTATGGTCTTATGTCCTTAACAAAAAGCTTTTCACCTTCACTAATTTGTGCAGTGCAAGTAATGGGTCAGAGACAAAGTTAAGTGCTGCGGAGCACTTAGAGGAGAAAAGACTTCTCTCAAGAGAAATTACTCTGCTAAATGTGGTCATGAATCTGTGGAATTGACTACTCTCGTGTGGATGCTTGGACATTGAGTACATTTAAGGAGGGGATGGGCAGATTTTTAACTAGAAATGGGTTGAAGACTTGTGGAGAGTTGACAGGAAACTGGAGTTGAGGCTGAGATGGGATCACCCATGATCACTATTAAATGGTGGAGCATGTACGAGGGGCAATATTGACTATTCCTGTTCTTGGTTCTTTTAGTCTAAAAGTTTATGCTGTCCCTTTATTTTACTAATTTACTAAGCTGTATGCTCAAAAGCTCAAAGCGACAATACTAATGTATGCAAATAGCTCTCTCTCATCTCAGACAATCTCGTCTCACCGTGCAATACTTGATTGGAGAACAGGATGTTTTATTCTTGCTGCTGAGAAGCTCTTTGCTACCAATTTTCTGTAATTTTCCCAACTTTTCCAGCAATGCCCACCTTGTTCGATGCCAGTGAAGATTTTGCCCAATGTGTCAGGTCAATTAACTTTTGTGTGAGCTTATTCTTCTGAGCACTCCTGCCCACCTGTACCCAATGAAGCCTCCTCGTGCCGTTTTATAGAACATTCACAGAACGGTACAGCACAGGAACTGGCCCTTCGGCCCACCATGCCTGTGCCAATCATGATGCCAATCTAAACTAACCCCATCTGCTTGCACATGATATCTATTCACTGCCTGTTCATGTCTCTGTCCAAATACTTGTTAAACTTTGACAAAGAATCTGCTTCTATCACCCCCCACCCCCCCCCTCCCCCACCCCTCCCTCCCCCCCGCGGCAGTGAGTCCCAGGCACCTACCAGCTCTTGTATAAAAAAAATTGCCTCCCACACCCCACATGTTTCCCCCATCTCACCTTAAACCTATACCCCCTAGTATTTGACATTTACCCCCGGGGAGAAAGACATTGATCATCCGCCCTATCTAGGCTTTCCATAATTTTATCCACTTCTAATTGCTCCTCAGCTTCCCATGGTCCAGCAAAAACAATCCACGTTTTTCCAACTCTCCTCATTGCTAACACACTCCCATCCAGGCAACATCCCAGAAAACCTCTTTTGCACCCTCTCTAAAGCATCCACATCCCCTAGTGTGGGGACCAGAACTGCACACTGCACTGAAGATAGATAACAAGTAAGCATCTTATAATGGTAATGATATGTAATGGTTTCAATCAGTATTTTCATGTGCAAGGCTTCATTAAAGAAAAAGGCTATTTCACGTCAGTTATATGCTGAGCCACTCTTAACTCATTCATTTCCGATCATATTTATAAGAAAATAATCATTTCTTAATTGAATGTCCAGTTCCAAGCTAAGAGAGGATGCTGGATTAGTTGTTCATTTTAAATCTGAAACAGATAATTTTTTTATTAAGTAAAGGTATGAAGGGATATGGGCCAAAAGCTGGTATGTGGAGTTCGGCCATGATCTGACTGAATGGCTGAACAGGTTTGAGAGGCTGAATGGCCTACTCCTGTTCCTGTGTTCCTCTAATTTATCCACCTTCAAAATGGGTAACAATTTTTCTTCCAATGAAGTTAAAAAACACACAACATTAGATTATAGACCAACAGGTTTATTTGGAAGCACTAGCTTTCAGAGCACTACTTCTTCATCAGGTGATTGTGGAGCAGCGCTACGATAGCTAGTGCTTCCAATTAAACCTGTTGGACTATATCCTGGTATTGTGTGATTTTTTAACTTTGTACACTCCAATCCAACACCGGCATCTCCAAATTATGTCTTCCAATGAAGAACAGCAGTTTTCTGATAATATACACCATTAGATATTTGAATATTGAAGCTAGACAATTGGTTTTATCAGACAATAGACAACCAGATGATCAGCAATTAGCACTTGTTTGATATTTATTGGAAGTTAGAACTAGCATACATTCTTTACCTAATGTGTTATGTAGTGTATATGATATATATTGTGATTTTTTTTCTTTTCTTTTTCAGTCTTTTTTTCTTTACTCACCCTCTGAAGGGAGTTCAGTCATGGTGGCAGCGTCTGGGGGCCCACAGTGGGAGCTTTGGCTATTGGCCATGAGGAAGCTGGTGTGCCCGGGTGGGAGTCTGGCAGTCGGTGACATCACGGCTACATTGAGGTTCGGAATGGTACCTGCGGGGGACTCTGTGGCAAGGCTGCTGGCAGTGAGATGGTTGGTCTGGGCTGGAGGTAAGTCCCTCTCTTGCGAAATGGAGGGGAGTGGACTGGAGGTAAGTCCCTCTCTCGTGAAATGGAGGAGGGTGGACTGGAGATGAATCCCTAGCAAAGCAATGCAATTGCACCCACTAGAGTGAAAGGATTGTAAATTGTAAACTTTTCATTTCTTTATTTTTCTATTTTATTCCTCTGCTGGACTTTTTATATCTTGACTTTTCCATTTTATACCAAATAACCTGTACTTAAGTATCTGTACCTGGGTATCTTTCTACCGAGGATAGCACCGTGTGTGGAGACCTGTAAATATTTCACTGTACTGATATGAGTACATGTGACAATAAAGCTAGTTCTAATTCTAGTTAAGTGCTGCTGAATTTAATACATTTTCTATTGAAATGGTAGCTAAAATGAGCAACCTTGCATCAAAAAAGATCATTGCTGTTACATTTGCAGGTGAATGTGAAAATCACAGTGATCCATTTAGTTTTTATTCTGATTCAGTTCTCTACAATTCACATGACTATTACAACCCTTCAAATTGTTTCTGCAGTTCCTTTTCATTATTTGAAGAAAGAGTGTACTCTATTTTCCACGGTTAAAATAATGAGTAATGTGTTACAATATTCCTTTTTGCTTTTCACATTTTGGGTGAATTATCAAAAATCACTGGGACTCAAATTCACACTAATATGTTAAATGTTGTTTTGACCACATCAAAGATAACAACCCTTGCCTAATAAATACTAAAACTCATTATGGCATTAGTTACAATAGTGGTTAGAGGCACCTCACACACATGTGCTAATACATTCATTCCTATATGAATAGGACCCCAATGAGCACATGTTGGCAATTTAATTACTATTCAGTTCTTTGCAGCAAGGGCACGACAATTCTACATGTATGACAGTGGCATGTTAACTTAATGATTTGGAAATGCCGGTGTTGGACTGCAGTGGACAAAGTTCCTGATGAAGGGCTTTTTCCCGAAATGTCGATTTTCCTGCTCCTCGGATGCTGCCTGACCTGCTGTGCTTATCCAGCACCACTCTAATCTTGATTCTGATCTCCAGTATTTGCAGTCCTCACTTTTGCAAAGTTAAAAATCACACAACATCAGGTTATAGTCCAACAGGTTTATTTGGAAGCACTAGCTTTCGGAGCGACGCTCCTTCATCAGGTGGTTGTCTGATGAAAGAGCAGTGCTCTGAAAGCTAGTGCTTCCAAATAAACCTGTTGGACTATAACCTGCTGTTGTGTGATTTTTAACTATGTTAATTTAAAACTGTGTTATATCTCCTGACAGTTCTTATTACCAAATACAACAATGGATCACATTGAACTAATATTCATTTTTAACCCAGTATTTTTTTCGGTCTTTACATTTTGTTTCTTGCCTTATTCTTTTAAAGGATGTAGTTCAATGGTGCACATTGGGCAGAATTTTACCAAAAGATAGCTGAGTATCAATTTCAGGATGTTTCCCTCTGTGAGCCCTGTCAATATTTTCAAGTGCAACCTTATGCAGTTTGTGATTCAAGCTGAACATTATTGTCAAACTCTGCTAGCCTGGTCCAAAATTATCACCAGTTCAGTGCGATGTCCATAGTCTGGAGAAACGCACAGCAATGCTGCAAGAAGATTAATGACCTCTACATTCCACAAGGCTAGGTGCTACCTCACACTCCTATTCTGCCATTGCAGCCAAATCCCACCAAGCCTCAAGGTCTACCGCTTGCACGATTGTAAGCAGCATCTTCCCTCAATGAACTCATTCACCCTCCCAGCTCCTCCAAAACTACTGACCCTTCCTGCCTTTATACTTCCTTCGCAGTTAATCAGGAGAAAATGTCGACTGCAGATGCTGGAGATCAGAGTTGAGAGTGTGGTGCTGGAAAAGCACAGCAGGTCAGGCAGCATCCAAGGAGCAGGAGAATCGACGTTTCGGGTATAAGGCCTTCATCAGGAATTCCAGGATTCGGGAAATGTCAATTCTCCTGCTCCTCGGATGCTGCCTGACCTGATGTGCTATTCCAGCAGCACACTCCAAACCTCTCACTCACTCAGGACACCTCATCCCATTTACCTGATTGACGCTGGGCCAGCCTGTTGAGTCACCATAATCCCTCTTGACTGATCATTGCTGCCAAAAGTGATAACCTGTGCATCTGTCCAAGCTAAAAAGCAAGGCAAGGCATAGATGCTGTGACCACCAAAGTAGGCACAAAGTGAGTTAGTGCTGAGAAGGTAAGACACCTGCGATGTACCCTGTTCTGATGCATGACCTCAGTCCCTGTCCCTGTGAGCAAAGTGACTGGCAGCAATGTTGCAGTGATAGGTGTTGGTGAGTGCTAAAGCGGGTACTGAAGTGGTGTGCTATATTATAAGAGAGTCGGAGAAGTACCAAGATTATGTCGTGACCCTGGTGTTTTGTTGATACTGACCACCGTGGACAGGGGGTGCAGACACTCACAGACAGCCCACTGAGTATGCCTGAGATATTGGAGAACACCGGTCAAGTTGGGTAGACAGGCAGGATGCTAGAAGAACACAGCAAGCCAGGCAGCATCAGGAGGTGGAGAAGTCAATGTTTTGGGTAAAAACCATTTTCAGTCCTGAAGACGGGTTATACCTGAAACGTTGACTTCTCCACCTCTTGGTGCTGCCGGACTTGCTGTGTTCTTCCAGCCTCCTGCTTGTCTACCTTGGATTCCAGCATCTGCAGTGTTTTTCATCTCTGGCCAAGATGGGGCCTGAAGCATGCACCAGTGCACCAGAGTTGCCAGATACACAGTCAGACCTCTTTGTTGGGAATTATCACAATTTTGTTTCTCTTCACTGTTACGGAAAATCGCACCCTGCATATAAATGAGGTGTGATTAGGTAATAAAGAGATGTTGATGCATTCAAATAGGTTCCATTCTGCTCAGCAATCAGATTCTCAAAGAGCCATTAAAACTTTACTTTGGGGAAAATTGAACTTTTTTCTTTCCTCAATGTCAAAAAATCTAATCTTTCTGGTGTTGCTGTATTTTGTCAATTAACTCAAAATTGCCCACATTGTGAGGGGCCTGGGAAACTTCAGCCACACACACATAGACACTCAAACAGATAGATGCAAATTGGTATATAGTTATGCAGACAAGAATAGGTCCTCTGGCTGATTTATTTTTTCCTTTCCTCATTTTGGGAACAAAGTAACCAATGGTAGGTCCTCAACTGATATACTGCATATGAATTTAACTAGGCACCTAGGATGAAAAACAAGAGTGAGTTTATTCGTTACTGAAATGTGAGGAAGAATAATAAAACACAACAGGGAGTAGGAATCAGGAAATGCATAACAGTTGGAAAAAGAAAGATATACAAATTAGCCTTTGGTTAGTCCTTGGGAAGTAGTTGGTGAAAAATTGTGGCCATGAGACTGTGTTGTGGTAATGTCGGTAGTTGAGCAGTTGGTTTGGAGGTTGATCATTCTGCATGTTAGCCAAAAGGAAAAAAAAGTCATTTTTTTCCATTTCGGTGTTAGCTTTACAAAAATATGATCTGCTCTCAGCAATCAGTGAAAGTTTGTGTGTCGTTCTCTTTGACCTACAAAGCAAGAGTGCGTAGTGGATGTTCTTCAGCTTTGATTTTTGTCACACTTGCCAGGTCCATGGAACTAGAACACCAGACCACCACATACAGTTGCAGTTGCTTTTCAAATCCCCCGAGGAGAAAGTGAAGTCTGCAGATGCTGGAGATCAAAGTTGAAACTTTATTGCTGGAACAGCACAGCAGGTCAGGCAGCATCCAGGGAACAGGAGATTCGACGTTTCGGGCACAGGCCCTTCTTCAGGAATGAGCAGAGAGTGTTCAGCAGGAGAAGATAAAAGGTAGGGAGGAGGGACTTGGAGGAGGGCCGTTGGAAATGTGATAGGTGGAAAGAGGTCAAGGTGAGGGTGATAGGTCGGAGTAGGATGGAGGCGGAGAGGTCAAGAAGAAGATTGCAGGTCAGGAAGGCGGTGCCGGGCTGGAGGGATCCGGCTGAGACAAGGTGGGGGGAGGGGGGATGAAGAAACTGGTGAAGTCCAAGTTCATCCCCAAGTTCAGTTGCTACCTGAACTCCCCCACCCCTCCCACCCACTCCAACCTCTCACCCTCGGAACGCGCAGCCCTCCACTCCCTCCGTTCCAACCCCAACCTCACCATCAAACCAGCTGACAAGGGAGGCGCAGTAGTAGTTTGGCGCACAGACCTTTACACCGCTGAGGCCAAACGCCAGCTCGCAGATACCTCCTCCTACCGTCCCCTTGACCATGACCCCACCCCCCACCACCAAACCATCATCTCCCAGACCATCCATAACCTCATCACCTCAGGGGACCTCCCATCCACCGCCTCCAACCTCATAGTCCCACAACCCCGCACCGCCCGTTTCTACCTCCTGCCCAAAATCCACAAACCTGACTGCCCCGGACGACCCATCGTCTCAGCCTGCTCCTGCCCAACCGAACTCATCTCGGCATACCTCGACACGGTCCTGTCCCCATTAGTCCAAGAACTCCCCACCTACGTTCGTGACACCACCCACGCCCTCCACCTCCTCCAGGATTTCCGCTTCCCCGGTCCCCAACGCCTCATCTTCACCATGGACATCCAGTCCCTGTACACCTCCATCCCCCATCACGAAGGACTCAAAGCACTCCGCTTCTTCCTTTCCCGCCGTACCACCCAGTACCCTTCCACCGACACCCTCCTTCGACTGACCGAACTGGTCCTCACCCTGAACAACTTTTCTTTCCAATCCTCCCACTTTCTCCAAACAAAAGGAGTAGCCATGGGCACCCGCATGGGCCCCAGCTATGCCTGCCTCTTCGTAGGGTATGTGGAACAATCCATCTTCCGCAACTACACTGGCCCCACCCCCCATCTTTTCCTTCGCTACATTGATGACTGTATCGGCGCTACCTCGTGCTCCCACGAGGAGGTTGAACAATTCATCCACTACACTAACACCTTCCACCCCGACCTCAAATTCACCTGGACAGTCTCGGACTCCTCCCTCCCCTTCCTAGACCTTTCTGTTTCTATCTCAGGCGACCGAATCAACACGGACATCTACTACAAACCAACCGACTCCCACAGCTACCTGGACTACACCTCCTCCCATCCTGCCCCCTGTAAAAACGCCATCCCATTCTCCCAATTCCTTCGTCTCCGCCGCATCTGCTCCCAGGAGGACCAGTTCAAAATACGTACAACACAGATGGCCTCCTTCTTCAAGGACCGCAATTTCCCCCCCGACGTGGTCGACGGTGCCCTCCACCGCATCTCCTCCACTTCCTGCTCCTCCGCCCTTGAGCGCCGCCCCTCCAACCGCCACCAGGACAGAACCCCACTGGTCCTCACCTACCACCCCACCAATCTCCATGTACAGCGCATCATCCGCCGTCACTTCCGCCACCTCCAAACAGACCCCAGCACCAAGGATATATTTCCCTCCCCTCCCCTATCAGCTTTCCGTAGAGACCACTCCCTCCGCGACTCCCTTGTCAGATCCACAACCCCCACCGACCCAACCTCCACTCCCGGCACCTTCCCTTGCAACCGCAGGAGGTGCAACACTTGCGCCCACACCTCCCCCCTCACTTCTCTCCAAGGCCCCAAAGGAAACTTCCATATCCGCCACAGATTCACCTGCACCTCCACCCACATCATCTACTGCATCTGCTGCAGCCGGTGTGGCCTCCTCTATATTGGGGAGACAGGCCGCCTACTTGCGGAGCGATTCAGAGAGCACCTCTGGGCCACCCGGACGAACCAACCCAACTACCCTGTAGCACAGCATTTCAACTCCCCCTCCCACTCCACCGAGGATATGCAGGTCATTGGACTCATCCACCGCCAAACCACAACAACCCGACGGTCGGAGGAGGAGCGTCTTATCTTCCGACTGGGAACCCTCCAACCGCAGGGGATGAACTTGGACTTCACCAGTTTCTTCATCCCCCCTCCCCCCACCTTGTCTCAGCCGGATCCCTCCAGCCCGGCACCACCTTCCTGACCTGCAATCTTCTTCTTGACCTCTCCGCCTCCATCCTACTCCGACCTATCACCCTCACCTTGACCTCTTTCCACCTATCACATTTCCAACGGCCCTCCTCCAAGTCCCTCCTCCCTACCTTTTATCTTCTCCTGCTGAACACTCTCTGCTCATTCCTGAAGAAGGGCCTGTGCCCGAAACGTCGAATCTCCTGTTCCCTGGATGCTGCCTGACCTGCTGTGCTGTTCCAGCAATAAAGTTTCAACTTTCAAATCCCCCCACCCCCTCCTTCCCTTGGAAAGAAAAAGACAAGCATATTTTGTACCCAGAACTGTTTTCTTTTACCACACATCAGGTTTTAGATATAACTCACAGGAGATGGTTTCTGCTGAGTCATAGAGTCATAGAGATGTACAGCATGGAAACAGACCCTTAGGTCCAACCCGTCCATGCCGACCAGATATCCCGACCCAATCTAGTCCCACCTGCCAGCACCCGGCCCATATCCCTCCAAACCCTTCCTATTCATATACCCATCCAAATGCCTCTTAAATGTTGCAATTGTACCAGCCTCCACCACATCCTCTGACAGCTCATTCCATACACGTACCACCGTGAAAAAATTGACCTGTAGGTCTCTTTTATATCTTTCCCCTCTCATCCTAAACTTATGCCCTCTAGTTCCGGACTCCCAGACCCCAGGGAAAAGACTTTGCCTATTTACTCTATCCATGCCCCTCATAATTTTGTAAACCTCTATAAGGTCACCCCTCAGCCTCTGAAGCTCCAGAGAAAACAGCCCCAGCCTGTTCAGCCTCTCCCTATAGCTCAAATCTTCCAACCCTGGCAACATTCTTGTAAATCTTTTCTGAACCCTTTCAAGTTCCACAACATCTTTCCAGTAGGAAGGAGACTAAATTTGCATGCAATATTCCAACAGTGGCCTAACCAATATCCTGTACAGCTGCAACATAACCTCCCAACTCCTGTACTCAATATTCTGACCAATAAAGGAAAGCATACAAATGCCGTGATAAATGGTTTCCATTATCTCTAGAAATGTGGGAGATTACAATTCAGTTTAACTTTTACATTCCCAGCTTTCTTTGGTTTATATTTCCTCTTTTTATTTAAGGATAAAAAGCTGCCTTACTTCAAAGTTAAATAAATTTAGAAGTTAAAGTAATTTGGGGCGACGATCTATTGTCATGACAATGATAAATTTGGGGAAAGAGACATGAAAGTCTTTATGTTTTTGAGGACTCTGGATGAAGATGACGGGATGATGTGATCGCAATGTATGGGGCACTGGAGTTGCAATTTGGGCAAATATGAGAGTCCCATCCTTGAGAATTTTCAACAGCTGATATCAACACTGCAAAACTGGAGAAGTGGTCTTAAACCCCAAAGCAAAATATCTCTCCCAACCTTTCAGCATTTCACCCCAGAAGCTGAGGATCCCTTTAAGTGTTAGAAAAACAGAAGTTGCTGGAAAAGCTCAGCAGGTCTGGCAGCAACTGTGAAGAGAAATCAGAGTTAACATTTCAATTCTGGTGACCCTTCCTCAGAACCGGGGCCCAAAATGTTAACTGGTTTCTCTCCACATATGCTGCCAGACTCGCTGAGGTGTTCCAGCAACTTCTGTTTTTGTTTTTGATGTACAGCTCTTTCAGTTCTTTCAGTTTTTATTCCCTTTGAATGTGACTGAAGTTTATCAGTAAGTAGACAGAACTCTCTGTTGAGTTAAAAAGCAGTATAAAGCCTGCAGAAATGCATTTTAGGATTATTAAAGAATATATAGCAGCCAAATCAGTAATTGTATTTGAAATACCATTGCAAGCTGAGTAAGATCTGCACCTATGAAGAGTAAAGCTGACCTCAACAAATGCAATGTGATCATCTCATTAATCGAATTAGCATCCTACTCCCTCTGCATATTTTCTGAGTGGAGAGATGTCTATAATTGGCAAGGGGGGAGGTCTAGAAGACAGCAATTCTCAAAGGGCTGTTGTTCACATTTGAATGTGGATAGTTTTAATCCATAAACACTAATATTTTTTGACTGTAGAGGGATGCTGAGAGGCATAATCTGCAAAAATGTGTGATGCAGAACTAAGTAGTCATATTTACAGGAGAAAGGAACATTTCCCTGCATTCCAATGTGCATAACAAAAGCTGGTACAGCTGTGGAAGTTGCCTGTCAAGGTGATGCCACAACCATCTGACCCTGCCAGTCCCTTGAACAGGTTGGGGTGATATCAGGTTATGAGTAGGGAACATCTGTGAAAGCCATTATTATGACCCAGAGCAGACCACCAAATTAGGATCCAATACAGGATCAGACAGCTGTATTTAGATTACAAAATAGACAAAGACTGTTACTTTCTAAAAAAAATAGGCAAAACTGTGAGATCCAAGGGACTTATGAAGAGACTAAGACTTCAAGATTTTGAACAAGCAACAATAAACGTTATCATTCAATTTTAGAACAGTAATGCACAACTTATTTCTAACACAGTGTGGTAAACATGGATAATAGACTGCAGTTGGACATCAGATAGCGCACATCAAATAGCAAATGTGATCAAGGCCAATCCTACACATTAATGATATGGTTAGTCATCAAATCTCATTAAACTTCACAATGGATTGCAATTCTTTATTTTTGCCACTCTGGCTTGAATGTTCCTCTCAAGGATTGTTCCATCATAGTCTGCCTCAGCAAATACTTCTGTTCTGGTCAATTGCCCTCCTGTCCAGGAGCTTTGCTCTCTTAGACTCTGAAACCACACTTCCGCACTCATTCACAGTATAATGCCAGCTAACTTTACTGAAAACTTTAATCGTGCCCAAGCAACACACTGCCTGTTGGGTTTTGAACTCCCACTCTCTCAGCAGTAATAAGGTAGCAAAGCTCAAAGGCTTCTTCCAAACCCCTCAACCTCATCTAACACACAGCCAGAGAGCTTCCCATCTTAGCAGCTCTCTAGGACTTCTTCTGAATCCTGACGCCTAATTCACAGAACTTTCTCCTTAGCTCTAACAGCACAAAGATATCCTACTGCTCTTGACTCCACACAGAGTCTCTTGGATAAAATCTGTAAAGTTTAGCTGCCTTCCCAGCAGTACAACTAACTGCAGTACTCTTAGCATTGATTCTGTGTGTGTCTCTCTGTCTGACCCTTTCTAATTCTGCCATTCATTGTCTGTAAACTTTGACCTGTCCTGAAGGACCTCCCTACAATAACCCTCTCTATTCCTCTGCTGCGTGCTCTCAATGTTACAATTCACAGACTGCTGGCTGCTGAGCAGAGGAAAATGCTTGTAAAAATAAGGATTTGTAAACACAATATATAATTCATCTGGACACATGCATCTACTTGGAAGAACATAATTCGGAGTGACAAACCTAGTTTAAAAGCACTGCAGGAACTATATCTAACATAGAATTCATAAACCCCATGTATTTTCTCCACCAGACGTAAGCCTTTTTTTTGTTGAGATCCAGGATATGAAACATGCGTGATGAAAGTTGGGTCAAGAAAAGAAAACAATTTCAGCTCAACTGTGTTACTGAGCTGAGATCGGAAACCGAGGAATGGAAAGCAGAACAGCAAAGCCTAAATGAGTGTGTAGGCTGCCTTTAAGAAGACGAATATTTTGAAGGAAAGAAATAATGGGCTGGATTTTTCAAGGCGTAATATTCATATGCACAAGGCCACTCTGCTCCCACTTTCTTTGTTTAATGAAAGAGCTTCACATTTCTGGCAGGAGATTGCTTTCAGAGCTTCTTTAGGAACACACAGCCAGACTTTATTTTGGCAGATTCCTGATAGTGCATACCATGCCTCTGTTATCACAACAGTCAGTTGCCATATTTTATGACTTTAAAAGTCCAGCGTCAAAGAAAAAAACACCTTGGCAGCTCCACTGAAAGGGAAAATACATAAGCTAAGTGTGGGATGTGGATAAGAGATGGATAAGGTGTCAGGTGGGTAGGCTTACAGTGCCAGGTGAGTAGTGTATTTGCTGGCAAGACATCAGGTAGGTTGGGTGACAAGGGGTTGAAAAATGTGTTGCTGAAAAAACACAGCAGGCCAGGCAGCACCTGAGGAGCAGGAGAATCGACGTTTCGGGCATAAGCCCTTTTTCAGGACAAGGGGTGACAAGGGGATCAGGTAACTGATGGGGTGCTCAGGGTAAGTGGGAGATAAGGGTGGGTGTGTGTGTGTGTGTATACACACATGTGAGGGAATGCAGGAACCTGAGGGGATTTACTCAAGATTGAATAACAGTCCTGTGTGGAAAGGGAGGGCTTGTTGAATCCCAGAGCAGCAGGGAGGTGGATGTTGGTGCTTGAGATGCCAGGGTAGACCAGGGTGGGTCCAAATGGATCAATGGGTTTGGAGGTGGCAGTCTCAGGTGCCAGGGGAGAGGGAGGGTGTCAGGTATGGCAGTGTGTGATTTTAACTCCTGGGAGGAGAGGCCTTGTCAAGTCTCAATGAGGGAGGGAATATTAGATCAGAGTCTTCGCGAGGTGTAGAGGATGGAGAGAGGAGATGTGTTGCAAATGTGTGGGGTAAAGTTGGAGAGGGATCTGAATCAGTTGAATCATTACCCAGCATTTAAACCACGTTTTAGTCTTATTTTTCCTGAGTTTCTGCTTACTTAATTATTGCTGAAATCACTGAATTCTCCAATTTAATTGGATACTTTCAGAGACGAGTAGGGATATTACCCAATGGAATCAAATCAATTTCCTAAGCTATTCCCTTTGAGTCCCCAAAAATACACAGGATTCCCAAATGCAACTCCTATCTATTCTGCATAAACATTACCTATCATTGGGAAAATCCAACCCAACATTTACAAAATGATTGGATGTTGGGTTGATGAGAATGGTGTAATTTCCGCATTGCTAAATTAAAAGAAGCTGAATGGCCTATCTCGTCTATAGGTACTTTCCCATCTTGTTATACAACCCTCTGAACTACAAATGATCCAACAGCTCAAGGACTGACTAAGAATGAGCCCATACTGACTTGCCAGTTTCAGAGGTATCCTAACTTACACGAATATAATATGTTTTTTGCTTAATGTGCTAATATAGGTTGTAACAGGTACTCAGTTTACAAAGAGTGATAGAAGTACAAATAGCAGTAGAAAAGAATCTCTTTCTGCTTTTCTACCCTGTGTTTGTACATGGAAAGATGCAAAAACTCTGGAATGAAATCCAATATTATTATATAATATGCAGCTTAATTGATTAATTGAAAATAAATGAAACTTCCCTGATGACAATATATACTTGGAAAGTCTTCAATGACATGATGTGACATATGCCAGAAAGACTTTAGGTTTGCTTTCTCATGCCTGGCCTCCCGTCTTCCACTCTCCATAATTTTGAACTCATTAAAACTCAACTGCCAATAGCTTAATTCACAGCCATTCATCACTCATCCTCATGCACACTGATCCGCCACTTCTTATAGATCACTAATTGCTTGATTCTTTGTCACTCATATATGTTTATCTCTGTCCATGGTCTCAAATGTCCCTAGCTCTGTCACATCTGCAAGAATGCAATTGTTTGAAGACTCTGCATTCTTCCATATTTTGCATATTTTACATTCTTTTATAGTTATTGAGGATTAGGCATTCAGTCAATGAAACCCCACTTTCTGGAAGTCCATCTCTGAATTACTTCAAATTTCCTTTCAGTTTCCTATATTGAGATTTAGCCACCTAACTTACACCTCCTGCTTTGATTAGGGGCCTAATATTCCCCTCTCTGGAGGTGGTGGGCCAGATGGTGAGAAAGAGAAATCATTGGCTGAGTTGAACCTGCCCTTTCCTCACAATGTCCTGATTTTCCTGTCCCCATGAATCACACCTTGTACGAAGAGTCTGAAAAGAACTTGCCATCTCACTGCTGGGTACACTGCGGCATGGACCTGAAACGATAACCTGTAAGACCCAATGGCTGAGAGCCTGTGACTGGCTAACAGCTTCTAACTACCTGAGTCCGAGGTGTCAAGCCTTGTGATGCACTGAGAAGCAATCCCACAATCCTCTCTCTCTCTTTCTCTTTCTCTCTCAATGAGCTTATTGTTGGTGATTGACTTTGTTTTATGAGTGGTGAAGCTAATACTAATGCACTCAAACAAAAAAATAAGAACATTTCACTCTTTGCATCTTATGAAATTTAAATTTAACAAAATCCAGAATGAAACAATCTGTCAAATGCTGACCATGTGACCAATATCACTTGTAGTAAAAATCCAACTGCTTCATTAACATCCTTTTGGGAAGGAAATCTGCCATCCTTACCTAGTCGGGTTTACATGTTATTCCAGAACCGCAGCAATGCGGTTGAATCTTAACTGTCCTCTAGGTAGTTAGAGATGGATGACAATTGGTGGACCAGCTAGCGTTGATTTTCCTGCTCCTCGGATGATGCCTGAACTGCTGTGCTTTTCCAGCACCACTCAAATTTTAACTCTGATTTCCAACATCTGCAGTCCTCCCTTTCGCCTAGTGACATCCACACCCCATTATGATACTTACAACAGTCTCCTTTGGTTTGTGTGCATTTCTCATATTAACCATGGATGTGATTTTCAGGTTCCACTTAGTTATCAAAATGGCAATATTTCAAATTTGAAGAGATTGGACAAGCTGGTTTTGGCTGTGGATATGAGTTGGTAAATACCTAGAGCAGTTCTGAAGGTGATATGAATGAAGAAAAACGGGGTAAGTTTACTTTTTTTTATTTTACAAAATGTCACTCATACTTCTTAGTTTTGAATTTCTTTTTGCCAATTTAGTTCCATTATTGGACAGAACATTCCACCATACAGCAGGTAAACTGAAATAAAATATTTTGTTATCTGTTGACTTTCTGTCTTTGGATTCTGTCAAATGCATTCTTTACAATTCTCCCACAGACTTGCTGTGTCTCTTGTCTCTTCTGTTTTCTTTAAAAGAGTTTCCTGTATTGAAAACCCACCTCCCAAAGGAGTTTTAAGAGTCTAATAAAATACTTCCTTTTTGTTCAGTTCAACTTCTATCAGTGCCTGCTTATCTCTCTGCCTGTCCCTTTGTTTGCTTGTCCACTTACTTTCTTTTTCCCTTTTTCTAGTTTTCGACCTGGATGATTTAGTTCAGCTTCATTCTTTGTTAGTTCTCTTTCAGTCTTGTTTTTCACAAGTTCCATACCAGATCAAAATATCATCATAGACAGGATTTCCAAATTTCAAACGTCTATGGCCAATTCATTGCTTGAAAAGAATGTAATTTATGTACGCATCAGTCCATTCTGAATGCACCTTTATTACCTTAGCTGATAAGCTTCATCAGTTTATGGGACCTATCAGCAATAACCCAGCAACAATCAAACCCAGCAAAGTTAGATTTTACTTTGAGATTTTAAAGTCAGATTGTTGTTACACAGAGAAAAATAGCGTAGGGTGGGCAAGAATCTGTGCTTGTTGCTCTCTCTCGCACATTTGTACTGATTGGAAATAGGCTGATGTGCTTAAAGTAGAATGAGGAGTAACCAATCCTCATCCACAGCCACACTCCTTGGCCTAGCAGAATATCTTGTCTCATTGAATAACTTCTCTACTTGTTTGCCTCACCTCCTCCAAAAGAAAAGTGTTGTTATTTGAGAATCCACATTGGTTCTAGCCATACCTGTCTTATTATGGAGTTTGTAGAGTATTCCTTGTTCCAGTCCTACTCAGATTATATCCCCCAGTTATTTTTCAGGGTATACCGATGACTGTTATCAGTGCCATTTCCTGTTCTGATCTGTAACCGGAAAAACTAATCAACTTTGCTTCTAAATTCCATCCTTTTCTCACCCTTACATGGTCAGATGGTAATTGCCAGCATTTCCCTTCCCTTCTGGATTTTCCTGTCTTCATTTGTGGAGTTAAGCTTTCTGTTAATATTCATTATTATCCAACTGACTCAAACAACTTGCTTCTGAACTGATGAATGTAACACTCCAAAACACCCCTGAAGTCGTCCTTTATTCCCAACCTTCCCCACAAACTATTTCTGGACCCATTTTTTGCACTTACACTTTTACCCTGTCCCTCCCAGAACAATTATTGTTCTCCTGATGTCCTCATCTCCCACTCCACCAGTCTCCACATTCATGGGATTACTTTCACCATATCTACCACCTCTGGCACAGTGCCTTCACCAAATACACATGTCCCCCTCTATGATACCCTTTGCCACTATTCTGTAACTCCCAACACCTCATCCCCTAACACAACAGCACCTTCTCACACAAATACAGAAGGTGCAGCATCTACATTTGAACCTCATCACTGTCTAGGATAGAGAATACTCCTCCTTAATGAAATAACAATGTAATTGTGCTAGAGGAATACAGAGGTGGGAGGAGATTCAATTCACTAACTTTTGAAAGGGAATTTGATGAAAACCTGAAATTGGGGAAATCTTGGAGTAATGACAATCTATTGTTACGATGATGATAAAATATGATTTTCAAATTCCATCACCTGATATTAAAACCTAGGACACTTGGATTTGAAATGGTTTTGAAGGGACAAAAACACTTACTTAAAATAATCACAGGCCATTATCTGACCTCATAGAATTAAGCTTCCTGAACCCAATGCAGAATAAATAAAACAAAACAACAAACTGTGGATGCTGCAAATCTGAACCACAGCAGGTTCAGCAGGCGTTTCAGAGAGAAAGCAGGGTAAATGTTACAAGTCCAGTGACTGTCCTTCAGAACCCAATGAATGAAACCAATCTGAATAGAAATTAACATTTCAACAAAAGCAGTGAAACATCAATCCAGGTGGGAATGGAAATTTCCTCAACTTCTACTTTGAATTGTACCTTTGTGGGAATTTTCACATAGAGGCAAAGAGATTTACAGCATGGAAACAGACCCTTCAGTCCAACTTGTCCATGCTGACCAGATATCCTAAATTAATCTAGTCCCATTTGCAAGCACTTGGCCCATGAACCCTCTAAACCCTTCCTATTTATGTAACCATCCAGATGCCTTTTAAATGTTGTAATTGTATCAGTCTCATTCTATACATGCACCACCGTTTGCGTGAAAATGTTACCCCTTAGATCCCTAATAATTCTATCCCCTCTCACCCTATTAAATCTTTCCACTCTCATCTTGGAGAATGAAACCTCACCTACAATAAGCAAACCTAAGAAATTGTAAAATGGTATCCACAAAACATGCTTGTATTTTAAGGAACTGATTGTGGCAGGATAGAGGTGATGAATTTGTGACTAAAGATCTGAAGCAGGAGCAAGCTTTCTCTCTCTGTCTCTCAGGAAGGAAAGGTACCAGTAACAAAATGGATTAAAAAGTCAGATAAAAACCCAGCTACTTCAAGGTGTCAACTAAACAACCATGGTCTCAGGTTCAAAGCTTATCCTTCGAGGACATGTGAAGGACTATAAACTGTATATTCCTTTCATCGTCCTTCTGTACTGAACTCTATCCCTTTTTAATTTTGGACCTCTATGTGTATGCTTGATGTTGCATCTTTATTTGTATTCCGGATTAGTGGTGCTGGAAGAGCACAGCAGTTCAGGCAGCATCCAATGATCAGCGAAATCGACGTTTCGGGCAAAAGCCCTTCATCAGGAATAAAAGCAGTGACCCTGAAGCGTGGAGAGATAAGCTAGGGTAGGGTGGGGGTGGGGAGAGAGTCGCATAGAGTACAATGGGTGAGTGGGGGAGGAGATGAAGGTGATAGGTATGGGAGGAGAGGGTGGAGTGGATAGGTGGAAAAGGAGCTAGGCAGGTCGGACAAGTCCGGACAAGTCATGGGGACAGTGCTGAGCTGGAAGTTTGAAACTAGGATGAGGTGGGGGAAGGGGAAATGAGGAAGCTGTTGAAGTCCACATTGATGCCCTGGGGTTGAAGTGTTCTGAGGTGGAAGATGAGGCGTTCTTCCTCCAGGCGTCTGGTAGTGAGGGAGCGGTGGTGAAGGAGGCCCAGGACCTCCATGTCCTCGGCAGAGTGGGAGGGGGAGTTGAAATGTTGGGCCACAGGGCGGTGTGGTTGATTGGTGCGGGTATCTCGGAGATGTTCCCTAAAGCGCTCTGCTAGGAGGCGCCCAATCTCCCCAATGTAGAGGAGACCGCATCGGGAGCAATGGATACTATAAATGATATTAGTGGATGTGCAGGTAAAACTTTGATGGATGTGGAAGGCTCCTTTAGGGCCTTGGATAGAGATGAGGGAGGAGGTGTGGGCACAGGTTTTACAGTTCCTGCAGTGGCAGGGGAAAGTGCCAGGATGGGAGGGTAGGTCGTAGGGGTGCGTGGACCTGACCAGGTAGTCACGGAGGAAACGGTCTTTGCGGAAGGCGGAAAGGGGTGGAGAGGGAAATATATCCCTGGTGGTGGGGTCTTTTTGGAGGTGGCAGAAATGTTGGCGGATGATTTGGTTTATGCGGAGGTTTGTAGGGTGGAAGGTGAGCACCAGGGGCGTTCTGTCCTTGTTACGGTTGGAGGGGTGGGGTCTGAGGGCGGAGGTGCGGGATGTGGACGAGATGCGTTGGAGGGCATCTTTAACCACGTGGGAAGGGAAATTGTGGTCTCTAAAGAAGGAGGCCATCTGGTGTGTTCTGTGGTGGAACTGGTCCTCCTGGGAGCAGATGCGGCAGAGGCAAAGGAATTGGGAAAACGGGATGGCATTTTTGCAAGAGATGGGGTGGGAAGAGGTGTAATCCAGGTAGCTGTGGGAGTCGGTGGGTTTGTAAAAAATGTCAGTGTCAAGTCGGTCGTCACTAATGGAGATGGAGAGGTCCAGGAAGGGGAGGGAGGTGTCAGAGATGGTCCAGGTAAATTTAAGGTCAGGGTGGAATGTGTTGGTGAAGTTGATGAATTGCTCAACCTCCTCGCGGGAGCACGAGGTGGCACCAATGCAGTCATCAATGTAGCGGAGGAAGAGGTGGGGAGTGGTGCCGGTGTAATTACGGAAGATCAACTGTTCTACGCAGCCAACAAAGAGACAGGCATAGCTGGAGCCCATAAGTGTGCCCATGGCTACCCCTTTGGTCTGGAAGAAGTGGGAGGATTCAAAGGAGAAATTGTTAAGGGTGAGGACCAGTTCGGCCAAACGAATGAGAGTGTCGGTGGAAGGATACTGTTGGGGACGTCTGGAGAGGAAAAAACGGAGGGCTTGGAGGCATTGGCATGGCGGATGGAGGTGTAGTGGGATTGGATATCCATGGTGAAGATGAGGCATTGGGGGCCGGGGAAACAGATGTCTTGGAGGAGGTGGAGGGTGTGGGTGGTGTCTCGAACATATGTGGAGAGTTTCTGGACTAGGGGGGATAGGACAGTGTCGAGGTAGGTAGAGATGAGTTCAGTGGGGCAGGAGCATGCTGAGACAATGGGTCGGCCAGGGTGGTCAGGCTTGTGGATCTTGGGAAGGAGGTAGAACCGGGCAGTGCGGGGTTCCTGGACTATGAGGTTGGAAGCTGTGGGTGGGAGATCTTCTGAGGTGATGAGGTTCTGTATGGTCTGAGAGATGATGGTTTGGTGATGGGGGGTGGGGTCATGGTCGAGGGGGCAGTAGGAAGAGGTGTCCTCGAGTTGGCGTTTGGCTTCAGCGGTGTAGAGGTAAGTGCGCCAGACTACCACTGCGCCCCCTTTATCCACTGGCTTAATGGTGAGGTTGGGATTGGAGCAGAGGGATTGGAGGGCTGCGCGTTGTGAGGGTGAGAGGTTGGAGTGGGGGAGGGGGGTAGACAGGTTGAGGCGGTTAATGTCCCGGCAGCAGTTGGAAATGAAGAGGTCGAGGGCAGGTAATAGGCCATCACGGGGTGTCCAGGTGGATGCAGTGTGTTGGAGGTGGGCGAAGGGGTCCTCGGAAGGTGGGTGGGAGTCCTGATTGTGAAAGTAAGCTCGGAGGCGGAGGTGACGGAAGAATAGTTCGATGTAACGGTGTGTATTAAATTCATTGATGCGTGGATGGAGAGGGATGAAGGTGAGTCCTTTGCTGAGGACTGATCGTTCGTCCTCAGTGAGGGGGAGGTCTGGAGGGATGGTGAAAACTCAGCAGGGCTGCGAGCTGGGAGCTGGTGTGGGTGTGGAGCTGGAAGTGGGGTCGGAGCCAGTACCTGGAGTGGGTGTGATGGTTGGGGGAATGGGGGTGGAGTCATGAGCAGGGGTAGTGTACCCCTCGGGGTTCTGTGGGGTGGGGATAGTGACAGTGGGGTCTGTGGGGGGCATGTCAGCAGAATGCAGGTGAGTGGCGCTGGTGGGGGCGGAAGTGGTGGCAGACACGGCAGTAGGGGTGGCGGAAGTCAGTGAGCGTGTGGCATCAGCAATGATGTGAGGGCCGGAAGTGGCTGTGGGAGTGGCCATGATGGGGGCAGAAGTGACATCATCAATCAGCGTGGGGATGGTAGCTGCATCAGCCGCATGGCTAATGGCGTTTCCGAGGCCAGGGGAATCTTCTGGAAAGTTTGAGGAGCGCTGGTTATGGAGGTGGGTGGATTTTTACCTCATTTATTTGTATTCCCTCAGGGTTAGCTGATAATGAAATACTTCTCTCTTTCACTTCAGAGAACTTTATTTCTTACTGCTATGATAGAGATCCATTAACTAGGAGATGACTCTGACAGGTTTTTGACTAAGTTTGAATCACATCAAGTTTGGTGAAGTAATCCTCGATGTGAGGCTGAACAAGTTTTCCTCTCATATCTGACCAATCTCATTGCACTAATCAGTATATGAACCCTGATACCGATGATCACATCTAAATCCGGACATATCTTATCATTCCTGGAGAAATTTACCACTCAGCAGAGATTCCGGAATTGCCTGAAGTCTTTGGCACAGCAGCCATTTCTAAAAGACAATTTTGCATCTAGATAAACACTATCAGCATGTAGCTGCCTGCACCTTTCCTAATGTTTGCCTCAGACATCATGGGCAGGGAAATGCGGAGGGTAGCACAGTGGCTCAGTGGTTAGCACTGTTGTAACACAGTGCCAGGGACTCAGGTTCAATTGTAGCCTTGGGCGACTGACTGTATGGGGTCTGCTGTTCTCGATTGGCTGAATGGTCTCTTTCTACACTGTAAGCATTTTATGAAATCAGGTTCTCACTATGGAGGCAGGGATCAGGAGGTTTGCTGATGTGGTGGGGCCAGGGAAACCCTCTCTACCTGTAGATCAGCAGTGAAGTTTACATGACTGGGCCTTGCTTACACAGTCCTTGGTTGAAACCCAGGTCAGGAATGCCTCCAGCACGGCTGGGAGAAGGTCTATGTACTCCTCTACCTTGCCAGTGTAAGCGTGTCCACTTTCTCTCTGATTCCTGACACCGGGCCCACCTCCCGCAGAGGTTCATGCGCTATCATTTCGACTAATTCCTGCAACATCTTTCCTCAGTTACCCTGCAACATCTTTCCTCAGGCTGTGACACTGTGAACCCTCCGTCTCTTCAAAGCGGGGTTTGGGACAAGTCCCCACGTGGACCAACGTTTCAGGAATAATAAAGCCCGCAAAAGGACAGAACATGTCAAGACAAGTGGTGTGGTGCCTGCAACTCATCCTGAGTCTGACCTCTAAGCTGGGCCTGCACTGCTATTGGAAGCTGTCCATGGCTCAGTTTGTCAGGGTCCCCTGAGCGAAAGCTGTCTCCCTTGTCTTGGCTGAGGCCTGCTGACAACCAGGTTTCCTGGTTTTGTGTCTGCACTAAATGGCACACCAGGACAGTAACACTATGAGACTGCAGATGTTGGAATTCAAGGTAGACAAGCAGGAGGCTGGAAGAACACAGCAAGGCAAGCAGTATCAGGAGGTGGTTAAGGTTTCGGGTATAACCCTTCTTTAGTAACAATATGAGTGAGCTATCTCTGGCTGAGGGGGCAATGTGCTAAAAAGCAAAGCAGGGATCCTGCGAGCACACAGGGAGTGAGCACAGTGAAAGCAAACTAATGTCCTCGAGATACAGCCTGGTCTGGGCCATGAGCTGGCTACATTCGCTGAGTGTAAGGTGTCCTTGCTACAGTATTATGAAGTTACTCGCAAGTACAGCCCAAGGTGCAGCATTGAGGTGCAGAAGTGTGCTGTAAGGCGTGGCAAAATGAAGCAGGGTACTTCACGATCAAACAGTATGATTTGTCAAAGTTCTCAGCAGGAAACAAGGTGATGAGGGCCGAGGTAATGGATCATGCCAAAAGAGGCCCAGGCAGATCAGATCAGCAAATTAATTTTAGGTTCCAGGAGCAGCCGGGAAATATCTCTGGGCCTCATGATGAAGTCTTGAGCTTGTTTCCCCAGGGTTTCACCTCTCCCACACTTGATCTCCTCGAGAATTTGGCCATCACTTAACTAAGTGGTGAGTGCAATCCTCACAGATCACTTAATAAATGATTTCCAGGAGCAGAATCACATCTAATGGTGGAAATATTTTTCTGAGGTTTGCAAACTTGGGCTGGTTGAGCAAGAGTGGAGAGTGTGATGCTGGAAAAGCACAGCAGGTCAGGCAGCATCTGAGGAGCAGGAGAATCGGCGTTTCATGCATAAGTCCTTCATAAGCGTGGATTCTCCTGCTCCTCGGATACTGCCTGACCAGCTGTGCTTTTCCAGCACCACACTCTCCACTCTGATCTCCAGCATCTGCAGATCTCACTTCCTCCTGGTTGAGCAAGAGTAGCCTGCTGTCCACTGTGAATGGTCATAGAGTCAGAGAGGTGTACAGCATGGACACAGACCCTTCGGTCCAATTCATCCATGCAACCAGATATCCTAAACTGATCAAGTTCCATTTGCCAGCATTCGGCTCATATCCCTTGGAAGCCTTCCTATTCATATACCCATCCAGGTGCTTTTTAAATGCGGTAGTTACACCCACCTCCACTGGTAGTTCGCACCATTACACAACACCCTCTGAATGAAAATATTGTCCCTCATGCTGCTTTTGAATCTTTCCCCTCTCACCTTAAACCTTTGCCCTCTAGTTCCAGATTCCCCCAACCACTGGAAAAGACCTTGGCTTTTCATCCTATCCATGTCTCTCGTGATTTTATAAACCTCTGTAAGGTCACCCCTCAGCCTCCGATGCTCCAGAGAAAGAAAGCTCAGCCTCTTCCAAAAGGCCAAGCCCTCAAATCCTGGCAACATCCCTGTAAATCTTTTCTGAACCCTTTCAATTTTAACAACAACTTTCCTGTAGCAGGGAGACCAGAACTGAAACAGTATTTAAAAAGGGGCCTAACCAATTTCCTGTGCAGCCGCAAACTGATATGCCAACTCCTATACGCGATGCAGTGACCAATGAAAGCAGGTCAAAGGGACATATTGTGACATATTGCCTATTTATCTGACATTATAAAGGCAATGATACTCATAAATCACATTGGGTGGCAGCCCATTTGGGATGAAACCATTGAACAGTGCAGATTTCAATTCCCTTGCATTCATACAAACCCTCCAGTGTGGAAGTAGGCCATTTGGCCCATCAGGTCTACACCAACATTCCAAAGAGCTACCAACCCTGACCCACCCCATCCCTGTAATCCTACATTTCCCACGGCCAATCCATCTAACTTGCACATCTTTCAACTGTGGGAGGAACCCGGAGCACCTGGCAGAATGCCACACAGACACCTTAGATAGGATAGACAGTGAAAGTCTTTTTCCTGGGATGTTGATGTCAGTAGGTATGAGGGGGCATAGCTACAAATTGAGGGGTAATAGGTTTAAGACAGATGTCAGAGGCAGTTTCTTTGCTCAGAGAGTGGTAAGGGTGTGGAATGCCCTGCCTGCCAATGTAGTTAACTCAGACACATTAGGGTCATCAGTCATTTGATGGGCTTAAATTTGTTCACAGGATCCACAGCACAACATCGAGGGCTAAAGGGCCTGTTCTGCACTGTATTGTTCTATGATGCAAGGAGAATGTGCAAACTTCACACAGGCAGTGACCCAAGGTGGGAATCAAACTTGGGTCCCTGGCGCTGTGAGGCAATAATGCTTACCACTGAGCCACCGTGCTGCCCAGCATTGCACCACAGGAGATAATGAAGGCCATCAGCAGTTAATTTGATTTAAATACCACATGCACAGGATACAAAGAAATCATCAAGGTAACACATACTTTGGACATGGCAGCATCAGACGGAAACAGACGGTGAGAGAACTGGAGGATGCACCTCACCATGTAGAGCAGTCCGCAGGACAGGCTTTCACCCAAGCCATGAGCAACTTGAAAGGCAGAAAGGATTGACTGACTACGCTAAAGTCTTAATTGGGAAATCATTCATCTCATTCCTTCACATAGATCAGTTCTTCACATAGATCAGCACTTAGGTGCACATATTCGATCAACATTAAGTAAGCCAGCAGCTGCATTAGCTTTACTGAGGTTGAGATGAAAGAAAGAGGAGGAGGACAGTAAGGGATGAAAAACAAAAAGAACCAGAGACTGACAAAAGGTGAGATTTGAGGGCAAACGACTTGGCATGAATATTTGTAGATGCTTTGTAGTGTCAGTCCATTCTGCCTCAGAGGCATTCCTGCTCTCAAGGGAATCCTGCAACTTACAAATTCTAAACTTCACATCACTTGGCTTGGCACATATTGTAAATTAATTTATTCCCTTTGGTTCAGTTTCCTGGCTAGAACATCAGTATAAAGACAGAAGAAGGATCACTGGACCCAAAACATTAACTCTGATTTCTCTCCGCACATGCGGCCAGACGTGCTGAGTTTTTCCAGCAATTTCTGTTTTTGTTTCTGATTTCCAGCATCCGCAGTTCTTTGGGTTTTTAGTTAGTACAGAGATAATATTGAGGGGGCTTGACCAGATGGACACTGAAAGGATGTTTCCTGTTGCGGATTAATCGAGAATGATAGGTCAGAGTTTAACAATAAGGAGCCACCCATTTCAAGCAGTGAGGTGGAAGGATTTTTTTTCTCTTAGAGGCTCATGAGTCTTTGTAATTCCTTTCATCAAAAGTCAGAGGATGCAAAATCTTTAAGGCAGAGTGAGTTAGATTCTTGGTGACCAAGGGGATTTAAGATTATTCTGGGTTGAGGTAAATTAAAACAGTACGACCTTATTGAATGTGGAGAAGTTTCAAAGAGCCAACTGACCTACTCTTGTTCCTTATGCCCGTGTTAAGCGGGATTACTGGTGGGAGTGCACTTCTATAACTCAAATCTTCATTTACATGCAGCATTCAATCTACCACTGAAATGTTGAGGGTCTGCAACTGTGCTGATTGGTGCCTGCAACCCACAGATTATATCACTCCCAGAGGACAGCAGGTAATGAGAATCTACGTGTCTCGTGTGATTGTCACCCTATAAGGGAATCGGCAAGGCAAACATAAATTGGGCCTTAACAGATTAAACAAGGCCACAGGATGATTGTACAAAGCACTGAACTCATGTCAATTTGAATGCTGAGCAGAAAGTTCACTCCTGTACACCCAAGGTAACTTCAATGACCTGAAGTTTATCTTTAAGAGTCATAGAGACGTACAGCATGGAAACAGACCCTTCGGTCCAACCTGTCCATACCGACCACATATCCCAATCCAATCTAGTCCCACCTGCCAGCACCTGGCCGATATCCCTCCAAACCCTTCCTATTCATATACTCATTCAAATGCCTTTTAATGTTGCAATTGTACCAGCCTCCACCACATCCTCTGGCAGTTCATTCCATACACGTACTGCCCACTATGTGAAAAGGTTGCCCTGAAGTTCTCTTTTATACATTCCCCTCTCACCCTCAACCTATGCCCTCTAGTTTTGGACTCGCCAACCCCAGGGAAAAGACTTTGCCTATTTACCCTATCCATGCCCCTCATAATTTTGCAAACCTCTACAAGGTCACCCCTCAGCCTCTGACGCTCCAGGGAAAACAGCCCCAGCTTGTTCAGCTTCTCCTTATAAGTCAAATCCTCCAACCCTGGCAACATCCTTGTAAATCTTTTCTGAACCCTTTCAGGTTTCGCAACATCTTTCTGATAGGAAGGAGACCAGAATTACATGCAATATTCCAACAGAATTACATGCAATATTCCAACAGTGGCCTAACCAATGTCCTGTACAGCTGCAACATGACCTCCCAACTCATGTACTCAATACTCTGACCAATAAAGGAAAGCATACCAAACGCCTTCTTCACTATCCTATCTCCCTGCGACTCCACTTTCAAGGAGCTATGAACCTGCACTCCGAGGTCCCTTTGTTCAGCAACACTCCCTAGGACCTTATCATTAAGTGTATACGTCCTGCTAGGATTTGCTTTCCCAAAATGCAGCACCTCGCATTTATCTGAATTAAACTCCACCTGCCACTTCTCAGCCCATTGTCCCATCTATTCAAGATCCTGTGGTAATCTGAGATAACCTTCTTCACTGTCCACTACACCTCCAATTTTGGTGTCATCTGCAAACTTACTAACTACATGCTTCAGTGAGATGCTTCTTGATAGTTGCAGCTGTAAGGGCAAAGTCTTGGATATGGCATGAGTTAATCTCACATCAATTTATTTAGTAAGATTAATAAAATCTTAAAATCGAGTTAACAATTACATTAGAAAGAAGAAGGGGATTTAGTTAGCCTGATGAAGTAAGATTTGTTATATAATACTTTTATTTTTCTTCAAGAAAGGATGTCAGGTTAAAAAGAATTAAAACACGCAAGCAAGTTTCAAATACTGCTGATATAGCAGACTGCAAGACTATGGGGACCTCAAAGGCTGAGAGATTAGCACAATAGATAGGGAGAATAGATTAAAACCAGCGACATTAGGCATATCTTTGATATGTGGGAAACAAGATAATTGCTTGAGCCAGACCATCTCAGCATTTGAGTCTGCCTATGTATATGCAATGAATAAATATCTGATGCCCCACACTGCTTGGCAGAATACTAACCTGCAATCCTCTCTGGAGCTGGCTTTCCCAACATTGGCTCAATAACCAATCATTAACCTGTACGTGAGGGTGCTGAGATTATTTTGTAAAATAATCGACCTTTGACAGAACTGAGTTTCAGGAAGGCTGCTGTCAGCTTTGCTGGCTGGCATCAGAAGATTACAAAGAGTTCCTCTGTAGGGCCTGGGCCTAGACAGCTCTGGCATGTTGGGCATCTCTTGTTCAAATGCAGGTGAAGCATCCTGGGCCTGAGCTGATGGAGGTGTTTGAGTTCCTGGCAGAGGGAGGCTGATGGAGCAGGGCACATCTGGAAGTGATACAGCTTTTCTAGAGCTCCACAGGAGTTGCCACTTGGTCCATGGAGATAGCCATGTGAGCACATGCCAAGGATAGAGTATTATTCAAATGGCACAAACTGCAGAAAGCTGCAGCACAAAAGGGACTTGGGGAGACTTGCGTATGAAACACTGAAAGCTACCACATCATTGCAGCAGGTGTACAGGAAGGCTTATGGAATAAAAACTGGAAATAACTGAGGATGCTGGAGGTCAGAAACCAAAACATAAATTGCTGGAAAAGCTCAGCAGGCCTGGCAGCATCTGTGAAGAAAAATCAGAGTGAATGTTTCGGGTCCAGTTCTCAGGAAGGGTCATTGGATTAACATTAATTCTGGTTTCTCTGCTGCCAGACCTCCTGAGCTTTTCCAGCATTTTCTGTTTTTGAGGCTAATGGAATGTTAGCCTTTATTTCAAGGGGGTTGGAGCAGAAGAGTATGGGAGTCTTACTGTAACTGTACCAAGTGCTGGTGAGACCACATCTGGAACACTGTGCGCAGTTTTTGGCCTGTTATTTAAGGAAAAATGTTATTTCATTGAAGGCAGTTCAGAAAAGGTCACTAGGATGATCCCAGGTATGGAGGGATTGTCTTAAGAGCAAAAGCTAAACAGATTGGAACACTATCATTGGAGTTTAGAAGAATGAGAGGTGATCTCATTGAGAAATCTAGGATTTTTAAGGGGTTTGACTGGCTAAATGTTGAGAGGACCAGAGGGCATAGGCACAGTATAAAGAAGTGCAAGTTTGAAACTGAGATGAGGAAGAATTTCTTCACTCAGAGAGTTGAGATTCTTTGGAACTCCCTGCCAGAGACAGCTGTGTGACAGAGTCCTTGTACAGGTCGGCAACCGTTTATCCGAAATCCCGAAATCCGAAAAGTTCCAAAATCCGAAGGTCTTTCATGAAGATTTTATCTCATTAACAAGGTTGTTTGGTGTGTTAACCCAACTCCACATCCACTTGATGTGTGGCACTCAGATGCGATATGGGTGGGCGTGGCCCAGCACTGGCAGGCCTCAATTCTGTCTCAGGGCCCGTAGTACTCACAGTGAAGTATGTTGTTCAGTAAGGTTTTTTAAAATTTCACCGTTAAACTGTCACTTATTCCGAAATTTGAAAAATTACAAATTCTGAAAACCAGCTCGTCCCGAGTGTTTCAGATGAAGGATTGTGTGCCTGCGTTTAGTTAAGGTGGAGATAAATAGATTCTTAATCAGTTGGGGAATCAAAGGTTATAGGGAAAGAACAGGAAGGTGAACATGAGGAATGTCCGATCAGCCATGATGCTGTTGAATTTAAGAAGGTAGCCCAGACCCTTGCTTTTTCTTATTTTAAAGGCAAATGTGCAGTGGATATTCCCAGCTGGCCAAACCATGCAGATTAAACAAAACTGAATTTATTTAAACACTACAGGTGAAACATGAACAAAAGATAGCAGAATTTAGAATAACTTAACCATTTGAAAACTCAAATGACTCAATATCGCAACTTAACAAAAGAGCTGTTTCAATTCCCGTAACATCCCAGAAACACACGTCATGGCAAAAGGTAAATTCAAACATAGGTTCTTACAGGCAAGAGGGATTTCAGAGAGAAAGCCAGTCAGGCACCATCTACTGAAGCTTGGACCCTTTCTCCACTGCAGCTAAACCAAACTAGAAAAACCCTGAACCCGGAAAACTGGCCTCTCCCCTGCCATTGTTAAACTAGGCTCTTTCCCAGACATTTTGGCACCTCTGCCTTTATGACCTCATAAAAAAAATCCAAGGACAAAATTACCTTGTTAAAGGGGCAACATCATCATACCTATTCTTCTCTGGCAGAAGTATAGAAGTATTGAAACATTAACATAGGTACATGAGGACATCATCTGCATTGTTAGATAAATATAAAGGTGTCAATTCTCGGCGATTATCTGTGTGTCACTATTAAGAATGATAGTAAAGGGGAATTTATTGTTAAACAGATTCAGATTGAAAGTGTCAACAAAGAGCTAGAAATCATGCAAACCAAAAAAACCATTACATGATACGTGAGATACCTATGAGGTATTTATCCCAAAGCCACATGATGTAGTGGTGTCCTTTTCCCATGCAAGCCTTTGGTGAAAATCTGTAAGATGTGTACTTTCTCTGTGATGTGATGAGAAGTCAATGAGCTGGTGGCACATTAGGTGCTCAGTGTTGTGTCTCCTTTTGTGTTGTAAGTGTCAAACCTGGCAGATGTGTGACAGCCAGTACCATAATGGTGTCAGGTAGCTGCAATGGCATGGCAAATATTGATTGCTCATCAGGTTTATCATGGAGACCAGCACCCCGTGTGACTGTCCTGTTCAGCAGCAAGCTTGTGGTACAAGCTTACTCTCAAAGGTGTGTGAAGCTTTGAGAGGATAGTGGTATATACCATGGCAGAGAGCAGCAGATCGGTCATTCTTCTCTGGCTCTGGAAACAGGGTTTCTTGAGCCACCGATGGTCACTGAACTCTGTAGCAATGTCAGCCCAGGCTGCCTTCATCAGTCAAGATGGCTTCTTACTGACACCACCCCCCGCCAACTACCCCCCCCCCCCCCCCCCGCCTCCAAACATGGAAAGAAACTTTCCTTTCTCCTGGGTAGCCTTCAGGTAAATATCTGGGCACCCATAAAATTTGATGTTTTAATCATTCAAGAATAAACAATGAGCTGAGAAGTTAGAGTCAGTAGACATGAAGCTGGAAGAACACAGCAGTCTGACCTGTTGCGTTCTTCCAGCTTCACATCTATTGATTCTGTTTTCCACCACCTGCAGTCCTTACTGTCTCCTAGAGATAGGAAGTTAATTGGGTGAGAAAGCACAGCCAAGAGTGCAATTATTTGCTATTTTTCAGCCCACCTCCATACTTAACATTAAAAGAAACAGGACTCCAGCTCCAGAAAAGTTACAGCTCAGAAGGAGGCCTTTTGGCCCAGAGATTTACCAGGATGTTGCCGGCTATGGAAGGTTTGAGATATAAAGAAAGGCTGGATAGGTTGGGACTTTTTCACTGGTGCGTAGGAGGTTGAAAGGTGACTTGATAGTTTATCAAATCATGAGGGGTATAGACAGGGCTAATGTTAGGTTTATTTTTTCCATAGAATGGGGATTTCATGACTAGGGGACACATTTTTAAGGTGAGAGGACAGAGATTTTTAAAAAAGATATGGGGGCAATTTTTTTTACACAGAGGGCAGTTTGCTTGTGAAATAACTTTCTGAGGAAGTGATGAATGTGCGCACAATTACAATGTTTAAAAGACATTTGGGATAAGTACATGAATAGGTAAAGTTTGGAGGGATATGGGTCGGGGGCAGACAGGTGGGACTAGTTTAGTTTGGGATTATGTTTGGCATGGACTGGTTGGACCGAAGTGTCTGTTTCTGTGCTGTATGACTTTATGACTCTATGATTCTATGCCTTTGTCAATTCTCTGCAAGAGCAGTATTACTCTATAATTCTCAGCTGTTATTAGACTTCTGAATGGACCTCTCAAATTTTAAGATTCACCTTTTGTACACCTTCTCTGTAGCCATAGCATTGTATTCCTCGGTCTGTTCTATTATCCTAAAGCAATTTGTATGATATGATGTGTCTTTACTGCACACAAACAAAACTTTTCACTTTATCTCGTTACATGTGACAATAATAAATTAAATCAAATTAAAATGATTCTTTAATATCACCAATTTGCTTTTTCCCATTGTCTTGCTTTTCTTTAAAATTTACATTATCCTCCTCACAGTATATCTAATTTTTAAATTTCATAGTTAGAACTTGCACACTCAGGTTGAGGGTTATAAATATGAGCCAGAAATTTAACACCGACACCAAATGGAACTCCAATACATTGTTTCTTTGCTCTGCAAAACAACCATTAACAATCATTCTCTGCTGCCTGTCACACAACAAATTGTATATCCATGTTGCTAGTGTCAATTTATTACACAAACTCAGACTTGTTTCTGTGCACAGCTGGTTCTGACTGAACAGTGGGGAAATGTGCAGAAATGAAGCTCCATCATTGAGATCCACAGACCTAGAGTTCCAGTGTCCCAGAACGTGAGTAGTTGTACCAATGACCCCTCTCCTCACAGTAAATGCAGGGTTGTTGTGTCTTTGTTTTTGTTTTGAACCGGAATTTTGTTTGTTGTTCATTCACATGTTGTTAAGAAAGCATTTGGTGTTTTGGCTTTCGTTAACAGGGGGATTGAGTTTAAGAGCCATAAGATCTTGTTGCAGCTCTATAAAACTTTGGTTAGACTGCACTTGGAATACTGTGTCCAGTTCTGGTTGCCCTATTATAGGAAAGGTATGGATGCTTTGGAGAGGGTTCAGAGGAGGTTTACCAGGATGCTGCCTGGACTGGAGGGCTTATCTTACGAAGAGAGGTTGACTGAGCTCGGACGTTTTTCATTGGAAAAAAGAATGAAGAGAGGGGGCCTAATTGAGGTGTACAAGATAATGAGAGGCATAGATAGAGTTGATAGCCAGAGACTTTTTTCCAGGACAGAAATTGTTAACACAAGGAATCATAGTTTTAAGCTGTTTGGCGGAAAGTATAGAGAAGATGTCAGAGGCGGGTTCTTTATGCAGAGAGTTGTGAGAGCATGGAATGCGTTGCCAGCAGCAGTTGTGGAAGCGAGGTCATTGGGGATATTTAAGAGACTGCTGGACATGCATATGGTCACAGACATTTGAGAGTTCGTACCTTACATGAGGATCAATGGTCGGCACAACATCGTGGGCTGAAGGGCCTGTTCTGTGCTGTACTGTTCTATGTTCTAGAATGATGCATATGGCAGCATTTATTACCCATCCCTAATTGCACAGAGGACAGTTAAGAAACAACCACATTGCTGTGGGTCTGGAGTCACATGTAGGACAGACCGGGTAAGGATGGCAGTTTCCTTCCCTAAAGGGCATTAGTGAACCAGATGGGTTTCCCCCAACAATTGACATTAGACTCTTAATTCCATTTCTTCAAGTTGACTTCAAATTCCACCATCTATGAGGCAGCATTCAAATTTGGGTCCCCAGAACATTACCTGGGTCTCTGGATTAACAGTCTCTGGATTAATAATACCACAAAGTCATTGCTTCCCCAGTGCATCGTTCTGTGGTCTTTTATAAGTCTGGCACCCGACTAAATATTTTTAAATGAAGTGATGGAGATTTCCATTAACAGAGAATATTTTCAGAGAACCTGAGCCATCCCAAGATACTTTGAAATTTTCCTAAGCATATTGTTCAGATTGTCATTTGTTGTTGACAAGTATGTAGGACATCCAAGTTCAAACTCTGCACCATAGCATTAGACTTTAATAGAGACTTTGATGACTACAAAAGCAATTCTGCTTGAGAGTAACATTAAGAACCAGTCACAAAGGCACATTGCAATGCAATAATATTCTCAGTCCACCAACCAGATGGGTATCCAGGCCACAACAAACAGGGAATTCATCTTAAGGATTATATTCTGTGAAAAAAGATTGAGGTGGTATTTACGTTGAATGGAAAAAAAGAAACGTGCAGAGAAAAGAATAAATCAAACAGGGTCTATGGTTCCTCAGGAAAAAAATATTATGTTATCCACTGTTCATCTATTTCCTGCCACTTTTGTTGCAGGAGTTTTAAAGGCACAAATCTATATGCTGCAGGGACATTGTGTGCTTCCTTCAAATAAATGTGAAGGTCAATGCTATTGTGTAGCAGGCACAGGCAAAGGAAACTCAAATTTACAAAGTCAACAACAGGCAAAAAAAGGTCATCTTCTATACAGTTCTGAAAAAATTGAGGTTAGATCAGACAAAATTATCATTTTCCTTTTGCAATGCTGGCTGTGATGGGATACCAAATATCATTTGACCTCTCTGCCACACATGTCTTCTTCTGAGAGCAATGCCTGACCTTTGACACATGATTAAAACGGGAAACAAGTTTTGAGATGGGTCAATATGCATTTTTTTTGTCAAAATTGAACCAGAGAAGTAGATTCAGAGAGGTTTATTGGTGCAATCATTGTAATTTATGTGTGATGCAGGAATTGCAGGTTTGGGGTTTTATAGGAGCCCTGTTTTTTCTTTCTCACTTGTCTAATAATTCTTCAAAATGAAAGTGCTCTACAGCACTTTTGTCAGCACTGAAAGTGCTTGTGATGGATTTAGGATTCTAAACGCGCCTTAATTATTCAGCTCCTTTGTTCTCACACATTGCAACTCAATTACCCTGCCCATACAAACCTGATCCAGGAATGAGCGACAGACAGCATTTTGCATAGTAATGACAAACAACGGATCGATATGAAAATACATCACAGAAGAAAGAGAAAGAAATGACTGTTCATCAACAATCATATCTTCTGGCATGAAATAATATTAAGCTTCGACAAACAACTGATTAATAAAGGGTGGGTTACTTGTAAATCAACAGAGAAACGTCAGGGCTGAGACTGGGTTTGGGGATTTAGTTTGATGGAAAAATTGCTTTCACGTTACATTTACAATTGAAACAGGGGTAAGTGTAATTGAATGTTCTGGTTAATATACACAGATGAATGAGGGTTCATTTCAAACATGTGGCATAAATAGATGAAAGGAGCAGACAATTCAATTTACATCAACATTGTGTCCTTTTTCCAATGGATTCACCCTGACTTCACGATAAAGCTATTGTGTTAAAACATAAAGTCTCAATATCGTATAACTGCTTTTTGGCGGCATATGACAATTAGTGTCCTAGACCTGTCTACAAATAGGATCATGGCAATTCAGCATTTAACAGCAGCACTAATGCAATTCAGTCCCTGTGAGTCTGCTCTGCTACTCAAGATGACTATGCCTGGCCTGGTGGTCTGAAACACACTTTGCTACATATATCTCCCCATTACTTATAATTTCACTGTCCTTAAAAATCTACTTAATTTTCTTTTGAACAAATCCAATGGCAGCACCTTCACTACTTTTGCAGGAAGAGAATTTCACAAATGAATAACTGTCTGAGAGATAAAACTTCTCCTTATTTCCATCTTAAAAGAGGGCTTGTTTATTCTTAAGCTGTGCCCCCTATTTCCAGTTGCACTCTTGATCCCTTTGAGTCAGCGTTCCTTAAGTTTACATTCGGTCTCCCCAGTGTAGAGAAGACCACACCGGAAGCACCTGATACAGGTTGGAAGCAAGGCAGGTGAACCCCTCTCTCACTTGGAAGGACTGTTCGGGGTCCTGGATGGAGGTGAGGAAGAGTGGTGTAGGCTTTGCATCTTTTACGGTTTCAGGGGAAGGTACCAGAAGGTTCAATTGGCTTTGTGGGGAGAATGGCGTGAATCCAGGATTGTCGATGGGAACAGTTCTTGCAGAAGGCAGAGCGGGGTAAGGAAGGGAAGATGTTCCAGGAAACATATCAGCCAGGATTTAATGGTGGAGCAGACATGATGGGCTGAATGGCCTAATTCTGCTCCTATATCTTTTGGTGTTATGGTTTTCCATCCAGTAACTCCAACCTTATTCCAAAAAGATAACCTCAAAACCCAGTAACGATTCACGCAATGCTCCTCTGAACTATTTCCAATGCAATAATAGACATTTTTCAAATAAGGACAATAAAGCATTGAACTGTAGTCCAGATGCAGTTTGACCAAAATGGATCTCCCTCCTTCTGTCTCTAACACATTATCATTTTTGATGCAACGAAAACTTCATCAGCCCACTTCCAATGATATATTTGTTACGTTCCATGCTGTGTTCAAAATACTTGGATGGAACCAACTGATGCTACCTGGTGCTATGGTCACTCCTAATGGTTGACCATATGATCCTTAAGTATGGGTTTTTAATGCCTATTCAAGAATACACAGGGAGAGAGAGATCACTGTTGCCTAACAAGAATGAAAACTCTACTGAATACAATAAATTTAAGATTTTATGCAATTTTAATAACTTCTGCGAATTTCAATCTTATTAATACGTAATGATACAATAACTGCATGTCCCCAGTCATAAGTACATATCTTCATTCATGGGGATCGATTAATCTTATCCTAGTTTGCTACTGCTTGGTTCACAGCCCATGTCTGTTTGTTATATTCCCCCTTTCTGTCTTCTGACGAGTTAATTCTTTCTGGTTCCCAATGCCTTTTTGGAAGATCCCTGCTGTCCTCAGCTTCTAGGGTATACAAGGTTCATCTGGGAAACTCTTTTATTTTAGTTTCATTGCGGATGTAGAATTCCCTATTTCACGCTTATAGTCAATTTAACTTTTATACTGCAAACTAGAGAACTATTTAAAATAAATTGGATCATTAATGGAAGAAAGAACTTGCAAATATTTGGCAACTTACACTACCTTAGGATTTCTCAAATATCTTTCAACCAATTAAGTTCATTTGAAGGATAGTATCTGGTGGAATAGAGGGGAATCCAGCAGCCATTTTTATGCAGGCCCAGATGAACAGCATTAAGCTCCATGATCAGATCACTTAAAAAGTTTTCGTTGTAGCAAGATATGTTTCCCACTCTTGAATTTTGTCTTTGACTTTGAAGATAATTTAGTTAGGTCCAAAACTTGAACGTCACATTTCAACAAAACAAAGCTATTTTAAGCTAATGGAAACAAAACAAAGCTAATGGAAACCAGTTTATTCTTCTTTTTTTCAGCAGTTGTTGCAAGCTATAATATTTAATTAATAAATCAGATAACGTTTTTTACATATGATCCAGCCACCCTTTGCCTGTTACAAGCCATTGAGAAGGAGGACTGGGGAATAACACTGTGATCAGCTATCAGCGGATCCTGTGAACAGAGACCTGTTTTCCACTCTTTGCCTCCACCCATGACACCCATTTTTTCCAAGGTTAGAGTGGTGCTGGAAAAGCACAGCCGGTCAGGCAGCATCTGAGGAGCAGGAAAATTAACATTTCTGGCAAAAGCCTGTCCTGATGAAGGGCTTTTGCCTGAAATGTCGATTTTCCTGCTCCTCGGATGCTGCCTAACCTGCTGTGCTTTTCCAGCACCACTCTAATCTAGATTCTGATTTCCAGCATCTGCAGTCCTCACTTTTGCCTACCTTTTGTTCCTACCTATCTGTGTCTACCTGTGCGGTTGTAAGGGAGAATTTAAAAGAGATCAGAGTTGCAACAAGTAGAGGTATATGTTGACAGTTCAAAATAGTTTTCCTGAAGCGAAAGTCTGTTTACTTGTAATTCTTATTAATTACTAACTAATGATGCTCAGTTCCAAATACCTCTGCTTTTTCCCCATTCCCCCAGCCGTGACTGTCCCATCACATTTGACAGCAATAATCTGTATGGACCCTTCTGGGCCATCCAGGATTGAACCCCAGACCTCTGATCAACATCAGTGAGCAATTATGAGACATTACTGACCAGAACCCTCACCGTTGTGTTTGTAGCTCCCCGACTGACAATATACCATAACTACTTCTGACGGCCCTACAGGACTGACTGCTGCCCACTCCCCAGACTGTACTCGGACCGATCCCTTAACTGGGAGTATCCCAAACAAGCCAATGATAATGGCCAAGCCGCTGGACTGTGTGTTGACTGTGCCCAGGACTGATGGTTCTGGAACCCCTGAGAGACAGTGGTTCCCACAGGACGGAACTGAGAACTACTCCCCACCAGTTTCTGACATGGCTAATTGATTGAATGAGCATGCAATATATTTTCTAGTGCATGCTGTTGGCATTAGAACAATGTCTGAATATTCCACACAGCAAGATGTTCCCACCCTCCCAACAAATCCCTTCGGTCAAACATGCGATGGAGCACACCTGAATGTCTTAGTCTCTGGCTGAAGTGCCAACACAATAACAGGTAAAACGAAGAAAGCAAGAATACTGTGGACATGTTGGTTGGCACTAAGTGAGTGAACGCTAAGAGTGTGGTCCTGAAATGCAACCTGGTCCAATCCTTTGGTCCTTCTGCATTCTAGGAGAAAATGAGGACTGCAGATGCTGGGGATCAGAGCTGAAAAATGTGTTGCTGGAAAAGCGCAGCAGGTCAGGCAGCATCAAAGGAGAAGGAGAATCGATGTTTCGGGCATAAACCCTTCTTCAGGAATGAGGAGGGTTTGCCAAGCAGGCTAAGATAAAAGGTAGGGAGGAGGGACTTGGGGGAGGGGCATTGGGAATGCGATAGGTGGAAGGAGGTTAAGGTGAGGGTGATAGGCCAGAGAGGGGGTGGGAGCGGAGAGGTTGGGAAGAAGATTGCAGGTCAAGAAGGCAGTGCTGAGTCTGAGGGTTGGGACTGAGAAAAGGTGGGGGGAGGGGAAATGAGAAAGCTGGAGAAATCTGTATTCATCCCTTGTGGTTGGAGGGTTCCTAGGCATTCTTTCAATACTAGTTACCTGTGCACCCTGCAATGCAGGCCTGTGTTTCCTAAATGGTCTTCCAGTGTATGAAAGGAGCCATGATGGTTGTGAAAGGTTGGCACATGCGGAATGCCAATGTCCATGAATAAGAGGTGCATGTAGTTGGTCCCATGGATATGCTCTGAGATGCATTTTGGAAACAACATGCAGGACCTTCAGGCCTACCTGTGAAATCAACTAGCCAGGCACCCACTGTGATATCCATATTGACATTTCCCAACGTCAAGATTGTTTGGCAAGTTTAAGGGGCGGAGATGATTGAATAGTAATGAGTCAAGCTGATTCGCTAATAAAATTTAACAATCAATAGGTATCATTAAAATTGGATTGACAGCAACAGTGTATTTACCACCTGAAAGTACAACAATTATTGAGTGGTTAATAGAAATCACCTTGTCATCACTCTCTGTTCCTTGCTGATATGCTACATTAAACGTTTACATTTTCTGAAATGACCTTCACACACAAAACACAGAGAAACAAACTCTAGAGTAGTGTCCTAGAGTAGTCATAAGTCTGATTGAAAAATGAAGCTTCAAGGATAAAAAATGATCTCTATCTATGCTGTCCCCCATCTGTAAAGAAACCTCCAATGAAGTGTTAGAATGTAAATTGCATGTTCCAACATGATTGAGTGCTTTGGTGATTTCCCCACAGTCTCTTAGAACTGGTAGTTCTTGTGGAGAAAGTGAGGACTGCAGATGCTGGAGGTCAGAATTGAGAGTGTGGTGCCAGAAAACACAGCAGGCCAGGCAGCATCCGCAAAGGGCTTATGCCCGAAACGTCGATTCTCCTGCTCCTCGGATGCAGTTCTTGCTATGTGATGACAAGAACAGAGAAAGCACAAAACTGCCTGATTTGGTGATATGCCCTATGGTGACAGATAAAATGGGAGGATTATTTTATTTTCCCTGCTGGCAGTGACATGCGACACCCCTTAAAAAAAATCTGAATTTAAAGATAATGGTGGAGAAGATCAGATTGATGATCTGTAAAGTTTTAGATTAAATTGCCACTGACTGTCAAGTTGATGACTTCAAAATGGGGCTGGGGGAATGATCCAGAAAAATAAATGTATAATGAACAAGAAATCTGGAGAGCTTTTAGGGCATTATTTAAGGTCTGGTTTTATTGCTGAATGAAATCAATAAAAATAGAACTTTTATCAACGAGGAATGGTTGCAATTACACAAGTGCTTTACAAGAAATGAACAATTTTCAAACAAAATTATATATGAGAAGTGGATGTACACAAGTGATAAATTGATCAGCAAGGAACACTTCCCTGCTAAATAGACAGAGTGGAAAGAATAGATTGATCGATACAGACTGTTTTCACTGTTAACAATAACACAATGCGAACGAGCACTTACACATTGTACAAGGCAAGCATTTGGAGGTACACATACAGGGCCCTGATTTCTATAATTAGAATGGGAACAACTGCAATGCAAATAGTAATGAGGCAGGTTAAAAATATAGAAGAATTAATACCTCTGAAAGAAAAAAGACAGCAGAGCTCACTCAGAAAATTATGTATTATTCGTTCCGAGTTAGTACTGTATAAAATATATACAACTTCTTTCAGAGTCAAAGAGTTCTGGTGGAAAAAAAACACATCGTTATGTTATATCTCTGCTTTGCTAAAGTGACCTTATAGTAAAGGTTTTATGGAATTTTAATTCCTTTAGCTATTCCATGAAAAGTTTATTGCAATAGGGCATTCGGTCAAACTCAGAGGTGTTGGCAGTTAAGGTCATTCATTCTTTAACCTGAAATGCTATGCAAATGTTTGTTGCCTCATGATAACCCTCTGGGCAGTGGTTGACATGGCAAGAACTAATTTAATATGTTCCTTCAGGAGATGTCTGAACAACATTGTAGTTTTTGAAGTGAAATACATATGGAAGAAATGCTGGAACTGTAGTTTCCAAACATTTTGCTTCTATGACCACACTTCCAAGCCCATGGGAGTGGAGGGACAGAGTGGGGTAAACCTCTAAGGCAGGGGGCTTGCTTGAATGGGAACACTGGTGCTGTAACTCTGTTGGAGCCCCACAGCACAGCAGCCATTACTACCTAATGAGATGGGAAGAGTGCACTATCTTTATCAAGAGCCATTATATGATTGGCCACAACATAGATTTCATTGCTTTGACCAGATCCTGTTATGGTCATTCATATTTTTTTCTGTAATAAATCCCAAGACCATAAGATGTAGGAACAGAAGTAGGCCATTCAGCCCATTGAGTCTGCTCCATCGTTCAATGCCATCATGGCTGGTCTGATCATCCTCAACTCCATTTCCTGCCTTTTCCCCATGACCCTTGATTCTCTTACTGATTAAAAATCTGTCTATCTCAGTCTTGGATGTACTTAATGAACTAACAACTAAAGATCTCTGAGGCGAAGATTTCCATAGATTCACAACCCTCTGAGAGAAGAAATTACTCCCTTTCTTTGTCTTAACTGGATGAACCCATACTCTAAGATTATGCCCTCTTGACGTAGGCTCTCTCTCACACAAAGAGAAACTACCTCTCTGCATTTACCTTGTCAAGGCTCACCACCAAATCCCCCCTCTTTTTCGTTTCAATAAGGTCACCTAGTTCAAAACCTCCATACCAGGAGTCAACAGTATGTCTTTCCTGAGACAAGGGGAGCAAAATTGTTCACAATATTCCAAGGTCTGTGTCATGCCTTGTATATATTTTAACAAGACCAACCCATTTTTGCATTTCGTTCCCTTTGAAACAAAGGTCAACACTCTATTTATCTCAACAAAAGAACAGTGCTAATTGTCCATTGAATTCCAAATGCTTGCAACTCACATCATATCCTTAATCTCAAACTTGTTTCCAATTTGTGCCTTTACATTAATGTAGGGAATGAATACACCATTACTTTTCCAGTAAAATTCAACTTCTTATAATGTGGAAGATTTACATTCAGCTCATGTGTTTTGGTTTTTCTTGCATTCAATTCCTGATCACAACATCAGGAAATTACCAAACGTCTGAAGAAGTGTTACTGGACTCGAAGCATGAACTCTGATTCCTCTCCACAGATGCTAACAGATCTGCTGAACGTTTCTAGCAATTTCTGGTTTTGATTCTGATTTCCAGCATCCACCGGTCTTGCGGTTTTTATGTAATATGATCATGCAGTGAGGCAGGTATGCGTCAGATCCCAGCATTTCTGGTTTGGGGTAGTGCATTTGATCGCTCCCAATGGAGGGTAACCTGAGATGTTTGTGCCCAGTGTCTGCGATAGATATCCAGAGGTACAGGGAAGAGAGCTGGAGCTACAAGATAACCAAGTTGAATTTCGTGAAACAAAAACAGAATTGTTGGTGAAACTCAGCAAGTCTGGCAGGATCTGTGGGAAGAAGGCAAAGTTATCGTTTCAAGTCTGGTGACTTTTGATCAGAAGCTGAATTACATGTCAAAAACTTGCAGCATCTAGATACCAATCAGCAAGTGGGAGAAAGGGAAGCTGCATCTTAATGGGGTGAAATGAAGTAATAAAGAAAGTGATAATCCATGCAAATAGGTCAACTTGCCACTCAATAGTGAGAACCTCATCCCACCGTCCAACATTTGGTTAGAAAATGGGATCTTTTGGTCTCAACTTTGAGGAGATCTTTGTTGGACCTCTCACTCGATTTTTGCCAATGTTTAAGCCATGGTAGGGGCAACTAGACATACCAAGTATTTCTAACATTATCTGTTTTTATTGCAGATTTCTTGCATCGACACTGTTTTGCTATTTTTCTTGCAAGAGGGAAGCAATTTTAGATTTATATTTTAGATTTTAACATCACGTGTACTCAAGTACAGAGATATAGGAGTACGACCAAATGTGTAGAATGTTGGCACACAAGGCACTCCCTTAGGTACCAAGGTACCTCGGTACAAAAAAAGGTTAGGTACAAAGCAATAAGAGAAATGAGAATTAGAAAGGGTCATGCCATTTAATTGGTTGACTTTCTGTCAGACTGGAATCACTGAAAATGCAAACTGAGAGGTCTCACTCTGAGGTTTGAAACAGTGGAAATGTAAGGGTAAGATGTAGCTTATGAATGTCAAGTTTAGTCACAGCTGATAAGGATTCTTAGTAGATCAGTGGCAGGGATGGTGTGCATTAAGTGACTTTGAACAATACTGGTGCAGTTGAAAGCAAATGCCATTTGAAACTGCACTGATTGCCCTTGGTCATTAGTAAGAGTACTGAAGTATTTGTGGAACTTCATCCAAAATCTTCAAACTTGGCTCATGTCATTGACCTTCTATCCCACTTTTTTTGAGTTGGAGCAGGGAATGGCCTCTTATAACATTTAAGACACAGACCTTCTCTCTTCCTTTGCATCACTAAAACCACCAGCTCTGCATCCAAAAATCATGGAACCCACTCTTTCCTGTGTTCTGATAATCTTTAGAATTTTCCAGGTCAGACCCTGTTGCAGGATAGCTTTACATGCCTGCTCCAGCCAAAGTGACCTTCCCTTTAGAAGATGCAATCTCCTTTAAGTAATGCAGGTCAGTTCTCCATGATGATATCCTCCAACTTATGGCCTATTGTGGAGGTAAGCAGCCACTCAACAGCTGGATCTGGCTGCATGTTGCATTCAGGTTAATCTGCAAACAGCACTAAGTCACAATGCTGCCTGCATCACATTGAATGGGCCTGAATGAATTAAGCATTGCAATGCTATGTACATTTTCAGAGCCATCAGATTTCCCCACTGAAGTTGGATTATGTTGCACAGTCCTGCTAGTTTTCAGTTGGATAGTTGGGTGACCAATGAAGAAAGAAGCCAATTTCCAACTTACCTGAGTGCAAGTAAATTTCCCAATGGTTCAGGACTGCATGGGTATCAACATCAGAAATGCAGAGCTCTCTAAGCTGAACCATTCACCTTGAGTAGATTGGATTAGATTAGATTACAGTGTGGAAACAGGCCCTTCGGCCCAACAAGTCCACACCGACCCGGCGAAGCGCAACCCGCCCAGACCCATTCCCCTACATTTACCCCTTCATCTAACACTAGGGGCAATTTAGAATGGCCAATTCACCTAAACTGCACATTTTTGGATTGTGGGAGGAAACCGGAGCACCCGGAGGAAACCCACGCAGACACGGGGAGAATGTGCAAAATCCACACAGAGAGTCGCCTGAGGCGAGAATTGAACCCAGGTCTCTGGCGCTGTGAGGCAGCAGTGCTAACCACTGTGCCACTGTGCCATACTCAAGTAATGAGTAGTGGGTCATGCAAAATCAGAGGCGTTCATGCAGGGAATAATGAAGTAAAACTTTTGTGAGGTAGAAGAAACAAAGAGATAGAAATTATGAACAATCTTTGAAAATATGAATATAAATAGAAGAACAAAAAAGAATGTCTATGAAGTGCCTTCCTCCCTCACATCAATAATTAACCAGACTGTGATTACCATAACTATGGCATGCGAAGGTTCACATGCAAATTCTGAATAATTTATTTTCATATTTACAGATTCTTGCTTTTGGACATATTTCTAGCTATAGATTTGTAAAAACATATGAGTTTGTACCAGTAATATTATAAGCAAATGTTTTATTAATACTCTTTATACACCAGGGATACTTGCTTTGGCATAAAACTAGATAAAAACAATGTGATTCATATGAGTTTAAAATTAATCTTAAATTTTCCATGTCATTCTTCATACTATTTTGAATATTAGTTGAAAGAGATATGAGTGAAAGTAAATATGAATTCTGAGTTTCCGTTATAAAAAATGCGACAAGCATTAAATATTAATGCTGAGTTAGAGGATAATTTGTTTTCACACAAGCCTGTTTACAATTATTTTACTTTCTGACAAAGATCAGAATTCAACAGGGATTGTAATTCATTCTTCATCCACTTGTTTGCAGAGAAGTGGGAAATTCAAGGGTCAAGGAAAGACAGGATTAGCTGGTCAATATCCCTGGATACAAGGTATTCAGAAAAGATAGATATTCAAGGAAAGGAGAGAGTAAAGTTTAAGGAGAGCATTGCATTGTTGGAGAAAGAGAATGTCTCAGAAGAGGTAAAGAACATAGTTTGGATCAAGCTAAACAGCAAACAGAGTACAATTATATTGCTAACTGTGGTCTATAGAACACCAATTAGTGGGAAAAATATGAAGGAACAAGTCTACAGAAAAATCACAGTGAGATGGAATGGTTATAATGATGGATTTCTATTACCCAAGTGTAGACTGTCGTGTAAGAGGCAGCAAAGGGCAAGTGTTTCTAGACTGAATTCAGGAAAGTTTCCTACAGTAATCCGACAGGAAAGAATATCTTGTTGGACCCAGTTCTTGGAAATGAAGTGAGCCAAGAGATTGATGTGAAAATGGGGATTATCTAAGAGACAGTGACAATTTCATTGTAAGGATCAGGGGATGATGGTGGAGAATTTCATTAATTAGTCAATTAGAGTAAGAAAAATCAAATGGTAGAGAGCTGACTTCAATAGAACAAGAACTGAACTGAGTAAGTTAGACTAGAAGGAGAAGTTGATAGGAAAACAGTAAATGAATAATGGATCACCTTCGAAGAAGCATTGGTTCGGATACAAATTGGTCTATTTCCCAAAACATAAAAGCTAGGAAAAACAAATCCAGAGCTCAATGGATAATAAAGGGGACAGAAACAATGAGAAAGAAGGGAAAGAGTGTGATTATGATAGGTGTCAGGTTGATGTTCCAATGAGGATCCAAGAGGAATATGGATGATTCAGAAGGGAAGTGAGAAATTAAATAAGAAAAGTGTCATAACTCAGGAATCCTGACTGGAAAGGAACATTAGTTATGGTTGGAATACTCGTGACATACATAGGTAATTACACCGGCACCACTCCCCACCTCTTCCTCCGTTACATTGATGACTGCATTGGCGCTACCTCATGCTCCCGCGAGGAGGTTGAGCAATTCATCAACTTCACCAATACATTCCACCCTGACATTAAATTTACCTGGACCATCTCTGACACCTCCCTCCCCTTCCTGGACCTCTCCATCTCCATTAATGACGACCGACTTGACACTGACATTTTTTACAAACCCACCGACTCCCACAGCTACCTGGATTACACCTTTTCCCACCCTACCTCTTGCAAAAATGCCATCCCGTATTCCCAATTCCTCCGCCTCTGCCGTATCTGCTCCCAGGAGGACCAGTTCCACCACAGAACACACCAGATGGCCTCCTTCTTTAGAGACCACTTATGTCTCCATGCTTCAGGCTCTCTGCCTTTATTCCTGATGAAGGGCTTTTGCCCGAAACGTCGATTTTGCTGCTCCTCGGATTCTGCCTGAACTGCTGTGCTCTTCCAGCACCACTAATCCAGAATCCAGTTCTGCAGAGCTTTCCCTAGATTTCATCAGTTCAATCTAATGTTCACTGCAACATCCAGACTTTGAGGGAGGGTTGGCTGGTACTGCAGTGGAAGTTAAACCACAGGTCTGCATCATAGCCTGGTCTAGAAGTGCTGTCATAGAGTGGGCCTTCACTAACACTTTGGACAGTGGCCCTGAACAATGGGCTTTTAAAGATGGCGTGGGCACACACAGGATGCTGATAAGGTCATGGATATTGAGTGGTGAATTATTCCTGGAACAGCACGTGGTAAGATGAGCTGGAAATCGGAAGTGACACATACCATAAGAATGGGTTAGGTTATTAGAGAGGTAGTCTGGCAAGATGTAGCGATTAAATTCATGAGGCCTTGATGTGACATGTCCTGCAGAAACCTCAATGGAGTTAGGCAAGAAAACGCACGGTTCAGCCACTCTGCCACTCTTTCACCAACTAATGTAGCCTGGCTTTTCCTTCCCTTAAGTAGCTGTAAGAGTTTCTGGGGAGCAGTGCAAACTGGTGGCCATGCATAAAACTGGGACCCTTACTGAGTATGCCACTTGTGCAGACCACTGGGCTTGTCTACTAGTTACCAAATATGGACATGATATTCAGAGAAATTTCATTTAGAATGGACATTGGAACCCACCCGGTGACCAGAATAAGCCTTGCTGCTTTCTGAAGAGTATCATGCACTTCTCCAAAGGTTTCTCCTGCTAGTAACTTCACTGAACAACAGATTAACTGGCCATTCATCTAGTTCCAAACCATTGTAAAATAGTTCCTGTTGTGTACCCTCTTAAAAAGTTATCGCACTTCAAAGTGGCTCTTGCAAGCAAATGTCAAGGTAATTCCAAAAAAATCCTATATATTTGCAAGATAGTTAAACCATCTGCTAGAAGAGTCTTCTGTGAATTAATTTGGCCTGCATTGATCCAAGTTACTAAAGGTCAGGCACACACAGCAGAATACTGACCATAATTTGGTAATAATTCAATGATTTCATTCAGAAAGGTCACAAGAATGATTAGTTGAGAACGGAAAATGTCACATTTGTGTAGCGTTAAGGTTTTATTTCATATTTAGTCTGTGCTGCACCAGACCTCAGATTGACAGGGGCGTTTACACCTCAAGCAACAAGAAATGAAATGCTGTACGTCCCAGTGATTCATTCCTGATTTTTATGAATAGCTCAAGGAGAATTAAATATTATACAATCAAAGAAATAAAAAAGTAATGTTGGTTTATGCTTAGTTATAATCAGGTTAGTGAGGAGCATTGTTTCAATTACTAACTTGACTTGGAACTGTCACAACTTGTGACTTTAAAAAGTGTATCATTTCCATTTCTCTGTATCCTTTCTAATATGTTTTTCTTTTCTCTTCCGCAGAACCTTTCCCTTTGTTTTAAGCATTATGTCACTTCTCCCTCTCCGGTTCCTATTCTCGACCAAATTTCTCTTCTCAGTATTCCTTCTTTGTTTCCTGCTCTTGTCCCAGGTTTGACTTCCTCTCAGATAATCCACAGGCTCATTCCACGGCTCCAGACTCCTCCATAGGGCCCACTGAGTCACTCATCAGTGCCTTTCTTACGAGCAGCAAATGCAAACTACATTCCATTCTGTTACTGACCTTGTCCCCCAGCTCATCTGCTACTTACTAATATATGAACCTCTTTACAATCCCACACACTGCTCCTAGTTTCCATCCTGGATAATCTGCAAGTGGATCAGCCAACATCATCTATCACTGAGTCAAAAAGTGTGGCGCCGGAAAAGCACATCCAGTCAGGCAACATCTGAAGAGCAGGAGAGTCAACTTTTCGAGCATGATCACTTTGTCAGGAAAGTGGCACATTCCTGATGATGTGCTCGTCCTTGAAACATGCTCCTCGGATGCTGCCTGACCTGCTGTGCTTTTCCAGCACCACACTTTTTGACTCTGATCTCCAGCATCTGCAGCATCACTTTCTCCTCAACTGTCACTGAATCGGTCATCCTCCAGAATAGTTATTCAGTCATGAATAAAGCCCTTTCTATCCTTGGACTGCATTGGTGTTATGGTTTGGTAAGAGCTAGCTTCATGGATGATGGTATCTTCTCCATAGCAGGAGTTTCCCTGCCTGGCTAAACACTTCCTCACACCTGCCTCACCTGCACTGTCACTGTGGACATGTGGGTACTGTTTCTAAACTACCCAGGAAAATTCACACACATGGGTGACCAAACGGTGAAACACGGTCCTTTTGCAGACATCTGGGAAGAGACCAACACCCCCGGGCGGGGGGTATCTCATGCTTGCTCTTGATAGTCATTTGTTAACATATTCGTGACAAACATGGCAAAGAAACAGCCAGTGAATGGAAGAAACGTGAGCAGTTCAGGGAAATCAACAAAGTGTAGGACCATAAAAATAGGAAAAGGAGGAGCCCGTTCAGTAGGATCATTGCTGATCTGATACTCTTCATGTCCCTCTCCCCAGAGGTGAGGGAAGGTAGCTATGAAGAGAGGCTGAGTAGATTAGATAGACAGAGGTTGCGGGGGGGATGGACCTGATTGAGGTCTACAAAATCATAAGAGGTATAGACAGGGTGAATAACAAGAAGCTTTTTCCTGGAGAGGGGGAACTCAATTACCAGGGGTCAGAAGTTCAAAGGTGAAAGGGGAAAAGTTTAAGGGAGATATGCATGGAAAGTTCTTCATGCAGAGGGTGGTCGGTGCCTGGAACACATTGCCAGCGGAGGTGGTAGAGGTGGGCACGATAGCAGCATTTAAAATGTATCTAGACAGGGATCAGAGGGATACAGACCCTTACAAAATAGGAGACAGGTTTAGTTAGAGAATCTGGATCGGCACAGGCTTTGAGGGCTGAAGGGCCTGTTTCTCTGCTGTAATTTTCTTTGTTCTTTGTTCTTTGAATCACCAGTAAAGTCCCTGGAGGGCGGTTGAGCTTGGGCTTCCAGCTGAGGTAGGAATCATGCCAGTATTTAGCCCTGATTGGGAGCACACACAGCCTCCCAAATGGGGATCTTTATGTTGAGACCAGGAGTTCTGCCTGCAGGGGTAGTGGGTGAGTAGGGGAGGTGCAGAGCAGTCGGCTGCACTAAGGGATGGAGAGGAACAAAGAGCACTGAAGGGGATGTGGTGCAGAAAGAGGCTGCAGGGGGAATGGGAATGAGGGAGAAGACAAAACATTAAAGACAATGAGCCGAGTGCAGGAAAGTGTGGTTAGTATAGGTAGGTAGTATATTTTTGGTGGTAGACTTGACGGGCCAAAGGGCCTTATCTGTACTGTATGATTCTATAATTCTTCGAAGATTGCCAGCAGGAGAAGGGAGACTAAAAAGGAGGATGAATAGTTTAATACTGACAGAGACAGAAGGCAAGGAGGAAGTGAGGACTGCAGATGCTGGAGACCAGAGTTGAAAAATGTGGTGCTGGAAAAACACAGCAGTCCAGTTGTTAAGATTGAGGACCAATTCAGTCAGTCGGAGGAGGGTGTCAGTGGAAGGGTACTGGTTGGGTCGGCGGGAGAGAAAGAAGCGGAGGGCTTGGAGGCCATTGTGATGGGGGATGGAAGTATATTGGGACCGGATGTCCATCGTGAAGATAAGGCATTGGGGGCCAGGGAAGCGAAAATCATGGAGGAGGTGGAGGGCGTGGGTAGTGTCCCGAACGTAGGTGGGGAGTTCTTGGACTAAGGGGGACAGGACAGTGTCGAGGTATGCAGAGATGAGCTCGGTGGGGCAGGAGCAGGCTGAGGCAATGGGTCGGCCAGGGCAGTCGGGTTTGTGGGATTTTGGGCAGGAGGTAGAAATGGGCGGTGCGGGGTTGTGGGACTATGAGGTTGGAGGCGGTGGATGGGAGATCCCCTGAGGTGATGAGGTTATGGATGGTCTGGGAGATGATGGTTTGGTGATGAGGGGTGGGGTCATGGCCAAGGGGGCAGTAGGAGAAGGTGTCTGCGAGCTGGCGTCTAGCTTCAGCAGTGTAAAGATCAGTGCGCCAAACTACCACTGAGCCTCCCTTGTCTGCCAGTTTGATAGTGAGGTTGGGGTTGGAACAGAGGGAGTGGAGGGCTGCGCTTTGTGAGGGTGAGGGGTTGGAGTGGGTGAAAGGGGTGGACAGGTTGAGGCGGTCAATGTCGCGGCGGCAGTTGGACAGACAGAAGACCACAGCTGACTGGGATTTAATAAAACTTGAAATCACTGAGGCAATGAATTCCTTGCAAATGAAAATGGAATGCATATTTTAAGGTTGCAATAGATCAGGTGCAGCTGTACTTGGGAGAAAAATGTTGTGGATCCTCCTGTAATGAACACTGTATCTGTTGTTAAATTTAAATCTGAGACTTAAATCAAAGATACATTAACCAGGGTGAAAGCTGCCTGTTTACAGAGTGAGCTAAGCAGAGGACTAATTGAAGACTGTTGACCTTTTAACTTTATTCCTTTATTTTTCTAGTTCATATTAAGATGGACTTTAATCTTGATGATTACCTTATGTCCTTACTTTTCTACTTGTTCTATGAAGTTTTGTAATGCTTAACTTTTTCAACTTTCTTTCTTTTACTACTTTGCATCTAAGTTTTCTGTCCCTAGGTACCTTTGTCCCTAAGATGGTGCCATGTGTGGCAACATTATACACTTGCTACTGTAGCCTGTACTTGAGTACGTGACAATAAAATCTAAATCTACATCTAAAGTATTCCAGCTTTGAATTTTGCATTTGAGTGATGGAAACATATTTGCTGTGACCTCCCCATGTGGAAGCCATGTTTAGGGAGATGATGTTTTGTATACAAATGTGTATCAATTATTTTGAAAAAAAAACTTTTGCTGCTAACTTTTGTCTGTCGTCTTAAACAAATTTAAATGTTGTTGCATTTAGGAAATTAATGCTTTCCTTGTGTGTTGTAGCTTTAAGTCTAAAGGAGAGTTGATTGAAATTGAGATGTATTGATATTATTTTTGTTTTACAATGGAGTGTATTTTTATTGAAAACGTTCAATTGTTTCTTTAAGTGTTTCCCATATTTTATTTGTAATCTTTTAGTCTATTTACACAAATGACCTCAACCAGCTTTCCCCTCATAACAACATAACAGGCTTTGTTTAAGCTTATAATTCTTGTTTGTGATTGAAGTATGCCATTCTCAAACTTAAAGTGAAAATCAATTGTTTCCTGATCCTGATTTTGCAGTAGATCTTTTCCAATTGCCTGATTAATTAATCCTGTTTCATTGTCGAATGCTAGAACAAATTTAGTTTCATCCTGATTTGGTTGCTCAACATATTGCTTCAGGAAACTCCAAGAAGAACATTACACAAACTCAATTTCCAACTCACCTTTTAATCTTGATCCGTCCAGTCTAAATCCAGATTAAAATCCTCCGTGCTATTACAATAGTAAAAGTTCTAATCATTCCTTATTGTAACAGAATGGCTACTAGCACAGGACTATAAACTGCACCCAACAATGTTTTCATAGAATCCCTATACTGTGGAAGGAGCACATTTGGCCCATTGAGTCATACCAACTCAGACCCACCTTATTCCTGCACTTCCCATAGCTAATCCACCTAGGCCGCACACTATGGGCAATTCAGCATGGCAAATCCACTTGATCTACACATCTTTAGACTGTGTGAGGAAACCAGTGTACCTGGTGAAAACCTACTGTTATGGACTAAGCCAGACCACTCAAGACATTCTTCAGCAGGCAGCCCAGTCCATAACTTTGCAATTTGTTTGATAAGTGTGCAGTGAAAATTACCCGGAGTAAGTTAGCTAGGTTGACTACACGATTTTAAAACAGACAAAATCTATTCATGAAATAACTCAATAAAAGACAAAGAACAAAATAACGAACCCCTACAGAACTCAGCACATCCAACTAGACTTAATTATGCTGTTCTGAATATACACAGTATTCCAAATAAGCAAACTTCCTTTAAAACCAGTATAACTGGAACACATGCTTACAGGTTGAAGTTGAAGGGCAGAAAAGAGAGAAGGTTTCCACACAGCTTCCTGTTGAACTTCCAACTATTTCAAGACTGGACTAAAACTGCTCCGCTCAGCTAGAGAGTTGACCACTCCCCTTTCATTATATAGGTCACTTCTAAAGCATGACCACTTTGGCCTGAAGTTTCATCTGTTTACATATAAACAAAAGGCCTCTCAAAATTCTTTTCATCTCTGTACCAAACCAGACTGATTGGAGCCCAGCCTGGTTTATTGCCCCTCTGAAAAATATCAAGGACAGAGTCTCTTTGAGCCAAGGAACAGCTTTTAGGAAAAAAAAAGGAATGAGCTTTGTGACATTGCACAGACATGGAGAGAATGTGCAACATCCACACAGACAGTCAACCAAGGGAGGAACCTGGGTCGCTGGTATTGTGAGCCACCATGCCACCCACCTGTGTTTTGTGACACTTAATATTCCTAACCTCCAAGCATACCGATTTTACTTCCTAATTTTCTGACCTTAAATTGTTTCTCAATTATATCAGGGTTAACCCCACTCCTTTTCCTTTTAGCCGATATTTTCAAAATGTTCATGCTATCCCTTGCGACCTCCACCATATTAATTGTTGATAAGGCCATCTCTGATCATTTCTTTGTAATCCTCTCCATCAATATCCTCCCCCCTTTTGTTCTCTTCTTAATTTTGTTATATCCAGAAGTACTCTGACATGTAACTGAACACGTCTATCTCCATCACCAAATTACCAAATATTTTTCACCTATTAACCACAGCCAGTACAATGCCCATGTTCTCCAACTGATTAATTTATGAGTAAAACCTTTAAGGACAATGCAGATCATCAATGGTGATGGGGAGGTAAGGGGCAAAATCAAAATGGAGTTGTGAGGGGCTTTGTCCCCTTCCCTACTCCTGCTAAATTATTCAAACTGTTTGTCTGATTTGACATGGTTTCTGATGATATTTTCTCCACTCTGATGCAGTTGGCTCTATCCCTTCCTATCTACTGAATTATAGATAGAGATTCAACTGCAATGATTTCCCTTCCTGTTGTAAGATGGATGCTCAATTACAGCTCATCTTAGTGAAGGATACATTAGATAGATTTGCTGCCACTATTGTCTCTGCTGGTAGGAAACTACAATGGACCGTTTTCCCAGTGTGACAGGAAAAACACTTGGTAGTCTAAGAAGAAGGGACTCTTCTCTTTAACAAAACTCAGTTTATTGTATTACTATCAATACTAAGTAAAACTATTATTACAAATAACTATAAGTTAATTGTTACGTTAGACATTCTTACTAAGATCATGAGGGAGACCACTTCATCCTTCAAGTTCAGAAGAGATTTACCAGGATATTGCCGGGTTTGGAAGGTTAGAGTTATAAGGAAAGGCTGGATAGGCTGGGATTCTTTTCACAGGAGCAGCAACCTGACAGAGTTTATAAAAATGAGAATATAGGTAAAGTTAATGGTAGTTGGCATTTCCCTAGGATGGCGGAATTCAAGACTAAGAGGCACATTTTTAAGGTGAGAGGAGAAAGATTTATAAAAGACATGGGGGCATTTTTTTTAAACAGAGATTGGTTCACATGTGGAATGAACTTCCTGAGGATGCAGTGTGTGGGTAGAATTGGTGGATGCAAGTACAATTATAACACGGATAGATACATGAAAAGAAACAATTTGGAGGGATATGGGGCCAAGACCAGGCAGATGGGGATTAGTTTAGTTTGGGATTATGGTCAGCATGGACTGGTTGGACCAAAGGGTCTGTTTCCATGACTCTTATACCCAAGATTTGGAGATGCCGGTGTTGAACTGGGATGTACAAAGTTAAAAATCGCACAACACCAGGTTATAGTCCAACAGGTTTAATTGGAAGCACACTAGGTTTTGGAGCAACGCTCCTTCATCAGGTGGTAGTGGAGAGCTCAATCCTAACACAGAATTTATAGCAAAAACTTACAGTGTGATGTAACTGAAATTATGCATTGAAAAATTGATTGTTAACTCTTTCACCTGTTTGATGAAAAACCACCACCAAAATGGACCCGTTGGTTCTGGCAGCAGACACGAAGGAGTTCATCAGACAAATGAGACTCCGGGAGTTCTTTCAAGGTGCCAGCAGTGATCCCAATGAGCCCACTGAAGAACTGGAACAGTCATCACAGGGATCCGGAGAGGAGCGACCAAAGAAGGTGTCAACTTGGACCCCACCGAAGGGCCACTGCCCTGGGCTTGACATGTATGCTCAAACCATCAGGAAATATATAATCGCCAGATTCATCAGCTGTACCCACAAGGTAGAGCAAAACATCACCCGTTCACAACACAATGCCATCCAGGCTCTCAAAACCAATCACAACATTGTCATCAAACCAGCAGATAAAGGAGGAGCCACTGTCATTCAGAATAGAACAGATGACTGCAAGGAAGTGTACCGACAACTGAACAACCAGGAACACTACAGGCAACTACCAGCTGATCCGACCAAAGAACACACCCGTGAATTAAACACATTGATCAGGACTTTGGATCCAGTCCTTCAGAGTTCCCTACGCGCCCTCATCCCACGTACTTCTCGTGTAGGCAACTTTTACTGCCTTCCAAACGTACACAAAGCCAACACACCAGGACGTCCCATCGTGTTGGGCAATGGGACCCTATGTGAGAATCTCCCCGGCTATGTTGAAGGCATCTTGAAACCTATTGTACAGAGGATCCCCAGCTTCTGTCGCGACACTACGGATTTTTTACAAAAACTCAGCACCCACAGACCATCGAACCAGGAACATTCCTCGTCACAATGGACGTTCCCGCACTCTACACCAGCATCCCCCACAATGATGGCATTGCAGCAACAGCCTCAGTACTCAACACCAACAACTGCCAGTCTCCAAACACCAACCTACAGCTCATCTGCTTTATCCTCGATCACAACGTCTTCACCTTTGACAATCAGTTCTTCATCCAGACACATGGAACAGCCATGGGGACCAAATTTGCACCCCAATATGCTAACATCTTTATGCACAGGTTCGAATAAGACTTCTTCTCTATGCAGGATCTCCAACCAACATTATACACCAGGTACATTGATGACATTTTCTTCCTCTGGACCCATGGCGAGGAGTCACTGTTAAAACTACACAGTGACATCAACAAGTTTCATCCCACCGTCAAACTCACCTTGGACCACTCTCGACTGTCTGTCTCATTCTTGGACACGTGTGTCTCCATCAAGGACGGACACCTCAGCACCACACTCTACCGCAAACCCACAGACAACCTCACAATGCTACACTTCTCCAGCTTCCACCCAAAACATATTAAAACAGCCATTCCCTATGGACAAGCCCTATGCATACACCGGATCTGCTCAGATGAGGAGGAACGTGATGGGCACCTGGAAGTACTCAGGGATGCCCTCACAAGAACAGGGTACAATGCTCAACTCATCAACCGCCAGTTCCGACGTGCCACAGCAAGGAACCGTAATGACCTCCTCAGGAGACAGACACGTGCTGCAACCGACAGGTTACCCTTCGTTGTTCAGTATTTCCCAGGAGCTGAAAAACTATGCCATGTTCTTCATGACCTGCAACACATTATCAGTGAGGATGAGCACCTCACCAAGACCTTCCCCACACCTCCACTACTTGCCTTTAAACAACCGCCAAACCACAAACAGATCATTGTTCGTAGCAAACTGCCCAGCTCTCAGGACAACTCCATACAACCCTGTCACGGTGGACGCTGCAAGACGTGTCAGAGTGTGGACATGGACACCACCATTACACGTAGGGACACCTCCTACCAGGTAGATGGCAGGTACTCATGTGACTCAGCCAACGTTGTCTATCTTATACGTTGCAGGCAAGGATGCCCGGAGGCATGGTACGTTGGGGAAACTGAGCAAAGGGTACGACAACGGATGAATGGGCACCGCACGACAATCAACAGACAGGAGGGTTCCCTCCCAGTTGGGGAACACTTCAGTGATCCAGAACATTCGACCTCAGACCTTCGGGTGACCATCCTCCAAGGTGGACTTCGGGACAGGCAGCAGCGAAAAGTGGCCCAGCAGAGGCTGACAGCTACGTTCGGTACCCATAGGGAGGGCCTCAACCGGGACCTTGGGTTCATGTCACATTACAGGTGACCACCATTGCACTAAACACACAGACAAACACTCCTACATACACACACACTCTCACATACACACACACTCACTCTCACACACACACATTCACTCTCACACACACACACACACACTCACTCACACACACACACACAAACGTACACACACACACAGAGGCACTCCTATACACACACACACATACACACATATACACAAACTCGCAGACACCCACACACACCCTTACAGGCACACACACTCCCACATTCACACATGCACCCCCTCACAGACTTAAGACACTCGACACTCAGTACACACACACATACACTTTCTCACACTCACAACCCCCAACCCAGACAGACACACACACACACAGACAGACGAAGACCCACATGCACACATATATTTTGTGGGGTGAATTTGTACTTGCAGGGTTACATTGTACTTTGCTCAAAAACTGCATGCATTCATGTAAAACACCGTTATCTCACTTTTTAGGTTAGAGTCAATCTAAACATCATGGCACAGACAGAGAACACGGGGGCTAACACCTTCAACATATTGTCTAGCTGTCACCCATTGTTAACAGCTAACCTGAGAATGCAACTTTTAAAAAAGGTTTTGAGATTTACACATGAAAGAAGTGAAACTTTCATGATATTCAAACAGATGAAAGACTTAACAATCAATTTTTCAATGTATAATTTCAGTTACATCACACTGTAAATTTTTGCTATAAATTCTGTGTGTTAGGATTGAGCCCTCTACTACCACCTGATGAAGGAGTGTCGCTCAGAAAGCTAGTGTGCTTCCAATTAAACCTGTTGGACGATTACCTGGTGTTGTGTGATTTTTAATCTTATACCCAAAGCTGTTCTCATCACAAGGCCCATATGACATCATCATATTGGCAATGCTCAATGCAATTCTCAGCATGAACTCTTTTAGACATTTACACCCTATATGACACTTCCCTTTCCGGCATTGCTACCTCAGTATCAATCCTTGGTTTTTATCCTTTTTTTTTCTTTTTGCAAACTGCCTGTCAGGCATTGCATTTAAAAACAGCTGCAGGTTTATATGCAGTCTGACAACACCTAGCTGTCAGCCTGTAAATCATACACTCCCCCACAGTTTCCTGCCAACCTCGCACCCAGAAATCAGCTGATGAAATGTAAATAAGACCCACACAGTGAAATGTGTTACTTGCACTGCAGCACCCCAGTTGTAACTGGACTGTTCTTAATGTTAGATTAAATAAAAACCAAAAGAATGGCAGATGCTGGACATCAGAAACAAAACAGAAATTGCTGGAAAGACTCAGCAGGTCTGGCAGCATCTGTGGAGAGAAGAGTTAATGTTTCGGGTTCAGTGACCCTTTCTCTTCAGAGTGCTTTGTATGTCTTGGCAGGTACAGTGGAATTTGAAAACAATTCAGTATTTGGCCCCAAAAAATGACCCAAACATTGAGTTTGTTCTCTTTATGATTAAAACACTTTAGCCTAGTAGTCAGAATTAACTTTTGAAAATAAGCAAAACATTTTCCTGAGTGTTATCTGCATTTTAATTTATTTTTAAATGTCCAAGAAAAAAATAATTACATAACTAAGAACAAAGTTTAACGGAATTAATTACACTGGGTTTGAATTCAAAATGTTCAAAAATGCTTTGATATAAGCTTAGTCAGATCAAGGCTTCAGTTTCAATTTCAACTGAAAATATTGTCTTTTTATGTTTTGTGATTACAGTAATCATTATAACACTGACTTTGAAATCACAAGCACCAAATACTCTGCCACATTTTAAATATTAGAAGTTAAACACTTAAATCTTAAAATGTGATGCAAAAATTAATTGAACGGATCAAATTAGATAAGTTATTCTCATTCTTTAATATGCTTCTTCTCAAAAGATTCCTTTCTTGCCTCATCCATTTTGCCAGGAAGCACATTGCGCATTGTTCAGGTCCCCAGCTAACAAGCAAAGTTCCTAATATAGTTATTCAACTGAGAGAAAAAGCTTCTGAGAGGTTGAGGAAAATATTTCACCACAATAACCCAATGATCTTTACCACAGCCTTACAGGTACGTATCATATAAATCTCATGCATACTTGCATTACTTGGGACAAAGACTTGTATTTTGAACCAATTTAGACTATTTAAAAGAATATTCACATTTTCTTCAATCCTATGATTATCAGCAATATTCCAAAAGCAGCCGCAACATGACCTCCCAACTCCTGTACTCAATACTCTGACCAATAAAGGAAAGCATACCAAATGCCTTCTTCACTATCGTATCTACCTGCGACTCCACTTTCAAGGAGCTATGGACCTGCACTCCAAGGTCTCTTTGTTCAGCAACACTCCCTAGGACCTTACCGTTAAGTGTATAAGTCCTGTTGAGGTTTGCTTTCCTAAAATACAGCACCTCACATTTATCTTTGTGGCACCGATCCTTGAGGCACTGCATTGGTCACAGGCCTCCAGTCTGAAAAACAACCCTCCACCACCACCCTCAGTCTTCTACCTTTGAGCCAGTTCTGTATCCAAATGGTGAGTTCTCCCTGTATCCATGAGATCTAAAGACTGTGATGGGGGAAAGCAGAAGGTTTTATTCAGTTTGAACAAAGGCTTCCACGCGGGGAATTCAAGACTTGTGGGGCTTACACAGAACAGCATTGAAGGGAATGGTAGAGTAAAGGAGAGGGTGTGTTATTGACCGGACCACCCTGTGGTCTCTGCAGGGGGAGCATAGAGGACAATCGTGCACATCATTAAGATGCAATGTTGGGGCTCAGAGACAAGGAAGAAAGTTGGAGGCAAAGTTCAAGCTGGTGGTCCCCACATGGGGTCATGGGAGATAAGTGGAAATGGGCTGCTGGGGTAATGCGAGTTAAAAGGGGACATGGAGGTAAGTGGCGGTACCTGGTAACCAGTCTGAGCCCAATGTTGTCAATGTCCGTGCAAACTCTGTTCCCTGCCATCACTTACTGTTCACTGGATGATAACTGCAGTTGGAAAATAGCTGGGATAACTTCAGAGTTAGTGTAAAGGATGGCCAAAAGTATGGGATGCACATTGGCTGGATGCTTGGAAACTGAAGGGTAAATACATAAACTATGTGCTTGCAAGCTCCAACTCCATTTAATTTGCAGTGATTTCATTGTCTACTTGCAATGTGGTTCGGGTTCAAACACATGTCACCATTTGGATACAGAACTCACCATTTGGATACAGAACTGGCTCAAAGGTAGAAGACTGAGGGTGGTGGTGGAGGATTGTTTTTCAGACTGGAGGCCTGTGACCAATGCAGTGACCAAACACTTCTAAATTGCTCACCGAAATCCCATTGGTGCAGAAATTAGTGTCATTAACCTAAAAAGAAATGAATACTCGCAAAAAAATATTCCATCACTTGTGAAACATCTGAGCATGCTGTTAGTGGTGGAGATGATCACGTTGTCATCTGTCCTGTAAGTATTATGATGTACTCCGATAAATGCAATGCTTCATGTTTGATGTGCATTTCTTTTTAAGTTCATTCACAGGATGAAGGTATTGCTGGCTAGACTAGCCAGATCAAGTAAGGACATTAACGAATCAGATAGGCTTTCCAACAATCAACAATGGATTAATGGTCACGATTAGCCTCTTAATTTCAGGCTTTTTATTTATTGAATTCAAATTCCACCATCTGCCATGGCAGGATTCAAACCCAGGTCCTCAGAACATTACGTGGGCCTCTGGATTAATAGTTCAGCGATAATACCATTAGGCCATCACCTTCCCAGGTCTGGAATGGAAAGGTGCTCAGAGGGCAGAAAACACTGCCTTTTTGATGTAATGTGTTGGTCACCCAGCCAGCACTGCTCCTTCACCAAGTTGATGCCCACTCCTGAGGCTGAAGCTGACGACAGAATGGAGCCCTGGAGTTTGGTATCAGAGTGCTGATTGTCTTACTGTTCGGAGCAGTGTGTGCAGCCCTCACCCTGCAGGGTATGCCAATACTGACTGTTCTTACAGCTAAGTACCCGTTTTGCTCTTTTTGTTCCCAACATCAGGAGAATGAGAAGACAGAGGAGGAGAAAGCTCTTAATGTGCATGACATAGCTCATCTGAATTGGGCGCTACAGATCAGTTGGGACTTGAGAAACTTGATAAACAGCTGTTGACATAGTTTTACTGCAAGCACAGCACAAGATAAAGTGTGTTCACTGTTCCAATGTGAGAAAAAATGCGTTTGCTAACTTACATACCACGAGGGCAGCAATGACTTAAAGATTTCTCACTGTGGTAGATGAATTAGATAATGGCAGTTCACACTTCTGGCAACTTTGTGGACGACATAAATAATTAAAGTTTAAGGGTGTAAAGGGCAGGTTTATGTAATGGCTGATACTGCAGTCACCTGGCCCACTTGTTTTCGTAAAGCAGTTTTCATAAGATGATGGACATAACTCTACTGAGGTACACACGTTTCTCAAGAACATCAGGATGTGAGGCTTTCGCGTGCCTTTCCTTATAACAGTTGCATCTCCTTGTAAATTTCATAGAGAGATTTTATGTCAGACTCATGTCCCCAGAGCATATTTTCTTGCTTGTTGTTCTATAACAGTCAAAGTTGTATGCAATGCCAAGCATAAGATTTGTGCGTAACTGCCAGTTTTATCACTCAACTCAAAACTTACGATTTATTTGTTTTAAATTGAGTTTGGCTGCCAACAGCCCTAAAACGCAATACGACAGAATGAATATATCCCTCTTTGGGCCTGGCTTTACTCTCAAATCATGGTACCTGAAACCTTGGCACCGATACCAGACTTTGACTAAGCAGAAGCAAAACGAGGTGTTCAAGCAACATTGAGCACTCGTTAAAGAACATTTGATATCCTTGAATAAAGATTCAGTTGTCTGATAGTGCTGGAGGAATCTTCTCTCAGAAGATTCAACATCTTAATTCTGCAGTATTCATTGCAGCATTGCTACCAGGAGAGGCATATTCCCGTCATCGAGGACTTTGTGCAGTAAAATTCATCATCCGTTTGAAGGATATTGTCCTTGAGAGAGTGAAAGCGCACTTATGTCACACAGAGCAGAATCATCATGTGGAACAAGTTAAGGCCACTGAAGAAAAAAAGCATAACTGGGTTTAACACCATATGGGGCATGTTTATTCAGCACAAGGCATTTGAGGAAATTATTGCGATCAGGAAATCTAAAAAGGGTATACTTATTCAAACAAATCACCCTTGTTTCCATCTGGGATTTTCTGAATGCACAAAGGAAAAAAGATAATTTGCAGATAGACTCCAAGTATGTCGGTTAAAGTCTCCCAAATCCTTTGAATGCAATTTTACACTTGACTTTCTCAAAGGAGTAAGCACAGCTGCTACTTAAGGAACACAGGCAAGTAGGACTCAGCAGGTATTGGGCCTTTGGGTGTTCAAACCTCTACCACAGCTTCATCATTAAATCCTGGCTCTCTGGTTTTGATCTCAAGTCCAATTTCATTTCTAACTTCATTGTTTCAAAAATCTAACTCTGCTTTGAATACACTCAGTGGCTTTTCATGATATGAAGATATGGGTTTCGTCAAGGTACTTGATAACAGATCTTCAACAAAATTCTTACAGGGTGTGCGCATTGTTGATTACACCAGTGTTTATTGCCCAGCTCTGACTGTCCTTGAGAAATGGGTAAGCCACTTCCTTGAATCACAATAATATATTGGTCATAGGTAAACACTAACACTACCAGAGTCCCTGTCTCCCATTAGAGGTTTGGTTTAAGCTATGGGTCACCACATCTCAGCCAAAAGGTAAGATGGGTTCTTTATGATAACCTCACTTAGGGCAGAAATTGAACCTGTGCTGTTGGCATCATTCTGATTCAGATATCAACTGCACTGCCAATACTTACAATAAATGTCAGGCAGTTAAGGTTCTTCATGCCTTATTGTTGTAATGCTATCAAAAGTGAGCAAAACACAACATGGACTGCTCAGATATTCAGACTTTAGTGGTACCAGCAGGGAGGACAATGGCTTTTTAATCTGTGGACTTATCCACTATAAGGTTGCACTAGCAAATAGTGAAGCTATTTCTGAAGAGTCTGTATGAGAAGGTGAGGGATGATCAAAGCTCTGCTCAGCTGGATACAGATCTCCTTCCCCACTGACCTATTGTACTCTATGCCACTCTCTCCCCACCCCCACCCTCCTCTAGCTTATCTCTCCACGCTTCAGGCTCTCTGCCTTTATTCCTGATGAAGGGCTTTTGCCCGAAACGTCGATTTTGCCTGTCCTCGGATGCTGCCTGAATTGCTGTGCTCTTCCAGCACCACTGATCCAGAATACAGATGCTGTACGGCAGGTACAGGTGAGCCGGATGTTTTCTAGAACAGCAACAGGAAACATACAATGCACTAGCTCCCAGCACTGTACTGTACACAATTGTAAAGGCATTGGAGGAGTCACTCTCAAGCCTGAGAGGTATAATGTTGCAGTGGTTTACAGTCATGAGTTCATCTTTAGGAAGAATAGTCTTTGAACATGAATCTTGTCATTCAAAGAGGACATGCACATCATATTGGGTGGTAATGGTAACTTGTACTTAGCTGTTCATTGGCTCATTGGCCTGCAGCAAAAATATTCTCCAGCGTGTTGCTAGCAAGAGTGTGAATTTACACTGTATAAAGAATAACAATGAGAGAGGAAATGAAGATACAGCTCAGTTTGTTTTTCCCTCTCACCCAATGCATGATCTGCCAATAGCCTCTTGAATATGTGGAGCACTAAAATCCAAAGGATCTCGATCAAGAGCATCACCACAGAGGGATTTGAGCAACCTGCCACTATCTCTGCAGAAACTACAAATATGTACTTAAAAAGAAGTGCAAGGGAAAGGAACAGTAAAGATTTGTCATCCTGCAGGGACATGCACATGGGCACGTTCCACATTGCTAGAATGTTTAACTTCTGTTGATATGCAAACAAATTTAATGTTACTTTCCTGCACCCTTCCATATTCTACTCACTCTTAGTTATTGACCGGCAAACGTCTTTCCCAGGTATTTGATGAGGAATGGGAAGACACTAGATGATGCCAAATGGAGTCTCAGTTTCTTTTTGTTTTCATGCTATTGTTGGAAAGACATCACCTTCTCCCACCTTCTACTCCTCCTTCTCCTTTTTTTTTTCTCTCTTACTCCTTCTCTTCCACCAACATCTCGGAGTTGTTCAAAGAGTATTTGTGCTCTGCATCTTGTTTCTTCTGTATGTCCAAGCTTCACTGCTGTGTAATGTGGTGTACAGTGTATACCAAAACCATCTGAGAGAATCTGTCCAGTAACTTACTGAAAGGAACCTAAACATCCATCTAGGTATCCAACTCGGATTTTCAGCATCCTGATTGCTGGCTCAGTGATAAATCTGGCTGTTATCCAAGATCAGCTAGATCACTCCTGGGTCTCATTCTTCAGGATTTTGAGTGAAGATATTAATCACATAAGGGATCCTTTATCTCTGAGAAGCCACTTAGATTAGATTAGATTCCCTTCGGCCCAACAAGTCCACGCCAACCCTCTGAGGAGTAACCCACCCAGACCCATTTCCCTCTAACTAATTGACCTAACATTATGGGGCAATTTAGCATGGCCAATTCACCTGCACATCTTTGTACTATGGGAGGAAACCAGAGAACCCGAAGGAAACCCCACGCAGACGCGGGGAGAATGTGCAAACTCCCCACAGAGAGTCACCCGAGGCTGGAATCAAACCTGCGACCCTGGTGCTGTGAGGCAGCAGTGCTATTCACTGAGCCACTGTGCCACTCTACTGTCACAGGTGACATTCAGGCCTGCTGAAAGCATTGTGGTAGCTGCCTGGGAATCTTGCACATTGACCAACTGGGGATACCTGGCTGATCTGGAAGTTTTGTAATTGCTATTTGAGTGCAGTCAATAATGTTTTTGCTCCTGTATGAATCCAGAAAGCTCCATAACCCAGATGATCCACTCATTCTGACAGGGATTTCTGCACCAAATGTGACACAAGGGGCAAATAAGTCACCAGTCACCTGTCTCATGCTTCGGAGTTCTGCCAAAGTACTGTAGCTTTCTCTGGTCGATTCCTGGTACAAGTACAAAGGAAAAATGTTGAGGGCTATGATGACTTTGACAGCCACTAGTAGAATGTGAAATCCCAGGGCCACTTGGTCACAGGTCTTCTCCCAGCTGGCTTCAAATGTTTTCCAAAACCCAACATGACACCATGAGCTCCCAAAGACGCTGTCGAGGAATGATGTGGAGGAGCCAGTACTGGACTGGGGTGGACAAACTTGCAAATCACACAATACCAGGTTACAGTCCAAACATTTCTTTGGAAGCACTAGCTTTCCGAACTGCTCCTTCATCAGGTGATAGTGGAGTATACGATCGTAAGGCATAGCTATGTTTTATGATCTTATACTCCACAATCACCTGATGAAGGAGCAGCGGTCTGAAAGCTAGTGCTCCCAAATAAACTTATTGGACTATAGCCTGGTGTTGTGTGATTTTTAACATTGTTGAGGAAGTTCAACCAACGTCTATAGACCTAGCAAAGGGAAATGACTGTTATTGCCGGTATGCGGTGCTGGCAGTGTTCCTGGTGTTGATGGTGATCACTAGTAAAGGTAAAGTTGCCATTGTCTTACCAGATCGTAGGACTGCTCTCTTACTTGACAAAGATGATGGGTGGTGGTTTAACCTTAGAGTCACTATACACCAGGCAAAGGGAGAGGTTCAGAAGGAGAGTCCTCAGCTGATGTTGGAATTGAATCTATTCTGTGTTGCAAACCAATCCCCTTGTTTAGTAATCCATTCTGATACAACAGATCAGAACTCCAAAATGTGCTTCAGATCTTTGAGCTCCTGCACACGGAACTCACCGCCCAAATGTGCACAATATCTTCCAAAGTGTTCAAAGTTTCACAAAAGTGTGTAAAATAACCTCTCAGCACAAATACTGTGAACAATTCCCTTTCACACAACTCATTAATAAACTAACTGCAAACATGCAGTACTTATAGGCAGAACTCACTTGCTACATTACCACTGTTCCTTCATATTGCTTTCACTGGCAAGTTACTGGGAGCTGAGAAAATCTGTGGAGCCAAAAACTGTAAACCCCATGTTAACATTCTGATGTGTTGATGCTGACAGCACCTGTATATTGAGGGCATCTAGAATTCTGTAGCTGAATCCAAATGACCAGCAGAATGCAGCCAATTTCCTAATCTACTCACACTTTTCTGGGATTAAACATTACACACACACTAAACCCACTCATCCATCTGCATTTAAATTGGTCCCGCCCCTCCCATCGGAACAGGAGAATACCAGCCAAGTCTGTTTTGCCATATGACCACAGTAGTGTCAACTATGCACGTACAGCCAGACTCATCTTCAATACTCTGTGTGGGATGCTTTCTGGAGGGTCAGAGTGGACTTGTTGGCTACATGGCCTGTTTCCACACTGTAGGGAATCTATTCTATTCTATTCTGTTCTGTCCTATTCTATCTATGTGCTGCTGGATACAGCTTGGTTAGCAGTGAGCAGAAATGTTTAAAAAAAATTGAAAATCCAAATGACATCTGCTTGTCTTGAGTTCTTGGGATTCTGCTGCTAATTAGACAGACCAGTATCACATCCAGCTCTGGAAAATTTCGGATCTTGTTTTTTCAGTATAGCATTTTGTGTGGACATCATTGAAATGAAAGGTTGAGACATATTCTTATTGTGGCATTTTTCTTTGAAACAAGTATGATAGAGCTACACCAATCTGTGTGGTGGTCAGCATTCTAAATTCGACCATATCGTTCCAGCTCAGTCAGTTCCAATGAAAGGTGCTCCTGAATGTCCACTCTGGACTTCTTTTTGATGATCAATGATTGGCAAGGCAACATACTGAGGATGAATTATTGCGTCACCCTGAAAACTTTCTATCCTTTCAAATTCATCTGGGTAACGGCATTAACGATATTTAACTAATTTGATTGCTTCATGTTTGGCCTATACTGCACTAGTAAATATTGGCTATACCAAGATCTGCTCATACTGATAGTCCTGTATCTGCCAGGTAGAAGATGTCAGGAAGCTAAGGTAAGCTGATGCATTGAAACTGCAGTGCGATTCTGTCAATGTATCAAACTGGTGCTATGGTGATCTAGCATTTTGTTGGTTTCTTGTGCTTTGATCTCAGAGTTGGCTTTGCCTTTATAACCAGATTTTATGAGCATGCAAACCCAGTGTCTCTTGGTACCACATGTATTCCCAAAACCTGGACAACTATTAAGTAGGAGTGACAAACTATATCTATGAAAGATTTTCTTGGTTTGATGCATTTTGCTGACCATAGCAATGGCATTTTTTAAACTCGTTCACAGATATGAGTGTCTCTGGTGAGGCCAGCATTTATTACCCATCCCTTATTGTCCAGAAGGCAGTTAAGTGTCAACCACATTGCTGTGGGTCTGGAGTCACACGTAGGCCAGACCAGGTAAGGATGGCAATTTCCTTCCCTGAAGGGCATTAATTAACCAGATGAATTTTTACAGCAATGTATATCATTAAACTCTTATTTCCAGATATTTTTATTATTTAATTCAAATTCTACCATTTGCCTTGGCAGGATTTGAACCTGGGTCCCCAGAACATTAGCTGGCTGACTAGATTAACAGTCCAGCAATAATACCCATAGTCCATCACCTCCCCATCACGTCCTCCCTTAGGCTGCACCTATAACATGCTATTGTGTGGCCGGTTATTATGGTTTCATGTCTGTGTCCATTTTCTTGTAAAGCATCAATGCTGTAAGCACTTTTCTTGTCCTAAAGGGGATGGAGGTGAGCAGTAACTCAATGATCTCTGACAATTCCTCTTTGGAGAAGTTATTATATGTCCTGTGCTATAGTATCTTCTAACGGATTGGTCAATAAACTCTTGGGATTGCTGTTTGGATAACATGAATCATCTTAAAGTTATTTCCCTTGAACTGGTCTTCAAGAACTTTCCAGATTTTTCTGAATCTTCTTAATCATTGAAAAGAACAGATATGTTAATTTTGCAAAGCCACTCTTTACTATGGCAAGAAAAACCTTTTGTTGGAATCATCTATCACTTGATCTATGAATAGGACTATACATGGTTTGAATAGTTGTAATTCAGCAAAGGTGTCACTGGAATCCCAGCCCATTATTAATTGTTTGCCTTTCTATTCTCTTTATAGGTCTTGGCTTTTTTTTCAAAAGTTAAGTGCAATGTTTTAATTGTTTATTTCATTTACTAGTGTGCTTCACACTCATTTTCTTTCCCTTTCTTTGCTCAGTTCCTTGCTTTTCCTTTTCCCTTTGCTTCACTGTAGGAATTGCAGACTTATAGTTGCATGTTTCTGTCCACAGGTGTTATTCATGATAAAACAGGAATGCCACATGCAATGCCAAGATTTGGAGAAAGAAAATGATAGAAGTTACCAATGTCTCCATCGAAATAAGCCTGAAAGTTTATTTTAAGCTGTATTTACTTTTAGGACTGTTCAACTGCCTTTATTTTGTTTAGAAAGTAAATCAGCAGGGAGGGGAAGAGTACTCATTGTGTTTATATGAAAATCTGAATCTTTTTACAGACTTTAGTTTTGTTTCCATTTGTAACACTTAGCCTTTTTGAGTAAAGCACTCTTAGAAATTACTTCTGTCTTGAAAGAACTTGTGTTCTAATTGAAAAGAAATTACCTCTGTATTCGTGGTCGTCAATACCTTATCAATTTGGTCTCACAGAAGCTGACAGCATGAGAAACTGTCTCTTTGTTGAATTCTTTGTCCAAAGTTGTTGTCCAGTTAGTGTTCAGTTAGATCAGAATATTGGACAACCTCCATTGTAACCATGCTATGATTTTGCTTTTGACCAGGGCGTCTCTAACTGATTTGACTATCATCTATAACATAAGAACTGGCCACGCATGTGAAGGTCTCAAAGAATCCAACAGATATACATCACAGCTTACTGTTAGACTATGAAACCTAACACGACAGTATGAACAAGGCAATATTCGTTGAGCTACACTTTAAACACCTCTTCTGAATTCTGACTCTGTGAAGTCACAAATTTTAATCCACAACCTATATTCAAAAATATCTTTGTAGTTCACATTTGATATCATCTCAGGCATCAACTTGCTGTGCTTTTGCTATAAAATCTTTCAAATCAAATTTCAGGAATTTTTTGCTCCGAATGACCACAATCAATAATACCTATAAATTTTGCACATAACAAAAAAAAAAGCTGCAAAGTGTCTCCTCTTTGAACCAAACTGACAGAACTAAACATATTCCAACCCTCTGTCAGCAAAACCAAGATGTAGTGCAGATTGAATTTTAGCAGCAAGGCCACTAACATCAACAGTGAGAGCAGATTGTGAGGGAGCTCAATTGCAATTTAAATTGAGATTTTAAAAAAGTAAGTTGTAAATGCTGTAAATCTGAAACTAAAACAAAATGTGCTAGAAATATGCAGTGTGTTCAATCAGCTCAAAAGACAAAATATATTGCCTGTGCCCTCAGGCCTTGACCCTGTCTGAGTTTGCAAGTTCTGTGAAAAGACATTTTACTTGCTTATTTCAGGGATTAGTTGCTCAGGCTCCACTCACAGATCCCATCATCTCTCGTTGTTAGCCGACTTGTGCAAGCGACGAATTTCCTTAGCAATCCACTCTTTCTTCTTAGACGCAGGTTACTTTGCCCATATACTCTTCCCGTTCTTAACACTAGTCCATCATAAACCTGTGATTGTTCAAATGGTGCCAGGAATCTTGCATTATAACTTATCTGTTTTGCATTTACTCGCAGGTTGTGGGGTCACTGGCTAGGCCAGTATTCATTGTCCATCTCTAACTGTCCTTGTGAAGGTGGTAATGAATCCTCTTTGTCGAACGTGTAGGCACATTTACAGATCCAGGCGAAAGTGAGGACTGCAGATGCTGGAGATCAGAGTCTAGATTAGAGTGGTGCTGGAAAAACACAGCAGGTCAGGCAGCATCCGAGGAACAGGAAAATCGACATTTCAGGCAAAAGCCCTTGTTAGGAAGGGGGTTCCTGGGTGTTGAGTAGTGGCAATGAAGCATGATGTGCAACTTGGAGGGAACTTGCAGGTGGTGGTGTGCCCATGCTACTTCTGAACACGTCCTTCTCAGGGAGAGAGGTCGTGGATTTGAAAGATGCTATCAAAGGCCTGTTGGTGAGTTGCTGCAGTGGATCTTGTAGATGGTACCATTGGACCATTCGGGGAGGGTGTGAATTTTTAAAATTGTGGATGGGGTTGCCAATCAAACAGGCTGTGTTGTCCAAATCATGTATCCCTAATTAATTGGTATAGCATAGAAACAGACCTTTCAGCCCATCATGTCTGTGCTGACTAACAAACACAAGCTACACTAATCCCATTTACCTGTTTTTGGTCCATGGCTACTATGCTGTGGCATTTTAAGTTCTCATCAGGATACTGTTGAAATGTTTTGAGAGTACCATTCTCTCATGCAGCATGCTTCATACATCTCCCACCCTTTGGGTGAAAAGTATTTTCTCAGATCTCCCCTAAACCACTTGCTCCTCACCTCAACCTTATGCCCTCTGCTGAAAAGACATGTCTGCCATGGGGGAGGGATTCTCACAATCTAATCTGTCTTTAGTTACAAATCACACAACACCAGGTTATCGTCCAACAGGTTTAATTGGAAGCACTAGCTTTCGGAGCACTACTCCTTCATCAGGTGGTTTTGCTATAAGATCTTCCAAATCAAATTTCAGGAATTTGTTTGCTCCGAAAGACATTTTGTCTTTTGAGCTGATTGAACATACTGCATATTTCTAGCACATTTTGTTTTAGTTTCAGACTTACATCATTTACAACTTACTTTTTTTAAATCTCAATTTAAATTGCAATTGAGCTCCCTCACAATCTGCTCTCACTGTGGCCTTGCTGCTAAAATTCAATCTGCACTACATCTTGGTTTTGCTGACAGAGGGTTGGAATATGTTTAGTTCTGTCAGTTTGGTTCAAAGAGGAGACACTTTGCAGCTTTTTTTTTTGTTATGTGCAAAATTTATAGGTATTATTGATTGTGGTCATTCAGAGCAAAAAATTCCTGAAATTTGATTTGAAAGATTTTATAGCAAAACCACCTGATGAAGGAGCGGCGCTCTGAAAGTTCGTGCTTCCAATTAAACCTGTTGGACTATAACCTGGTGAGTTGTGTGATTTGTAACTTTGTCCACTCCAGTCCAGCACCGACATCTTCAAATCATGACCACTCTGTTTATGCCTCTCATGATTTTTATACCTCAATCGGATTCCCCATCCCCTCAGCTTCCTCTGCTCCAAGGAAAACACACCCAGCCTATCCTGTCTCTCCTCATAATGGAGACTTACCGTTCCAATGTAACATCCTGGCGAATGTCCTCTGCACCCTCTCCAGTGCAATCACATCTTTCTGGTAGCGCTGCACACAGTATCCCACCAGTGGCCTCACTAATGTTGCAAAAAATTGTAACAAGACTTCCTTGCACCTATATTCTATGCCCCAGCTAATGAAGGCAAGCATCCCATATGCCTTCCTCCCCACCCTGTCTCCCTGTGCTGAAACTTTCAGGGATCTATGGACTTCTACATCAAGGTTCCTTTGTTCCTCAGTACCCCCTAGGGACCCACCATTCATTGTATATAACCTTCTGTCATTTGATGCATCGTGCAACATGCATCACCTCACACTTATCGGGATTAAATTCCATCTGCCCTTGTTCTGTCCAATTTACCAATTGATCAATATCAATATCAGTAGCCTATGACCATCCTCTTCACTATCTACAACAACTCAACTGTTCATGTCATCTGCACACTTACTAAGTAAACCTTTGACATTCACATCCATGTTGTTAATGCACTTAAACAAGGGCACCAGCATTGATCCCTGTGATACACCACTGGCCATAGGCTTCCAATTACAAAGACAACTGTCCACCATCACCCTTTGCCTCCAATGTGTAAGCCAGTTTTGGATCCAGGTTGCACTGGAACCCATGAGATTTTGGATTAACCTTCTATGTGAGACCTTGTCAAAAGCCTTACTGAAGTCCATGTAAACCACATCAACTGTGCTGCCCTCATCAATATATTTAGTCACCTTTTCAAGTAATACAATTAAAAGTCAGACAGGATCTCCCTGCTGACTAACCCTGATCAATTCCTGCCTTTCCAAGCATTGATTAATCCTGTCTTCAGAAATTTTTCCAATAATTTCCCCCCTCCTGACATCCGACTAATTGCTCTGCTCTCTTGAACAAAGGAACCACATTAGCTATCCTCCAGCCACCTGGGACTTCATCCGTGGCCAGCAAAGTATTAAATATCTCAGCAAGGCCCCAGCAATCTCCTCCCTTGTCTCCCACAGCAGCCTGGGAAACATCTCATTAGACCCTGAGGATTTATACATCTGTATCCCTACTAAAACATTGAATACCTCCTTTCATTAATCTTACCAGATTCTAGAACCTCAGCATCCCAACTGAAATCACTGGCTTCAATGTCCTCCTCTTCTGTGAATCCAGATTAGAAGTGTTCATTTAAGATCTCATCCAAATCTATTAGCTCCAAGCATAGAATGCCCCATTGGTCCCTAATAGCTCCCACTCTTTCCCTCATAATCCTCTTACCCATAATGTACATATCATATATCTGGGGGGGTTTCCTTGATCCCATCTTCCGAAGTTATTTTGTGGCCTCTCTTTGCCCTCCAAACTGAGCAACCTCCTGCACTCTCCATGTAATTTTGACAGGCCTCCATTCTTTTTAATGCATTTTCCATGACGTGTTCCCACATTGTTTCTTTATCAAACTCTCAATATCCTTCAACATCCAGGGTGCCCTGGACTTGCTTCTCTTGCCTTTCACTCTCTTAAAGGAATTTTGACTTTGAGGCTTTCAGTTATGGTCACTATCTCCAAAATGCCCACTTGCTGAAACTATAACCACTTGACTGGCTTAATTCCCTAGGATTAGACCCAGCACTGCCCAGTGGGACTACCTACGTATTGGCATAAACATCTCTCCTGGCTGCACTTTCAAAATTCCACCCTGTTGAATCCTTTCACATCATGGCCATCCCAATTAATGGCAGCAAAGGTGAAATCCCCTGTAACTGTAGCTCTGTTTTACTCTCTCACCTTTCTGCTTTTGACTATATTTGTCTTCCTCTAGCTTTCTCTGACTATTAGGAGGCCTATAGTATAATTCCAATAAGGTAGCTGCTCCTTTTTATTTCTAAGCTCGACATAGATGGCCTCATTTGAAGACTGTTCCAGGACGTCTTCCCTCATTACTGCAGTTAGTCTGTCAGGGTCTCAGAAAATAAGATTTAGGAAGGTAGGAGCATAAGAACAGCAGTAAGTCATTCAGCCCCTCAAATGTCTTCCACTATTCAATGAGGTCATCACTTTCCTGTGGCCTAACCCCATATATCTGCCTTTGGTCCTTATCCCTTAATACCTTTGCTTAATAAAATACTATCTGTCTCAGATTTAAAACTAACAACTTATCCAGCAACCCCCGCTGTTTGGGGAAGACAGTTACAAAAACCCTACCACCTTAGTGTGTACAAGTACATCCCACATCTCTCCTGAACAGTCTGACCCTAATTCTCACACTATGCTCCCTGGTTCTAGAATTCCCATCCAGTGGAATGGTTTATCTTTATCTATCCTGTCTTTTCCTGTTAATGTCTTGACTTAGACCCAATCTCCTACTAACAATCTAAATTCTCGAGAAAGCAGGCTTGTATAATCTCCCTTCATAACGTAATCCCTGAAGCCCAGGTATCATTTGTGTAGACTTTAATTATTGAGATGTCAGGAAAATGCTGGGGAGTGGATACATGGTCCAAAAATCCCACAGATGTGAAGACTCGGCTGAATTTAATACAGGACCTTATGATCAATTGTTATATCCTTGTCTTGTCTGGCAATCAGCCAGATTGACATTTCTAACTGGCTGTGCTGGTTTGGCAAGACAGCACAAAGCTCTTTCCCTTCATCGAGTTGCTGACTTAAAAGAATCCTTTCTTTCACCTCTTTATCCAGATTTGACATCTGAAGCATTCAGTGCTGCCAAGTTAATGATGGATGATTTGAAATACTGGAATGATTCGGAAATAAGAATCAAAGGATGGAAATGGATAAGAATTCTTCCAATTGTAAAAGATCAGGAGGATTAAGATCATTGTTAATCAGTCTTCTTGTGCATTCTTAACATTAATCATATCTCATAGTCATAGAATCATACAGCCTGAAACAGGCCCTTTGGCCACCAACCAACAAACACCAAACTATACCAATCACATTCACCTGCACTTGTTCCATAGCGGACTGTGTCTTGACATTTTAAGAGCTCATCTAGGTGCTGCTTAAATGTTGCAAGAGGATCTGCCTCTGCCACCCTCTCAGGTATCACGTTTCATATATCTATCATCCTCTGAGTGAAAATACTTTCTCAGATCTCTTCGAAACTGCTCACTTCTGCCCTCTGGTTTCAGACACATCTGCCATGGGGAAGAGATTTTCACAATCCACCTGCCTATTTCTCTCAGAATTTTGCAAACCTCAATCAGAACCACCCCTCCACACACATACCCCACCCCCCTCAGCTTCCTCTGCTCCAAGACTGCAAACCCAGCCTATCCAGTTTCTCCTCATAACTGAGACTGTTCATCCCAGGCAACATCCTATTGAATCTCTACTGCC